>NC_077227.1:724645833-724947343 GCF_027887165.1 Monodelphis domestica | reverse complement strand
TTTATAAATAAACTACCATAAAAAGTCATCCTGACTTGAGTAATATATTTTCAGCGACCACATTTTTATACATTTAGTCAAACCTTTTTATTTTAACCCTTACACTAGTCATTGAGGATACAAAGAAAGTCTCATCACTGCACACATGCACACACACACACACACACACACACACACACACACACACACACACACACACAAAGAACCTCGCAATCCTGCTCTCAAAAAAGTGCCCTTTCCAATGGAGGCAGCAGTGTGCCAACAATCTAGGTCTGTACTAGATATACATATATATGCACAGAGTCCATGAGGGCACAGAAGAGACTTTCCCCTGTCTTTGTAGCTCCAGTGTTTGTTCATTGATGGATTGACTTCAGAGTGATCTTATCATTCAGGACTGGGAAGGGACCCAATGGACCACCTACCCTGACCTCTACTCTGTGACAAGGAAATCACTTTAAAAGACTGATATATATTAATTTAAGGTCGCCAAGGAATTCAGCTATGTAATTCCTAAATGAAAAACTCAAGTCAGCCGTCAGTCTTTTATAGAGTTTAATTACAAACAGGAGGAAGAAAGGAATTAGAGAGAGAGAGAGAGAGAGAGAGAGAGAGAGAGAGAGAGAGAGAGAAGAGAAAGGGGAGAGAAGAGAATAGGGCTTAAATGCCCCCTCTGTTTAGGCTGGGCCAAAAGCCCAAGCCCTTAGATAGCTGGGGCAAAGAAAGGAGATCAGTCCCTATTACTCATGTGACCAAAATGGAGAAACAGTCTCAGAGGCCCCCACCTCCAGCTTCCTTCAGAGCAAGCTTCTCAGAGAACCTCTCCAACCACTCAGAGCCAAAACTCTCCAACCACCCCCTTCAGTCCTCAGACCCCCTCTATCTTTAAGGAAACCATCCAAGTTCCCTCCCCTCAGTTCTCACATCTACCAATCACTGTCCATCATTTTCCCTGTGCCAATGGTGGCTCTAGCTTAACCCAGGACCGCCCAGAGGTCTGTGGCTTTGCACATGTCTGTTGGAGGTCATATTCTCAAATAATTAAATCTTGATCTTTTGCTACAGCCCTTCCCAAATCCTGTTACCCCTGAGTAGGGTAGAGATTGGAATAATTAAATTTTGATCTATGCTGCAGCCCTTCCTAAATCCTGTTAGGGACTGAGTGGGGTGGAGATTGTATTTTCCAAGACCTGATTCTGTCATTCCAAGTATCTCTATTGTATCAATTCTAAAATCAATCATGACTCAAAGAAATTCCTGTTCTGTGCTTAAGCATAGGTCAAAGCCCTTTCCATTGTTCAGCAAAAGGTTTCTGTCCTAAAGTAATCTTAAGAAGGTAGGAGGAGGAACCTCCCATGCCAATGGGGTTCACATTCCAATAGACTATCACTAAGAAATTTTCCAAGTATGAAATTTCCCAATGGTGAAATTTCCAACATTTATAAGTCTAAGAAATTTTAAGGTTTACAACTCAGTGTCACAGCAAGTAGTAAGTATCCGAAGCAGGACTAGAACATGGATTTCCTGAATCTAAATGCACCCTTCTTCCCACCAGGACCACATACAATGGCCAACAATGCAGATCCCCCAAAGCACCTCATTATTGCTCTGGACACACTCCCTTCTCCTTCCCTTGCTCAGGCCCAAGATTTGCCTATACCAGGGCAGTGGTTAGATTATTATCTCTATTTTGGATGCAAATCCATTCTTCCCCACCCATAAGCCCCAGGACCAGATGACCCAGTAACCCATTTGTTTCACAAAGTCAGGTGCTGTGGCTGGGGAGGGGAGGGAGAGATGGGGAAGATGGAATCCATTCTCTTTGCCCCATGGAAAACAAAAAGGTGTGGCTAGGGCTAGCTGACCCGTGTCTGTCTTGGGCTTGGATTCCAGGTGGAACAGCCGCTCTGGGACTGGATTATTCAAGCCACCAATAGCCTAGAACCAGAGCGGAACCTCCAAGATAAATGGTGTCCCTAGCACCAAGTCTAAGTGGATGTGAAGTTTTAGAAATATGTTCGCACAGCATTTGGTAATGCAGCTGAAAACCAGATGATAAGGCCATCAGGAGACCTACCCGAATTGCAATAGCAACAGCTTTTCCCCCCCTAAAGCAAAATTAATCTTCCCCAAAGTAGAGCTAGCCTCTCTACTTGGGAAAAAAGAAAAGGAAAAATCAGCCTCTAACTCACCCTCTGACCTTTACAGCCTTGAAGCACAATGGACAGTCCTTGGAGGCAGGAAGATCTAGTTTCAAATCCTGCCTTGGACCCTTTCCCATCTGGTTGACCCTTTGGATGTCATGATCTCCAAAAACTCATTATTTTGCAAGATAAAATCAACATCTAAAACTTACAGCTCCTCAGCAGCCCCTTCTTCCCTGGAATGTGGAGAACCCCCTCCCTGACCCTCCACCATCTGGAAGGCACCCTGGGACCTCACCTTATCACTTCCCAACTGGCTTCTCCCCCAGACTTCAATGACCTCCAGAAATTCATCACTCATGAGACGATTTCAGCTCCCTGACTCCCACCTCCTCCAATCAGATCCTACCCTCACTGCAGAATTTCATCATGACCCTAAACTGAATTCCGGTTATCTTCCCCCAGGAGATGGTGAGTCCCTGCAGAGCAGGATCCATCTTACCCTCATCCATGTTTACAGACTAACTTTCACAGTATCCTTTGAGGATCCAGTTTGAAAGGAACCAGGCATGCCTAATCTCAAGAAGAAAAGGCTGAAGGAGGACAAGATAGCTGTCTTCAGGTATATAAAAGGCTAACAGGTAGAACAATTACATTTTAGTGAAAGGAACAGGCATTTTATTAAATACTGTGGTAAGTGCTTTTACTTGATTTGATTTCATGAGAACCCTGGAAATGAGGAGGTGCTCTTATTATCCTACACTTTACAGTTGAGGAAACTAAGGAAGACAGAAGGCAAGTAATTTTGCCAGGGTCACCTAGTTAATAAATAATGTCCATGGCCAGATTTGAACTTAAGTCTGCTGAGTTTGCAGGGCCAGAGCTCTATCCCTTACACCATGTCTCTGCCTCAATATAGGAAATCAAAGATTTAGAATTGAAGAGATAAGATTGGATTAGAGGCATCTAACCCAATATTCTCATTTTAGAGATGAAGAAACTGAGGCACTAGCAGGGTAATAGGCTTGCCTACGGTTGTTTGTCCCAGATGGCAGAACTAGGAGCAATGAGGGGAGCTGCATAAAGGCTCAATTGAAGCTTGATATGAGGGGAAATTCTGCTAGTATGAGAACTGTTCTGAAGTGGAATGAGCATCCTGGGGGAATCCTGGGATTGCCTTCCTTGAGGCGGGGTCTTTAAACAAAGGCTGACAGTGGTCATGAGTTTGAGGGGGTTGTTCTTTTTAAAAAATTCAGCTTTATTGTATTTTCAGGTCTGGATTCTCTCCTTCTTCCTAGGAGAGATGGATGCCACAACTTTGTGAGTTTCTAAAGGTCAAGCTAGCAAGCCACACCAGATCCAGGAGTCTGGAAGTTGAGTCCATCTGGGACCCAAGCCATCAGTTATGTTCTGGGGAGCAAGAAACAGATGAACCTGGGGGCCCCAGAGGCCCCCCACTGGTGTGACATCACACTTGGCTGTGCATTTATTTGGTGGATCAATGCTACATAAATATTGCATTAAATCTGAGCCCACTTTCTCAAACCACCAAGGTGGCATAAGAGAGAGTGTACTCCCGAGGGGTAGGGCTTCTGTTCTTGCTATATCTTTGAAGTAAATAGCCTTTGTAAAAGTTAATTGATTGGGGGCTCATTGAATTGAGAGCCAGACCTAGAGATCAGAGGTCCTGGGTTCGGATCTGACCTCAGACACTTCCTAGATGTGTGACCCTGGCAAGTCATTTAACTCCCATTGCTGGGCCCTTTACTGCTCTCTCAATCAATATATAGTATTGATTCTAAGATAGAAGGTAAGAGCTATTTAAAAAATTAATTGATCATTGTCCTTCCTAAATGATATCACTATGGTCACTACGTTGGTGTTGGTGCCCAGTGTGTCCATCTGTGGTCAATCAGACCAATACAAGCTCAAAAGGCTCAACCACAGGCCATATGACTACTTGTGTTGGAGATGTCTCTAAATTTGTCATTCAATCATTTCAGTCTTGTCTGATTCTTCATGATGCCAGCTGGGTTTTCTTGGCAAAGAACCCAGAATGCTTTGCCATTTCCTTCTCTGGCCCATTCTACAGATGAGAAAAACTGAGGCAAACGGGGTTAAGTGACTTATCCAGGGTCATACAGCTAATAAGAATCTGAGGCTAGATTTGAACTCAGGAAGATGAGTCTCTCTGATTCGTGGCCCAGCACTCCATCCACTGTGACATCTAGCTGCCCCTACCCTACGGGTTAGAACCCACTTAAAAGGGTAATGAACTCCGGATTGCTAGAGAAGCAGCCCCCTACCGTTATCCTCATTTACTAGAGTGTTTAGCAGCTTTCTAATGATAGGAGGGGGTTCTGCCCCATATCAAAGAATCATGGGAAAAGTCTATGATGCACAATTCGTAATCAAATCCATTCTTCTATACTTTCAAATACATGACGACGCAATTTGAGAGAAGAATGGCATTTTACAAAGTTTTAATAGGTCCCCCCCCCCCCCCCCCCCGCCTCCCCGGTGCTTTGATGAAAAGGATTTCTCCAGGCCCCAAACAACAGATTTTAAGTTACATCAGGCTCCTCTTCTCAAGATACAGCTCCAAGTCATATTGGGCCTCCCCACAGAGATTAGGAACTTGACCTGAAAGTTCCCCCTTGTCTGTTAGTAGACGAAACTCTTGTGGGATTTCCTCAGTGACGAACACCATCCAGCTGGGGCTCAGATAAAATTTCTAGGTGTCTCTTCCTATAAATAGCCCACTAAAATTTCCCCAGAGGTCTTGGATAACTAGGAAAATTCCCTCTGGGTCCCAATACCAAAGGGTATATAGATTAACATGTGCCTCAGTGAATCCTCACTACTGCAAGGGCATTTCAAATGGCCAAGCAGAGAAGTTTTAAATATATATACATATAGGGGGCAGCTGGGTAGCTCAGTGGATTGAGAGCCAGGCATAGAGAAGGGAGGTCCTGGGTTCAAATCAAGCCTCAGATACTTCCCAGCTGTGTGACCCTGGACAAGTCACTTCACCTCCATTACCTAGCCCTTACTGATCTTCTGCCCTGGAACCAATACACAGTATTGACTGCAAGACAGAAGGTAAGGGTTTAAAAAAAATATATATATATATATATAAATAAATATATTTATATATATACATACATACACACACACACAGGAGATGTGGAGCTAGCAGAAAGGGATTATAGATTTCAGGTTGATAATGCAGGCCACTTTAAGGCTACCAGGCAAATCTTATCCAATGGACCTTTCATCCCTAAGGACTCCAGACAAACTGTGTAGATGCAAGTCACAATAAAGAAAAGGAACAAAACAAAGCAAAGCAATACAGTGAGAAGCCTATGACGACTTTAAGAAAAAGGAGAGAGGGGAAAAAATGAACATTTATGAGCTAGGCACCAATATCTTAGGATACAAAATCCATTCTTCGTAAATAAGCACAATATTCATCTTGGGAAAAGTAGCAGCAGATATTTATTTGTACATTAAGCACTCAAACAAGGAAATGTGATTATAAAGAATTGGTCTGATGCACCAAACAGAGGACTTTGTATTTGATTCTGAGGACAATAGGGAGCCATTTGAGTTTATTGAGTAAGGGAGTGACCAATATGGGACTTAATAAAATCTAAGCACTTGGCAGCTGTGTAGAAGAAGGATTGAAACAGGGAGAAGATGAGAGTCAGGGAGGCCAATTGCCAAACAGAGGACTTTGCATTTGATTCTGAGGACAATAGGGAGCCATTTGAGTTTATTGAGTAAGGGAGTGACCAATATGGGACTTAATAAAATCTAAGCGCTTGGCAGCTATGTAGAAGAAGGATTGAAGTGGGGAGAAGACGAGAGTCAGGGGAGGCCAATTAGGAGGCTATTTTAATATTCTAGATAAGAGATGATGAGGGAAGGCCCAGGCTAGGGTGGAGGGTATGTAAGCAGAGAGAAGGGAACTATGCCAAAGATGTGGGGGCAAAAAACAAGAAGATTTGAAAACTGTGTAATTAGAATTTCCGTGCCCTAAAACTACTATGCCCAGCACCCCACTCTCCTCACGTCACATCCTTCCATTTTGGAGATAAAGTTTCTGTAACCCCTCCTCTTGCTCTCTCTCTTCTCCCACTACCGTGGTCAGGGAAAACTGCTCTTTACTCAGGCTTTATTTTTCCTCTACTTCAAGTGATTATTAATAAATCTTATAAAATACAATTCTTGGAGTTATTGGATATTAATGTTAATCTTACACAACTTAGATGGGTGGGATGAAGGAGAGTGAGGAGTCAAGGAGGATAATGTTAATCTTACACAACTTAGATGGGTGGGATGAGGAGAGTGAGGAGTCAAGGAGGATGGCCCAGAGATGATGAAGCTGGGTCACTGGAAGAGTGGTGATGCCCTCAGCAAGAATGGGAGAGATGGGTACTGTGGATCATGCCTGTGATCCCCGTCCCTGGTAGGCTGGTGGATTGCTTGAGCTGGGAAGTGCTGATGATCAAAGGTCCACTGCAGTGAGCCCTCAGGAGGAGACAGGGCCAGGAGTCTGCCTAAAGTGGGACAAACAGACCTGGGTCAGAAACCATATTAGGCCTGGGCCCATCAATGGCCATTGCATTGTATTTCCAGTCTGGGTAAGGCGGGAAGATGTATATTAAAAACAAAAAACCAAGAAGAGGGAAGTTCAAAAGAGGGTAGGCCTTGGGGAAAATATTGAATAAGATTCGTTCTTACTCATTCTGGTGACTCATTCTATTCCACCCAAAATGAAAAGGGAATAGGGCAGGGCTCTTGCTGCTTGCTGCCTTGGAGGCCTGAGCCCACACTCTGCAGAAGTCCTGGGTCATCTGGGGGACATGGGCTGGGTAGCTGAGATAGGAAAGTGGGGGGGCGGATCTGGGATTTTCTCAAAACCTGCCCAGCTGTTACTATGGGGGCTCCAGTTAGAGTAGGTTTGTGACTTCTCTGAGGGATGGCTCAGTAAGAGAGAGGCTAGGAGCAATGATTGTAGAGGGAGGCATGGAGCTGGGGAATACTGGGGGATAAGGGTAGGCACTGCTGAGTTGGAGATAAGCCAGTTTGGGATGGGCTGCCATTTCTCTTCCTGCCCTCTCATTAGTTAAGCACACCAGCCTTTGGGGTCAGGCACAGCTGCCCCTTGGGAGGTCCCTAATCAGGAGAGATGGGCACCTGCCAATTTTACAGCCAAGGGTATCTGTCTTTGAACGGCCAATAAATCCTGCCCGTCAGAGAGAATCCTCTCAGTTTATTACACGTCAAACAGCAACACAGATAAATGACTTGAGATGACCACTTTAGCCATAAAGGTACTTGAGAGTTTGGTTTCTATGACCATGGAAGACTAGACGACTGGTTCCCAGTGGCCAAAGAGGGCTGTGCTAGTCCTGGATGCCCTTCCAAATTGAGCGAGATCCAAGGGTCAAAAAAATCAATCAATTAGAAAATATCCCCTATTAGATGCTAGGCCCTGTGTTAAGTACTTTACAATTATTACTTCATTTGATCCTCATAACAACCCTAAGAAGCAGGTGCTATTATTATCCCCACTTTATGGTTGAGGAAACCGAAGTTAAGAGACTTGTCCAGGGTCACACAGCTAGGAAGTGTCTGAGATGGATTTGAACTCAGGTCTTCTTGACTCTTGACCCAGATGTTTTGATTCACTGTTCTACCTAACTGCCTCAAGAGATGAGATGCTTGTGAGCCGCAGGAAGAAAGGCATATAGGCTGGACCATAGTGTTTAGAAAATTAATGATGTCGAATTAGGTGAAAAAGGGAGGAAGGGACCAAGTTGTGAATTGTTTTCAATGCAAACGGGGGAGGTGGGGAGTGGTTCATATCTTATCTAAGGCAATAGGGAGCCATTGGGGTTGATTGAGTAGGGGAGTGATCCAGTCAGACATGCACTTTAGGACAAATTTGCTTTCCTTCTGAGAGGAGCCCAAATGACAGGGAGTGCTATGATTTGGGGAAAATCTTTAAGGTCCTAGGTGGAGGAAGGGCTCAGTGGGATGATGCATGTTTTTTGGACAGCTACATGGTGCAGTGGATAGAGTGCTGGACTTGGAATCAGGAAAACTCATCTTCATGAGTTCAAATCCAGCCTCAGACACTTACTATCTCTGTGACCCTGGACAAGTCACTTCACCCTATTTACCTCAGTTTCCTCATCTATAAAATGAGCTGTAGTAAAAAATGATCATCCACTCCATTATCCTTGTCAAGAAAAACTCCAAATGGGGTCCAAAAATTCGGACAGGACTTTACAAAACAACAAAATGAGTTTTTCTGTATTTTCTGTGGTACAAAATAAAGGCTTGTCCTTTATCTAATAAGTGTTGTTCCCCTCAATAGTTGCATGGGACCCAGCAGCCACTCTTTCACTCCTATATATAAAGACCTAGAGATGACCCACTGTAAACATTTCCAATAGAGAACTTCCAATGGGGACAAAATGAGTTTTGGCCAATCCAAGATGGCGGTCGATCTATTCTAAGCCTAGGACCTTGCACTCTGGGCCATGCATGAGGGACGCTGTGGTCCAATCACTTCATTTCAACAAGTCTATCCACAAGAGTTTTTAAGTGTCCTACTACATGACAAGCCAAGAGGACCTGGAGTCCTGGTAAATGGAAGTCTCATGGGGAAGAAGGACTGACATGCCAACCCCAGCCACCGTCTCCAAGTCCCAGGACCCACAACAAACCGGGGTTAGGATGGTGGCAAGAAGCTGATCTCTGCCTGGAGACATTGGAATCTGGGCCAGTTCCACCAGTATCTCCCTTCTATGAACTCACAGAATGTCCTAGTTAAATTTGGCTGCCCTTCCTTCTGGTTCCTTGGATGCAACAGAGGAGCTGGGGCCATGCCACAACTGGAGATACACAAAAATGTTTCCATCAGAACCCACCTGGCCCTGCTAGTTAACTCTTTAGTCTCTGGGGAAGCCCAGGAGATAAAGAGTTGGACTTGGAGACAGGAGGTCCTGGGTTCCAATCTGGCCTTGGACACTGCACACTGGGTGACCCTTGGGCAAGTCCCTTCACTCCCGCGGCCTCACCCTCCCTCACCACTCTTCTACCTTGGAACTGATATGCAGTAGTGATTCTAAGAAGGAAGGGAAGGGGTTAGGGGAAAAAAAAAAGATTAATTAGTTAAAATTAAAAGCTGTCTGGTGGCCCCTGAGCTGAAGTCCAGGTAAGGCTCCTCCCTGGCCATGCACGGCTCCGTCTCAGCATGCCAAGGCCCTCTGGCATTCCAGGCTATTTGCCATTTTGTACCACTTGAGGGGAAATTTAAAAAGGCTGGTCCTGGTTCTGGTTCTGGTTCTGACTTAGGCTTGAGTAACTTGGTGGCTCCACCCAGCCCTGGCAGGAGGGCTAAAGGGAGGGAGAATGGGAGACTTGGGCCCGACGCTCTCCCGTCTCGCAGGAGACATGGCGAAGGGTTTTCTCGGTCAGGTTGTAACCAAATATTCTCGTTCTGTGAGAACTGGAGAGCCGGGTTTGGATGGCTGGGCAGCTGAAATGTAGGCCAGAGATAAGGAGGCCCAGCCTTAGGCTGGCCACTGGAGCCCTCAGCCAGAGAAGCTGAGAGCCACTGAGGAAGGCCCAGAGCTGGGGGTCCTCCAGGGAAGAAGGAGGGGGCCCTTCGCTAGGGGTCAGGAGGCGCGTTTCCCCAAAGGATGGTGGATTCTGGGAAGAAACTGGCTCCACGAGACCATCTCTGGAAAGCCTTTCCAGTCTAAGGAATCTGTGGTCTGTGCTAGAGCCAGACTTCTGGGGTCCAAGGAAAAGATTGCATTCTGGGCCTCGGGCCAGACAGAGCATTCCAGGCTGTGAAAAATCCTGGGGTGCCAGCTACAAACTGGAGAACTCCCCCCAAGTTCTTCTCCCTTCCTCCTTTGTCCCCTCTGTCTCCTTCACCTTCGCACCCCCACCACCAAAAGGCAAGGGGAGCAGGGAGCAGCTAAGTGGCTCAGTGGACAGAGAGTCAGGCTGAAAAGGGGAGGTCCTGGGGTTCAAATCGACACTCAGACATTTCCTAGCTATGCAACCCTAGAGATCATTTAATCCCCCATTGTGTAGAATTACTCTTCTGCCTTAAAATCTATACACAGTATGGATTCTAAGGCAAGTATGGGCTTAAAAACATTGGCAAGAGGAACAGAGTCTGAGCAAAGAAGGGAGCTAGACAGGGCGGAAGAGTGGTAGAGAAAAGAACTTGAACCCGTCCCTTGAAACTCCCACCCCTGAATTAGGAGAGGGAACACTGCCCACTGGAGAGAATAATAGGCCTAGGAGGAGCTGGAGGCCCAGGCAAAGCCCTTCTAGGTCTATTTGTCCGGAAATGAAGAGGATCCAAAAAGCTCCAACTCAAAAGCCAATGATCCGGTTTCAAATATGACTGTTACTGATCTTGATCGCCAACTGTTCTTTATCACATCCAAAGGGAGAAAGTGACTGGAGCCTCAGGACAATGACCCAACTGCGGGCCTCGTGCTGCCTGAACCAGAGCCCTTGCTGCACCCCGTCCCTGACCTTGGAGAGGGCAAAGAAGCAGGCAGCAAGCCACTTGGGTGCAGTGCCATGCAGGGCATGGCTGAGAGAACAGACTGGGGAGAAAGCAAGGGCCCCATTCCCATTCTCCCATGTCTTCTCCCTCTGCCTCTTTCTGTCTCCCTCCCTCTCCCTCTCCCTCTCCCTCTCCCCTCCCTCTCTCTCTCTCTCTCTCTCCTCTCTCTCTCTCTCTCTCTCTCTCTCTCTCTCTCTCTCTCTCTCTCTCTCTCTCTCATCTCCCTCTCCCTCTCCCTCTCTCTCTCCCTATCCCTCTTTCTCTCCCTATCCCTCTCTCTCTCCATCTCCTCCCTCTCTCTCCATCTCTCTGTCACCCCTCCCCCTAGTCCAATATCCCTCTGTGTCATCCCTCACTTTAATTTCCTCTGTTCCTAAGCTCCTGGTTCAGAGGCATTGTGTGGTGTTATTCAGTTGTTTCAGTTGTATCCTATTCTTTGTGATCCTATTTGAGATTTTCTCGGCAAAGATACTGGAGTGGTTTGTCATTTCCTTCTCAACTCATTTGACAGATGAGGAAAATGAGGTAAACAGGGTTATAATGACTTGCTTAGGGTGACATAACTAGTGTCTGAGTCTGGTTTTGAATTCAGGGCTTCTATACTCCAGGCATGGCACGCTATCCACTGCATTGCCACTAAACATGAGACAAAAATATTGGTCAACAAAAACCCAAGTTGTTCATTGCATGTTACTTATTGTTTATGCATATAGAAGAGAGGGGAGACAGACACAAAGGGAAAGAAAGACAGGGACAGAGAGAGAAATTATTATCAGAATTGTCAATGAAAATTGTCCCTAGTTTATCATCCTATAAAGACTATAGTATGAGAGGGAGGGAGGAGGAGAGAGAGAGAGGGGGGGGGAGGGAGGGGAGGGAAGAGAGGGAGAGGAGGGAGAGAGAGGGAAAGGGGGGAGAGAGAGGAGAGAGAAGAGAGGGAGGGAGGGAGGAAAGAGAGGAGAGAGAGAGAGAGAGAGAGAGAGAGAGAGAGAGAGAGAGAGTGAGAGAAGAGAGAGAAAGAGAGAGAGAGAGAGAAGAAAGAAAGAAAGAAAGAAGAAAGAAAGAAAGAAAGAAAGGAAAGAAAGAAAGAAGAAGAAAGAAAGAAAGAAAGAAAGAAAAGAAAGAAAGGAAGAAAGAAAGAAAGAAAGAAAGAAAGAAGAAAGAAAGAAAGAAAGAAAGAAAGAAAGGAAGGAAGGAAGGAAGGAAGGAAGGAAGGAAGGAAGGAAGGAAGGAAGGAAGGAAGGAAGGAAGGAAGGAAGAGGAAGGAAGGAAGGAAGGAAGGAAGGAAGGAAGGAAGGAAGGAAGAAGGAAGAAGAGAGGGCGAGGGGGAGAGGGAGGGGGGAAAGAGGAAGAGAGAGAGAGGAGAGAGAGAGAGAGAGAGAGAGATTGAGGGAGGGAGGGAGAGGAGGGGATGGAATTTGGTTCAGATAAAGAGGGTTGGACTTTGAGGCTAGGGGTCCTTAGGGAAAAGTGGGGGAAATATTGAATAAGTCTGGCAAAAGAAACAATGGAAGGCAGAATGCCAGGGGAAAACACTGTCCTTGGAATCAGAGACCTGGATTCAAGTCCCTCCTCTGGCACTTATTACTCATGTGACCTTAGATAAGTCACTTATCTTTCCTGGGCCTCAGTTTCCACTTCTATCAAATTTAGGCAGTTAGCCTAAATGTCCTCTGCAGTTTCCTCCCAGCTCTGGATTTATGATTCAATAAGTCTGAGACCCAGCTAGTTGGGAAGAGAGAATCCTTTTTCCTAAAGTCACGAGGCTAGCACAATGGAGATAGCCATTTGACCCACTGGGTTTGCCAAGAGAAGTCAGTGATCAGCCAAGAAAGGGGATGTGAAATTGCTGGGTGGCTCCACCTCCTCGAAGGGTTGGGCATGCTCCATAGTCCCTCTGGCTCCAGGCGGATGGAGAGCTCCACCTCTCTTATTCCACAGTACCACCTGGTGGTTCTGTTATAATTTTATCCAATTGGCTCCTGGGCGGTCTTTGTTTTGATTTTCCTTTCTTCCGGATGATGCTAATCAGGTTTTCTGGGATAGAAATTTGCAGGTCTAGGAGGGAGGTATTGGAGACCAGAGTGGAGAGGTTTTGGATGCTCTAAATAGGATTTGTCCTAAGCTAAAAAAGAAAATAGTTCCTGCCCTCAAGGAGCTTACAGTCTAATGGAGAAAGGAGAGAACTCCCACACATACAATGATAAGAAAATATAAAATATGTGCAAAGCAAAAAAAACCATCATTTCTGGGAGATGGGGGCGCTACTGACTAGAAGAACAAAGAAGGGACTCTTAAGGAAGGTGGCTTTGGAGGAAAACCTGGAAGAACCTAGGGGATCCGAGAAGTGGAGTCAAGGGATATGGGGAGCATTCCAGGGATAGGGGCACAAAGAAAGAACCCAAAATATTAAATATAGGGAATAATCAATCAACATTTATTAAGCACCTACTATGTGCCAGGAACAGCCAGCTGGCCATTTGACTGAAGGGGATTGAGATGTGTAATCAGGCTGGAGAGGTCGGCTATAGTCAAATTGTAAGAAATATTGGATGAATGAATGGAAAAACATTTTATCAAACACCTACTGAGTGCCAGGCCCAGTGCTATGCACTTGGAAATAAAAAGAAGCAAACAAGATGGCACCTTCCCTCATGGAGTTTAAAAGACAACACACATAGGAGAGTGGTCAGAGGTGGGCAAGGAGTAATGTTTTGGACAGGGAAGTCAGAGGGATGGCTGGAAAGTTGGGGAGGAGGAAGAAAGGATACTCTGACAACAATATGGCATAGAGATCTTGGAATTGGAAAATCAGGACTGAGGCCAGGGCATGGTACAGTGAATGCTCACCAACTACAGCTCAGGGTCAGGAGCTTGAAGGAAACATTGTCCTTGTTCTTCAACGAGCTAACATTCTATTGAAGGGAAAGGGATTCAGTATATACAAGGATGAGATAATTCAATTCAACAAACATTTATTAAATGCCTATGCAAAAACCACAAAGAATGTATTTGTCTAGTGTCTGGCAAACTTAATTAAAAGCTCTTTGAACTAAAAAGCATGGGGGAGGGAGAAATTGGCTTATGTTTAAACTACAACTTAGGAAGAATGGTTGTTGAGACAAGTCCCAGGACCCACAGACAATATCCAAGAAAGGAGTCAGTAGTAAAATCCATGGCCTCAGATATCTACATAGAAATGGACAAAATGTAGGGCCCCAAGCATGAGGAATGAGAGCCCCTGGTGCAAGGAGGAAAATTTGGCCTCAGTGGTATCACTGAGACTTGGTGGGATAAGACTTAGAACTTGAATGCCATTTGAGATGAGTATACTTAATTCAAATGCATAACAAGATAATTAAAAGGGAATTGGAGTGGAATTATATATTCAGAGAGTATGCTCATGTGAGCATGTCTAATAACCAGAAGAGAAGAGCAAGGTAGGGAATATTTAGGTGAAAAGCAAAAGAGGGATAAATCAGCAATTTTCATCATTGGTTATACTACAGACCACCTAGGCATAAAGAAGAAATAGATGAGGAGTTTGGAATACAGGTCACAAGTTTGGCACAGAGGCATATAGTGAGGGGCCCTTCAGTTTCCCTGATATCTCCTGGGGCTTTCTCTCTCTGCCAAAAATAGAGTGCCTAATGATTTTTTGATCTGCCTTAATAGTAATTTCATCCTTGGAATGGTAAAGAAACAAACAAATGGAATTCAATAGTAGTGATGACTCTGGGTTCATTCCTTCAGACCAATGCTAGCTAAATAATGATAATAATAACAATTGCTATCATTTATCTGGCACCAGCTATGGGTCATATACTAAAGGTTTTACAAATGTTATCTCAATTTATTTTCACAACAACCCTGGAAATTGGGTGCTTTTATTATTCCCATTGTATGGTTGAGGAAACTGAGGCAAATAGAAATGACAAACCACTCCACTATCTTGGCTAAGGAAACTCCAAATGGGGCCACAAAGAGTCACTTTGTCATTGCCTTCTTCAGTTCATTTTAAAGATGAGGAAACCAAGGCAAACAGGGTTAAATGACTCATTCAAGATCACACAGCTAAGAAATATCTGGGACTGGATTTGAACTCAGGTCTTCCTGATTCTGAACCTGGCATTCTATCCACTGAGCCACCAAGATGTCTCAACTACATCTCTAGGACAGGCATTGGGAGAATGACCCTACTGATATTTTTGCCTTTTGAATGTGTCCAGGCTTTCTATGGAATCATTCAAAATGATTTTTTTTACCTCCAAGTGGTTAGCAGGTTGGAACCAGCTACAGAATGCCTGAGAGCTTTCCAAACCAAGGAATGAGGCCCTCCATCAATCCTTTCTGTTGACAGTCAGTCAACAAGCATTTAATGGGGCAGTTTGATGGCTTAGTAAATAAAAGAACTAGGCTGGGAGAGGGGAGGTCCTGGGTTCAAATAATCCCTCATATACTTCCTAGCTGTGTGATCTTGGTCAAGTCACTTAATCCCAATTGCCTAGCCCTTACCATCTCCTGCCTTGGAATTAATACCTGGACCAATTCTAAAACAAAAAGTAAGAGTTAAAACACACACACACACATACAAATCCCCCAAAATATATTGAGTATTTAGTATGCTCCAGGCACTGTGCTAAATACTGGAGTTACAAAGAAAGGCAAAAGACACTTTCTGCCTTCAAGAAGCTTGCAATCTAATGCAGGAAGTAAGGAGCAATTATGTTTAAAATAAGATATGGACAAGATAAATGATTTACCAATCAATAGAGGGAAGATACTAGCATCCTGAATACAGCCCCCCTTTTTTTTTAATCCTTACTTTGTATCTTAGTAACAACTTTAAAACAGAAGGACAAGGGCTAGGCAAATGGAGCTAAGTGACTTGTCCAAGGTCACATAGCCAGGAAGTAGATGCAGCCATATTTAAACCCAGGATCTCTCATTCCTGGTCTGGCTCTCTATCTAACTGTATCACCATGATGCCCTTTGAATGAAGTACTAAGGATACACAAGGAAATAATTCTGATGAAATAGGAGGATTTTATGAAGAGATCAATGTGGATCCATTGAGAACTCACCCACCAACAAAAACAACTTTCAAAATATGGAAGTAATTGCTTGTCAGGTCTGGGAGTTTGGAGGGAAGAAGGGGGAGAGACAATTTGGATCCTATAACTTCAGAAAACTTACGTGGAAATTTGTTATTAACATTTTTTTAATGGTAAAAACATGAAAGCAATTGAAAGTAGAATTGGACAAACACATGTGACAGAATCCTCTAAAAATAGCATCAGGTCCAAGTTTGAAGCCAAAAGAGTTAAGGATATACCCGAAATTCCAAAAAGGTGGAGGGTTATGGGTGTGGGATAATTCATATATTGGCAAATGTGATCAATTTGTTAAATGATTCTGTTGGATTGCCTTTGTTTCTCTCTTTTAAAAATGTTGGCCCAAATGGATGACTCATGGAGTGGAGAGAGTGAGAAGGAACACAGGAATCCCTTCCACATCTCGACTTCCCCATCACAGTTTGGACACAACAGAAAGGAAGTTTGACAGAAGCTGCAGATGACACAGCAAAATTTGACAAATTCAGAGATGCATAAAACACATTTATAGTATTGTATCATATCACCATATTTTATCTTTTAATATTACAAATACACACAACTTTCTAAAGTTAAAATAAGTAAAAGGTTAAAGTTTATGAAAAGAATGGGAAAGCCAGTAAACAACACATAAAGGTTAAAAAAGGAGAAATATCTTTTTTTAACTTTTAAAAAAAATTTTAAATTTATTAAATTAATTTATTTAGAATATTTACCCATGGTTACATGATTCATGTCCTTTCCCTCTCCTCCTCCCCTCCCCCTTCCCATAGCCAATGATCAGTTCCACTGGGTTTTTCATGTGTCATTGATCAAGACCTATTTCCATATTATTGATATTTGTACTAGGGTGATCATTTAGAGTCTACACCCCCAATCATATCCCCATTGACCCATGTGATCGAGCAGTTGTTTTTCTTCTGTGTTTCCGCTCCCCCAGTTCTTTCTCTGGATGTGGATAGCATCTTTCTCATAAGTCCCTCAGAATTGTCCTGGCTCATTGCATTGCTGCTAGTAGAGAAATCCATTACATTCTATTGTGCCACGGTGTATCAGTCTCTGTGTATAAGGTTCTCATGGTTCTGCTCCTAAAAAAAGGAGAAATTGACCTACATCTAGCCTAGGACCAAATACTTAACCCAAATTTTACAATAAGGCATTGGAAACACTCAATACAAGAAAAAGAAAAAACTCCAATTTCTTCTCTGGTATGAAGGAAGGGCCAGAAGATTTTAGGTAGATTGTCCAGATCGTGAAAGGGTGAGGTGGGGGGTTAGCTGGCCCCTTAACTCCCATGATGTGCAAAGGACACCTGTACTCAGAAATAAAGGTGATGTAAAATAAAAAAATGTCAACAAAAATTAATCTAACAAACAAGCAAACAAAAACCATAGGGCCTGGGGTTCCAAAGCTCAGAATGAGCTATGGTTGGCAAAGAAGACCAAGGACAGTGATGATGTGGGATTTGGGGGAGGTTTAAGCAGAAGAAGAGAGAATGGGTCACTGCTGGGGGTGCAGAGTAGAGAAATAGCTCCATTCTTCCTTTTGCTTCTTTTTACTGTAGGAGAATGACTTTTGGACAAAGAACCCAACTAGAAGAGCCAAGGTACATAAGGGGAACTGAAAGCACCTGGGAGGAACTGAGGCCATCTAGCTTGGAGAGTTGACAGCTTTAGGGACTAAAGGAGCTGGGAGGAGTGATCGCTGGTACAGCAAGGGGAACCTGAAAGGATGGAGCAGGGCCAGAGGAAGGGATAAGAAGGAGACTGAGGAGGGAGAGAGAGAAAGGGAGAAGAAAGGGGGGGGGAAGAAGAGAAAAGCAGACAGAGAGACAGAGAGAGAAGGAATTAGGGGGACAGAAAGAGAAGGAAAGGGGGAGAGAGAAAAGAGAGACAGAAAAAAGACAGAAACAGAGCTAAAAATCAAAACCTGAGATCTTAAAGATTTAATTTGTTCCTGGCACAATGCTAATCAGTCTTTAGTCCCAAGGGGAGATAGATAGATAGATAGATAGATAGATAGATAGATAGATAGATAGATAGATAGATAGATAGATAGATAGACGGACAGACGGATGGATGGACAGACAGATAGACAGACAGACAGACAGACAGACAGATAGATAGATAGATAGATAGGTAGATAGATAGATAGATAGATAGATAGATAGATAGATAGATAGATGGAAATCAATCAATCAACACTTATTAAATGCCTATTAATGGCAGGCCACTATGATTAAGTTGTATTGAATTGTATTATATTGCATGGTATTATATCATATTATATTGTTATATCATATATTAAATTGTATTATATTGTATTTATTGTATTGAATAGTGTTGTTTTGTTTGTTACATCACATCACATTACATTACATTACATTACATTACATTACATTACATTATATTATATTATATTGTTACATAACATAAAGGTAAAGAATTAAATGAAGGGAGTTACCTGAGGCAGTAACAGGGTTTAGAGATAGTTCTGGACAAGATAATGTAACTACTGGGGGCAACTTGGGGCCCAGTGGATTGAGAGCCAGACCATGAAGGTGAGATTGTGGGTTCAAATCTAGTCACAAACACTTCCTAGCTGAGTGACCCTGGGCAAGTCACTTAACCCCTACTGCGTAGTCTTCACCACTCTTCTGCCTTGGAACCAATACACAGGATTGATTCTAAGTGGGAGGTATGGGTTTAAAAAAAAAGATAAGGCAACTATTTATCATCATATCTAAGAGTTCAAATCCAAGATGCAGGGGAGGATGAGGATAAAGATAATGGTCTCCAATTTTCAAAAAAGGGAAGGGCAGTTTTAATAAAGGATAGAACAATGAGTTTAATTTTGCATCCTGGGAAAATTCTAGAGCACACCCAACAGTCAAAGACTTGACAAAGACTTATTAGATTGAGGATCAAAAGGGTAAGGGCCTTGCCCCAAGTCACAGGATGGCAGAGCCAGATCTCCAACACTAGGATACGAGTGGTCCCTCCTTAGATGATGCTACCTCTCCCAAGGGTGCTTAAACCCCAACTCTTTCTTCCTAAAAGCCCTGCAGTTGGCAAATAGCCTCTCCACCTAAGGGGCAAAGCAGTGAGCACCTTCTGGAAACCCACTCCCTGCAAGGGTCTTCCCTGCTGATCTTAGCTCCTATTTACACTGCATCAATCTCATGTGTACAATATGTGGATTGCTCTCTCCTCCATTAGAGCCTCTAAAACAAGAATTATCGAGTTCCTTCCCTTAAGTTGTCAAGTAATTCTCAAACATTATTGGAAACCCTCAGTTTGAAGAGCCAGGATGAATGACCAAGGGCTTTCTCATGCATAAAGGTAGCCATGATCAATTGATCCTGGAATACCTCTGCTCTTTATAATCTTTTCTACTCTAGTGGAAAAGTGTTCTTTAAATGCCTTGCATCCTCATAGTGAGCAAAACAATAAACATTTATTGAACAACAACCACAAAAAAAGGATGTACGTTCAGGGAGGCCTGGGACTTTTGAGGGGGAGAAGACATTTTTTCTGTTCTTTAACACTTGGCAGCATGTGTGGCAGGGGAATAATAGATACCATTTCTGAGATTTTAAGCACTTTACCAATATTATCTCATTCAATCCTGTTGTAAAGGATTAGCTTTGCAAAAAGCAAGAAGCAACAAGATCCCACAGGGCAATGGCAGGGTCAACATTCCAAAGCTCTCAGGAGGTGAGGAATGGAACACAGAGGAGTTGCTGGCAATTGGACTTTGGAGGAGTTAGAGCCTGCCTTTTCCTCTAGTGGTCAAGATGTAGCTACCTGGTTTTTCTGGGGTGGACCCAGTGAGCCATTGGTTGTCTTTCTTTGGATGTCCTGATATTCTGCCTGTTTCTACTGTTGCTGGTAAAGAGAAGTGGATGTCTGCTGTTGCTGGTGACATCTTACTGAGACTGATGTTTGGATTAAAGAAAGGAGTCCTGTGTTGTGATATTTCTTTGGGCTCTTTGTCCTTGCCTCTACCAATCCTTCCTTAACTTTAATTAATTTGTTAGTTTAGTATAATTATAGAAAGTTTAATATTTTAATATCTGGTGTGGGTTAGAAGTTAGTCCCTGATTCCCTTTCCCTTCCTTTCTCCTTTTAGTTAAATAAACCTTTTATTTTACATGTGTGTGTGTGTGTGTGTGTGTGTGTGTGTGTGTGTGTGTGTGTAGTTTGAACCCTTCTTTTAACCCATCCTATAACATTTGGTGAGTCAGTAGAGCAACCTGCAAAGTAATTTACTTTGCCCAGAGAAAAACAAATTATTAGGTTTTGAGAGCTGATCCCACGGTCTCCCAAAGTGGAGGGTCTTTCTGACTAGGTGGAGTGGTCAGGCAAATAAGAGATGAGAGACAACTGAATGCTCAGACCTGTGCTTAGGCATCACTCAGTGTTCTGCCATTGCATTGGGTTTGGTTTATTTTATAGCTTCAGTGAGTACATGCTTTTCTGGCACACAATCATTTTTCAACATACATGATCTACAGATAATTGGATATGTCACACATTAACAAATCACTTGGGGGCAGCTGGGAAGCTCAATGGATTTAGAGTCAGGCCTAGAGATGGGAGGTCCTGGGTTCAAATCTGACCTCAGACACTTCCTATCTGTGTGACCCTGGGCAAGTCATTTAACCCCCAATGCCTAGCCCTTATCACTCTTCTGCCTTGGAACCAATACACAGTATTGATTCTAAGATGGAAGGTAAGGGTTTTAATAAAAAACAACAAAAATCACTTAATCAATATTCTGTGATCGTTCACTATGTTGCTACAACAGAAAGGTTTGTGATGGAGATAAATGACATGGATAGGGTAATCTGGAGATTAGTTCCTCCTGACCTGTGGGATGACCAGCTAGGAGGATCATTGTTGCTTTTGATCAGCTTTCACAATAAATTACAATTACTTAGGAGATGGATAACAAAGCATTTCACAGATAAGTATGGGGTTAGAAGGTGATGTAAAGCAGACCAAAATCAGGAATTTTCTCAATTTCCAGGGTACATTTTTCTTGTGTTTCCTTAAGGCACCTTGGCAATGTTGCCTGGTTATTGTAAATATAGCAGACCAGAGAAGTGTGTCAGTGACTTGTGTTTCAGATTGTGGTTGATTGTGGTGCTTGTGTGTTTGACTAACAGTGAGTGTGGGGTCTCTGAGTGTACCTCTGCTAAGAGGGAAAAGGGAGGGGTAATGGGTGATGATCTTTAGGTTTTAATTCTGTGAATGTAATTTTTTAGGATAATACTCTGAGGGGATTAAAGTGGGACATATGTATGTAAGCCCTGTAAATATTTGCTCTTATATTATTTCTCCTGTACTGGGAAGAGACCAATAATCTTAACAATTCCATTAGTTAGGGAAGTTAGAGGAAGAAGTCACACAAAGGGGGTTCAGTGGATGCCCCATCTTTTCTGAAGGCTGCTCTGCAGCCTTCATTATCCCAAACTGCGACTCTGTCAGACAGCAGGGATATGATAGCTCTCCACAAGTAGGTTGGCAGTTAGGTTACCTGGGAACATTCCATTGTCCTTCTCCAGCACTTGGATGCTCTCCAAGGTGCTAGTGCTGCTTACCCTGAGTGGCACAGAATTCTTTTGGCTGACAGTGAATGGGATTTAATTTTTAAAGAGCCCAAAGGCACATGTGCTAGGAAGCTATTTTTTTTTGTTCTTAGGTGTTTATAAATCCTAATCATAGTGGATAATAATAGAACATATCCTGTGTTGTGTAAAAACTTTATGTACACTGTGAATATCATGTCAGGGGACATGGCAAATGTTGTGTTGTGTTTTCTATGGGACTGTTTCCCACATATCCCTTATTAGATTTTTACCCTGTTTCTCCAGTGTTGCTATATGGTTTTAGGATATGAGTGGATGAAACCAGTGATGGCATTAACTATAAGAACTGTGTTAGTCTATGTACCATTAATGTGTTTATGCTTACTTGTATAAATGCAAATTCTTGTTTTTTGGAGTTGGCTATAGATTAAGAGTAATTATGTTATGGATAACAAAAGATTCTGAGATGAAACAGATGATAATGATAATGAAAGATAAAATAGAGGCAATGGAGTTATGTATGAAAGAGAGGATGATTTTATCCAATGATATTGTGAATGATTTAAAAGATGCTATAAATAAGAAAAATAATGATGGAAAAATTAAGAAATTGTCTAGATTGGAAAGGAAAGATGCAGAATGCAAAAACAACAACAACAACAAAAAAAACAAGCGTTGCTGTTCCCTCTAAGAGATATCCCTGTTGTGACATAAGATGAAGTATGTAAGGTTAAAACTCGTAAATTATTTACACTTGAAGATTTGGAAACGATTAGATGTAGAACTCCTTGCTTTTCAAAAGAACCTAATAAGGCGGTAAAAGAATTTCAAAGGGCTATAGAGATTTTTGATGCTGATTATGCAGATTTTTATTTATTAATGAAGGAGCTATTAACTAAAAGGGAAAGGAATCAATTCATAGAGGAAACAAGGAATGATCCATTATTGACCCCATGGCCAAGAGATTTTGAAGGTTAGTATATGAATTTATCCTGATTCTGAAATGATGAAACAAGCCAGAAAGTCAATTATGGATGTGATGAAGAGACATACTAAACGCCCTAATGCTTGGTCTAAATTTGAGAATATTAAAGAGAAATTAAATGAGTCACCTACAAATTTTCTTGAGAGAATAACAGATGCAGCTGAAATAATTTTAGGCCTGGATGTGTTAGGAGATGACATAATTGCACACATTAAGAGGATATTTGTAAAAAATGCATGCCCTAAGATTAAATTATTTTTAAAAAATTATTGCCCTGATTGGAAAGAGAGAGGATTGGAAGAATTAAGGAGAAAGGCAACTTATGTGTATATGGACAATTATGATAAATATGAAGACAGGGATACTATATTAGAGTTTGAAAAAGAAATTGAAGGATGCAGAAAAGAAAGCAAGGGACAGTTAAATAAAGGAAATAAAGGCAGGGCAGCACTTAGATCTGTGCAACAAAACAACCAATATAAGCCAAGAGAAAGGAGATCTGGAATTCAGAAGTGTTTATGTAATCATGTTGGACATTTTGTTAGGGAATGTAGGTTCAAAGGGCAATTTTCTAGACAATTAAATAGGAATAATGGATACAATAGACAGTATAATAATAATTGGAATAATAATTATCAGAGAAGAAATAATGTAAAATATGCAAGAGTGGGTAAAACCAGGAGCAAGACTCAAATACAATCAAGTAGTGGATGGGCATAAGGGTGATCAGAACAAAGGGGCATGTTCATTATGAAGGTATACCCAGAGTTCTAAAGTTTTTGAAGTATCAAGGGAAAATGGAAATAAGGCTAATGAATTTATAAATGTGATTGAAACAAAGGATAATGTAATTAGTATTAATAATTGTGAAGAAAAAGAAAATTGTAATGTTTAGTGGAAAATTCTAATGATTGTGAAATAATGGAAAATAATGAAGACTGTAAATTGGATAAAGATAATGTGATTGTAAATGAGAACAATGATACCAAAGTAGAGTTTATAAAGACCAATGAGAGTAGTGAAAAAGCTGATGATGTGTTAAAGATGTGAAATCCTGGGAATATCATGCAGTTCAAGCAGATGTAAATTTGGATGGGCAGGAAATGACTGAGCTTTGTACTGATGTTACTGTGCTTGTACCAGTGTTGGAAACATTCCAACCACCAAATAGCACAGACCATATGTGTCTATAACTATTGGAGACCAGATTTATGATCTTCTGGTTGATACTGGAGCCAGCAAATCAGTTTTGCAAAGTTTTCCTAAGAATTGTAGAGCTGTTGGTATAATGGAAGTTATAGGTGCTACTGGTAAACCACAGGAAATAGCAAAATTACAACCAAAAATGATTACTTTAGGTCCATTATCTGTGGAACATGCATTTCTGTGTATGCTAGACTGTCCAATGAATCTTTTAGGTAGATATTTGTTATGTAAATTAAGGACAACAATCCAATGTACTGGTACACTGGTGATATCTCATTATATCTACCAGAAGAATCTCTGAAAGCTTTTCCATTGCTGTTCTTAGATTCAGTCAATACAGAGGGTGACTTAGATTCAATCTATCCAATACCTGAGGATATTCCTGAAGATCTTTGGTCAAAGTCTTCCACAGATGTAGGGCTAATGAAATCTGCTACTCCAGTAAGGGTGAGGACTAAGGAAGGACCAGTTTCTTGTGTCACTCAATATCCCTTGACTAAAGAAGCAATTAGGGTATAAGACCAATCATTGAATCCCTAATCCAACAAGGGATCATAATATCTTGCTTCTCAGAATATAATACCCCTATTCTTTCAATCAAAAAGCCAAAGTTAGATCAGAATGGCAAAGTTGTATATCATTTTATACAGGACTTAAGAGCAGTTAATGATTATGTAATC
Organism: Monodelphis domestica; assembly: GCF_027887165.1. Taxonomy (NCBI): domain Eukaryota; kingdom Metazoa; phylum Chordata; class Mammalia; order Didelphimorphia; family Didelphidae; genus Monodelphis; species Monodelphis domestica. Next base: position 724,923,013 of record NC_077227.1, on the reverse strand, counting down.
AAGACCTGTTGTACCAAGTCTTGTTGTACCTGTTGTACCAAACTATAACATTCAAAGAAAGTAAATTGGTGCATTTTGTGGACTATATTCTCCTTGCATCCCCAAATGCTAAAGTGTGTCTGAGAGACATCAAGATTCTTTTGTTAGAATTATATAAGCATGGGCATAAAATCTTCAAAGCAAAATTATAGTGGGTTTTATCTCAAGTGCAATATCTTGGTTTTGTGTTATCAGAGGGTTCCAGAAATATCATACAGAAAAGAATAGCAGATATCCAGAAACTGAGTGCTCCTAAGACCAAAAAGGAACTCAGAGCTGTTCTTGGAACAACTGGTTTCTGTAGACAATGGATACCTAAATATAGTGAATTAACAAAATGTTGGACATATTTAACCAGGATTATAGAACCAGAACCTCTGAAACTAAAGCCTGAACATCTGCAAGCCTTAAGTAAGCTTAAAGAAGTCATTTTATCTGCTCCAGCTTTGGGTATCCCAGACTATACAAAACCATTCCAACTATTTGTCAATGAAACTAAAGATATTGCTTCTGGTGTACTGACACAGACTTTAGGACAAAGTTATCCATTTGGATATTATATTTGTCAACTTGATCCAATAGTTGATGGTACAGTTCCTTGTCTAAAGGGTGTAGCAGCTGCAGCTGTTAGTCCAGAAGTCAGCAGATTTTGTTTTGGGATGTCCATTGACAGTTCACATCAAATAGAAGCATTAATGAGGAAATTTCATACTCAAGCTTATTCAGATCAAAGAATTTCTAAGTATGAAATTGTTCTCCTAGGGAGTGAGGACATCCAGTTGAGGAGGTGTATGGTGAACCATTACATGAGTGTGTAGAAGTAGTAGATCTAGTGGATATGCCTAGGATGGATTTGAAAGACACTCCTATTGAAAATCCAGACTTGGTGTTATTCACGGATGGTTCTTCATATTTGTGTGATGGAATTCGATGTACTGATGCTGCAGTGGTCACAGAATTTGAGACACTGTGGTATGGCTCATTACCTAGTAATCTTAGTGTTCAAGGAGCAGAGTTGGTGGATTTGAAGCAAGCATGTCTTCTAGCTGATGGCAAGAGTGCTAATATTTTTATAGACTCTTGTTATGCATTTTCTGTATGTCATGCAACAGGGAAGATCTGGAAACAATGAGGTTTTATGACTGCATCAGGAAAACCAATTTCACATGCAGAAATAACTGAGTTGTTGGATGCTATCCAAAAACCTAAACAGCTAGTGGTAATCCATTGTAGAAGTCATACTTGTGGCAGAGATTCATTTTCTAAAGGAAATCATAGAGTTGATATAACTGCTAAGTTTGCAGCCCGGAATGCTCTAGTACATGTAATGAATTTGTCAACTATTGAGTCTGATGATTTAGAAAGAGCTTATGTAGACTCAGAAATTCAGAGCAAGGAAAGAACATGGAATATGGGTTGTAGACACTGGAAAACTGCTGTTACCAAAAGATTTATATACCTATTTGTGTCAAGCCATTCACACTGTGAAGACCGGATTTAGTTATCTCCTGATTGTAACAATGAAGATACTTAATCTAACAAAATCAGGAATGTCTTGTGAACTTTGAATTACTCCACCCTACTTAGTCTAACAAAATCAGGAATGTCTACACCCATACTTAAGGATTAAGTATCTAGGAGGATGGCCTTTGATAGACATGTGCAGAAACAGCTGACAGACCTCTGGGCTGTCCTAAGTCAAACTTAAGCTACCATTGGTACAGATGAGACACAAGAAAGTGATATAAAACCGTCTATATATTTGGCGTCACTTCATCTCTTCGGGCTCTTTACCCGGAGAGGTGGCTCTGGCTGGCAGCGTGCTAAGCGTTCTGACATCTTGGCATGGTGGCAGCTATTGTCTGGTTGGGCAGTGAGTTTTTTCTTGATACTATACTGGGAGAAGCTGAGTAGCTAGTTCAGGTTCAGGCATCTTAGCGGAGCCCTCTTGGAGTTTTAGGCTGATTCCCTTTTTTCCCTTACCTTCCAACACTATCCTCTTAAAAGCCTCTAATCTTCCCCCTGGCACAGGCCAGGAGAGAGAAATCCTATACCCTTTCCCTCTCCCTTCTCCTAAATTTCTTTCCTCTGTATTAATTAAAAAATCACCATAAATTTCCAGCTAACTTGGGTATTTTATTTGGGATATCCCTTGGCGCCTTAAAATTAATTTAGTTAGGTCACAACCCTAAAATTATCTTTACAACACAAAAGGTCATTTTGGTACTCAAGCTGTAGTAGACTCTAAAAAGTCAACAGGTAACATCAGGAGTAAGTACTATTGCAAATAAGATCTCTACAAGTTGTTCTGTTTGCCAAAAATTCAATCTAACTGCATTCAGAAAGAAAGGTTTGGGTGGTAGACCTTTGGCATATTGTCCATTCAAGAGTTTGGAAATAGATTACATAAGCTTGACAAAAGCTGCAAGATACAAGTTTTGTCTTGTAATTGTTGATAGATTAACAAAATGGCCTGAAGCTTTTCCATTTAATACTAATACAGCTAGCTTTGTGGCAAAAGTGTCACTTAACGAAATTATTCCTAGGTTTGGTGTAGCAATTACCATAGATTCTGATAAAGGATCTCATTTCACACAAGAAATCCTGAAGAGTCTATGAGAATCTAGGAATAACGCCTAAATATCATATTCCTTATCATCCACAAAATTCAGGTCAAGAGGAGCATGTGAATAGGGAACTCAAGGCTTTGATGGGGAAAATTTCTGCTGAAACTCATCTGAAATGGCCAGATATTCTTCCCATAGCTTTGCTTTACCTATGTACAAGACCAAGTACAGACATACATATATCATCTTGTGAAATGCTCTTCAGCCATGCTCCATTGCAGGCAAAAACTTGTAAGACAGTTTATACATCTCTCTTAGGAGGAGAGTGTCAACTTTATTTAAGTGCATTACAACAACAGCTTAGAGAACGACATGATATGGGAGTATTGTTCCTATCTGGTCCATTAGATTATTCTCTTCATAATTTTCAACCAGGTTGATATGATGTATGAGAAAAATTTTGCAAAAACATCAGCAACTCAAGAGATTTGGGTAGGTGCTTATACCCTTTCTTCTGTGTAAAGTATTGGGAAGAGACTTGTGGTATCATTGCTCACATATTAAATTAGCTCATGGAATTGATAATGAAAATGTACAAATTGTTGAAGAAGAAAATGAAGAACAATTCATAGAAAGTTGAGATTCATCAGTCAAATATAGTCCAGTCAAAAAGATCAGTAAGGAGTAGACCATTCCAGTGGAAGAGGACATTCGGATGGAAGAGGACATTGCAGTTGACGAGGAGTATTCAGAAAATTGATGGACATTGTAAAAAGACTGGAAGACATAAATATTATGCAGATAAAGTCACTGAAGGGAATGTTCAATGAAGAGGATCAAGTGATTGATGGACTAATGGTTCTAAGGAATTTGGGTAATGTAATATAACACAACATAACATATATTCACAAGCATTCATAAATACATTTTACTACCATGGATTTTGGAGAGGAAGAATTCTTCAAACAAGTTGAGAAGAGAAGGAATAATCTGACGTTTTGGTAAGTATATTACATGCAACAGTAACATAAAAATAATACAACAGTAACACTGGCATAATACTAACAAAACAGCATATCACGAATAACAGTGTAACAAAAACATACACACAAAAGCATAAACAAGGTTAGGATACATTGAATCACTAGTTGAATGAGTGAAACAATGTATAGTTAGATACTAACAGTGTTATAATTAGTGTGAAGATTGGATTTTGCTCTCCCCTGATTGTATCAATGAAGGTACTTAGCTCTTCCCTGATTGTAAAGATTTAAATTGAAATTCATGTCTATTTTAAGATTTTAATCCCCTGTAAGTGTAAACATCCTACTTAAATGTTAAATATGGAGACCTGCCTATTTTTAGACTCAATCAAAAAAAGTGAAAACATGATACTTAAAGTGTGAAGATCTGCCCATTTAGATGTAATCACCAAAAGTGCAAATATCCCACTTAATCATGAAGTGGGAGGTCTGTGGCCCATGTTGCAATAGTGGGTAACAAATCAGAATTGACTAAGTGCCTTCTGGATAATCTTAGAGCAGAGCATCAGCTATGATTGATACACCTGAAATTAAGAGGAAGTGATGTAAGAAAAAAGATCTTTAAAAGAAAGAGACAAGGGCCTGAACTCAGTTCTTCTAGTTCAACTTGGAGATACGTGGAGTAGAACCTCCTGTGAGAGGGGAAGTGGAGACTGGGGGAATTCTTCATGCTTTTGAGTTAAGGCTGGTGAAGAAGGGCAGAAGGATCTGCTGACACGTGGTGAGTGAAAGCTGACCTTTAGTTGCTGAATTTTTCTGAAGACTTGGTCTTGGGCTACAAGGGCCGAGGCCTATCCAGTTGAGGACTAAAATTCCTGCCTAGTTTTTGAGCCAGGGACTGGAGAAAAATTTCTTAGTGCTCAGTCTATATATCTTATCATATCCTCTCTCTGATTTTCTTGCTTCACTCTTTCTACATTTTGTAAATAAATTATAAATAAAATCTTTTTGGAATTAATTAAATTCCTGGCAACCAAACTCTTAAATAATCAAGTCCAATCCTTTAAAAATTAACCCCTTCCCCCCTTACACTAGCTATAAAGTAGTTAATTACTAACAAGAGAATAGTGAGTAGTATACTTAGTACACAAAAGTATAGGTAGATAAGCTTAGTTTTAGGAAATTTTATTAAGATAGGGCTACACATAGATCATAGTTTAATATTTTTAAGATAAGCTACTAAACTACACTACAGAATACATAACATACATTACGTAGCACGACATATAACATCACGCAAAAATGTAAATATATAGTATATTATAATTAAGATTGTAAAACCACATTATAGTGTATATATGTAACATGTGTAAATATAAAGGATGTGTGCATATATAGCATACATGTATATATTGTATATGTGTATGCATATATGTAAAATATCATTTATATTTAATTTTTATCTGTTGTTAAATGTATTTTGCATAAGTAAGTTTGATGGTTTGGTTTAATTTTGTAAATATGTAATATGTTTATTGTAATTTTCAAAAATTTTTGTCTAAGTTTGCTGTTTATGCATCGCAATAGTAGAATTTTCTGTTGATAAGAGTAGTTTGATTTTAATGTTTTACATGAATTTGTGTTTGTATTTTGGTATTATTTTCTTGTTTTGCTTTTGTATATATTTGATCTGTATTTTGAACTTTGTAATTGTTCATTGTATAATTCCCTTTTTCCTTTCCTTGATTAAATCCCTAGAATAGTATTAGATAGGATAAGATAGTTGAGTGTAGGTTGTTTATTATTTTGGGTAGAAATGTTTGTTTAAGGAAAATTTAAGTATGTTAAGTGCATATATGCCAAAATAGTGGTTTCAACATGATTTCGGCTTTGTGCAAAGGGGGGGAACTGTTGTAAAGGATTAGCTTTGCAAAAAGCAACAAGCAACGAGATCCCACAAGGCAATGACAGGGCCAACATTCCAAAGCTCTCAGGAGGTGAGGAAGGGAACACAGAGGAGTTGCTGGCAATTGATGGAATTTGGAGGAACGAGAGACTGCTTTTCCTCTAGCTATCAGGTAAAACCAAGAGGGTAGCTATCTGGTTTTTTGGGGGTGGACCCAATGAGCCATTGGTTATCTCCTTCTTTGGATGTCCTGATATTCTGCCTGTTTCTACTGTTGCTGGTACAGAGAAGTGGATTTCTGCTGTTGCTGGTGACATCTTACTGGGACATGTTTGGATCAAAGAAAGGACTCCTGTGTTGTGATATTTCTTTGGGCTCTTTGTCCTTGCCTCTACCAATCCTTCCTTAACTTCAATTATTTTATTAGTTTAGTATAATTATAGAAAGTTTAGGACTTTAAAGTCTGGTGTGGATTAGAAGTAAAATAGTTCCCGATTCCCTTCCCTTCCTTTCTTCCTTTAGTTAAATAAACCTTTTATTATATACATAGTTTGAACCCTTCTTTTAACCCATCCGATAACAATCCTTGTCACCACCCCAGGAGGCAGTTTACTATTATCACTATATTTTTGTCACCTAATAATTGATATTATTGACCTATTATGATCATCTACTTATTGCCATTATTATCTCCATTTTACAGTGGAGGAAACAGAGGTTAAGTGACTTGCCCAAGATTACCCAACTAGTAAGAGTCCGAGGTCAAATCTGACCTCGGATCTTCCTGACCCTCTTCACTGCACCACCAGCTGCCTTGGAAATTCTCTTTAATTTTGCCTCAGTTTCTTCATCTGACAGAGGAGCTAGAGAAGGAAATGGCAAACCACTCTAGTAATCTTTGCCCCCCAAGACCCCCAAATGGGGTCACGATGAGTCAAATACAACTGAAAATGCCTGAACCACAAAAAGAGAAACCATGGGGCTAATTTGTGGCAGACCTGGGATTGGAACCCAGGGCTTCCAGACTCCAGGTCTGGTATTCTTATCTACTACAGCATGATGCCTCCAAATAATCCCTCCCTAAGGTCTCTTTAATGTTTGTATCCATGCTTCTATGAGCTAAAGTAGATATTCCTGGGAAGGATTTCAGTTGGAATATGAGGGAGTCAATCATTTGGAATAAAGCTCCAGGTGGTACTTAAAACAATAAAATAAAAGCATTGCTCTTCAAAGACAGAGAGAAGACGGAATGATCGCAGAGGCACAGGGGGGGCTGGGGCAGCCTCTCCTCCCACCATCGTGGGAGTGCCGATCAGAGCAAACACATCAAGGCTTCTTCCTTCCAGGACCCGTCTCCTAGCCCCAGCTCTTGACGCAGTGTCTGAACACGGTCAACACCTCAGAACATACAAGAGCTCTCTTAGGCAGCTGGATGGCCCCATGGGTAAGCACTGCTGTACTCCAGCGTTAATAAATTGAGTCTTATTTGGCAATCCCATAACACTTATTAGGCGATAATATATCAACTATTGGATGATAATCTAATAATATCAATTGTTAGATAATAATATAGCCATTGTTGGGTGATAATTATAAAGCATTATTGGGATGATAATATTAACAATATATCAAATATTGGATGATAATAGTAATATATCAATCGTTAGGTGATAATATATCAATTATTGGACAACAGCAATAATATATCAATTACTAGGTGATAATATATCAATTGTTAGATGGTAATACAGCATTCATACATCCATTACTGGGTAATAAACACTTTGATCCAGTAACACCAACTGAATAAGGCATAAACGAGAGCCTGCCTCTGGCCGCTGCCCGTGGCCGTGCCCAGCGCCCAGAATGCCCTCTCCCTGGCTTCCTTTGTTCCCCCACAGAAAGCCTTCCCCACCCCATCTTCATTCCGGTCCTCCCGTCAGCCGTTCCCCATTTCCCCATTTCTCCTGTGTTTGCCCCTTTGGTAAATCCAGGAGTGGATTAGTCAGCTGAAGGGCTCTAAATCCCAAGCTGAGGATTCGCATTTGATCCCAGAGTAAACAGGGAGACAGAAGATGCTTGTTCATCTTTAAACCCTTTCCTTCTGCCTTGATCCTGAGCCAAGGGCTGGGGGTTCAGGGGCAGCCCCGTCTGTTCCTGCCTCAGTTTCCACATCCCAGCTGTGCCCCCGGGTCCGAGGGAGAAGAGGCTGTGTGTCGCTAGACTCTGCCAGCTGGGGATGCTTTCTGCTTGCCTCTGGTCCAGCGTGGCTCGTGCTGAGGCTCAGAGGGTGTTCGCTGACTGGAACCGCCTGGAAAGGGATGCCCCAAAGCAGCAGCAGTGCTGGGCCGGCCTCAGGAGGGTCCTGTTGGCCTGTGGAGGGCAGATAAGGGAGGGATGCCAAGAGGCCCTCAGGAGGAGGTGGCGGCCCAGAATGGGGCTGCTCTCAGCACAGACCTCTGTAGCTTGCAAGGCTCCCAGCTGCGGACCCCTGAACTCCCTTTTAGAAGAGTATTTGGAAAGCTCCATTTCCCTGTCATTGGAAACGACGGCTTTCCTCTGTCGTTCCACATCTTGGATTTGGTGCTATTCTGAGAAGGGGCCGTGGGCTCTCCCACACTGCCCAAGGGGCCCGGGCACCCCAAATCACGGCAAACCTGGTGACGAGGAGCTGGAAATAAAAAAGCGCTCGCCTTGTCCTAGAGTCGATAGGGCTGGGCACAGGGGTTAAGGGGCCTGCCCAGGGTCACCCACGCGGGGGATGCCCCAGAGCCGCGTGGCAGCGGAGCCCAGAAAGCCAGGGACTGGCCTCGGACAGCAGCCAAAGGGGAAGTCCCGAGGCCACCCACACAGGTCGAGCGGGGCCTGGTCTGGGGAAGGCGGGCGGCGGAGTCACTTGGGGTCAGGGCTTGGAAGGACGAGGCTGCAGCGGCTCCTAGGACTGCCTCCAGGTCATCTCATGGAAGTCACGTGGGAGCCCTGCTGACCCCCACGTGGGCCCAGGGACCACAGCCACTGCGCCCGCTCCGCCCTGGGGCCTCGGACATCGAAGCCCGCGCCACTTCCAGGGCAGGTGAGGCTTCGCTTCCAAGGCCCTTCCCCAAACGTGTGGCCCGGAAGGGGTCATCCTGCGTCCTTCCCCGATAGCACCCCTCTGCCTGGCAATGCCCTCCCTCCCTGGTGAGCCTGTATGGAACCACTCTGCGCTTATTGGCTTTCTCTTTATTCTGAAAACACTTCTACACGTGCACGGGGTCTCCCCCGAGAAGGCCGGGCCTTGGCCACTAGGGGCTGTTCCTCGTCCCCCACAGCCTGGCACCGGGCCTGGCCCACGGCCGCAGCTTGGCTCAAAGCTTGTCGATTGACCAACAGAGCTTGTGAGCCGGATGAGGTGGAGACAGCAGAGGAGGCCGAGGCCAGGGAGACAGCCGGGAGGCAGGAAGCCGGCCGTCGGGCCGCCGTGGACGTCTTTCAAGGATACGATGCGGGCGTTTTCCGGGCATCCTTCCCGTGAGGTAGGTAGATGGGGCAGGAAGCTGGCTCCAGCCTCCGTTTCCACGTCCCGTCTGTGCGGGGGAAGACGAGGGAGCGGCGGCTATCTGAGGGGCTGCTTGAGGTCGAACAGGCCCGTTCCTCCCTTGACCACTTTCCCAACCACCAGGCAGGCCGAAGGGGACCTCAGCTCGTCGTGGGCACCTGGCAGACAAGAGAGGCGCCCGTTATTCCTGTCGGACAGCAGACGGTATTTAGGAAGCCTAAATAATGGCGTCGCCAGCTCTCTGGCTCGCCTGTGGGGCCCAAACGGGACCGGCTCTCTTGGGTCCCGCTGGAAAGCTCCCAGCTCGCCACTGACCCCCCGGGGCCCGGACAGGCTGGACGCCGGCCTACGGACAAGGATGAGGCCCTCCGGGAGGGCCCAAGGGCCAGGACCGCTGCGGCTCTTAGCCACGTTCGGACTCCCAGGAGTCTGGCCTAGCCGGGAGACTCCCCAGGACCTCCGCCGGCTCGACGTTTTCTCGGGACCCGTCGGGCTACGGCGACAGGCCGGAAGTAAGAGGCCCAACAGGCCGCTGAGGCCGCAAAGCTGGACACGAAGCGACCGGTCCACAGCCCTCGGAGCCCAGTCAAGAGTGTGAGCCGGCGCCGATGAGGGCTTGCCAAAGGCTAAAAAACACCATCTGCTCAGCAGAGAGTGCCTGGGACGTCCCGGGTCCGTCTAGGCAAACACTTCACCCCAAATGCCTCCGCCGTTACGGAGAGGTTATACAAATGAAAGAGAAACAGAAAAGCGCCACCTCAGCCGGGCTTCGAACAAGCCTGGGAGGAGCGAGCACTTTGATCGCACTCCTGAGGAGGGACGTGGCCAGGGTGGCACAGCCGGGACGTGTCCAAGGACACCTTTGAGCTCGGCGCTTCCGCAGCCAGGCCTGGCGGTCTATCGACCACCCCACCCAGGGCAGACTGAACCCAGGCCGCTGGAGCTCTGGCTCGACCCTCGACGGAGAAGGCCTGGCGCCGGCAGAGACCCCGGAGGTGGCTCCACACCAGCCACCCCATTTCCTGGGGAGGGAACAGAGGCCTGGGGTCCGAGCAAGGCTGGGAGGAGCTGCATGAGCCCGGGGGGATGCCTGAGCGTGCCGAGCCCAGCCCACGAGCCCGTCACCGAACGCATCTGACAGGCCGTACCTGCGCCCCGGAGCCCGGGACAGAGGCCGCCGTGCCTGCGTGTGGCCTCGCTTCCTGGCCAGCTCTAGAGCCCCTCGAGGGCGCCCAGCGCCCGGCCTCTGCCCCTCTGGCACTGCCAGGTGGCGTGGCCTGAAGGCGGGTGGGGAGAGACCAGGCGCCAACAGAACCTCCCCGGGGGGCCCGAGCTCCCCCACAGCGCTCGCCGGCCTAAAGACGGGCCGCCGCCGCCTCCCGAAACAAATCCCAGCGGCCGTCACCCGGGCCGGGGCGCCCTAGCAGCCTGTGGGTGACCCCCAGGACCCCGACAAAGGCGGGCGACGCGGCAGGCCCAGAGCCCTGGCCAGGCACTGACCCATCATGGTGGCCTCCTTCAGGAACTTGAAGCTGGTCTCGAACGTCATCTGCTGCAGAGGGGACGAGTTGGACTGAATCCCGAAGCGGTTCAGGGGTTTGTAAACACCTTCGAAGCACATGTAATCGGCCACCAGGGAGAGGTGCCGGGGATCCACAGCGATGCCTGCGGGGAGCAGAGAAGACGGGGGCCATCAGAGCCTGCAGGGAGGGGGCAGGCTCCGCGAGGCCCCCGTGAGGCATCCCTGCCCCCGCCGGCTCGTGCTGGGGCTCCCAGGGCCCCCCAGGACGGGGTCTGGCGTCCCTCCCCATCCCTTCCCAGCTGTCTGCCTGCCCAGGACACGCTCCCCTCCGTTCTCCATCTCGGCACCCTCCTCTCTAAGCTCAAGGCCTCCAGGAAGCCAGCCCCGGCCCTTCCCCTTCCTCCCAGAAGCCACCGCATTCACGGAGGCACGTAGGGCGCCCTGCCAGCGCGGGACGGCGCTTGGCCCGCAGCCACTTGGGGCGAGTCAAAGAAAGAAAGTCTGTGGGTGGAAGGCAAGCCTAGAGAGCCGCCGCTGACGGGAGGAGGATGTCTGGGAGGGGAGGCTGCCGTGCAACAGCCCAGCGGCCTCTGTCCCATCTCAGTCACCCAGCGAGCGACGCCTGGCTCCGGGGGAGAGGCTGGTCCGGCCTCTGACTCTCAGGCACGAGACTCCTCCCGGGAGGTGGACTGGCCGAGGCTTCTTCCCTCCCAAAGAGACTACGCCGAGAGGGTGCTCATCTCCCCATGGCTTCTGGTTCTGCATCAGATCTCTCCTGACCCAGGAGAGTGTGGCCAAAACAAGAGCCAGGGGGCCCAGTGAAGAGGCCGCAGACCTGGAGTGAGGAGGACCTGGGGTCCCTTCTGACCTCAGACACGTCCTCGCTAGGTGATCCCGGGCAAGTCACCGAACCCCGCTGGCCTAGCCCTCGCCCTTCTTTCCCGAATTAAAGAAGAAAAAATCCAGCGTAGACTGAGTAAGCGAAGAAGGCCAAAAACAAACAAGCCCCAAACAAGCTTCCTAAGAAAGTCACGAGGGCCGGACAGACGTGAGCGGATCCTACCACACATTAAGGGTCGCCGACTTCCGATGTCGTGGAAGCGGCCCTACCGAGCCCCCTTCACCAGGCCAACTCAGCCACTGACCGTGACTTCTGGGCCAAAGGGCAGCGTGCGGGCCGGAGCCAGCCACGGGAGGCGCCGCCACACCCCGGGGAAATGTCAGGAGCCTGCGCCGAGGCCTCAGGAGCCGCCAGTGCTCGAAGGAAGAGGGAGAGAAAAAGGTGGCCCGAGGGTGCCCCAGGACAGGTCCCAGACAGGCTGGCGCTGAAGCCCGGAGGCACTCCTCTGACGTGGGAAGAAGCCTGGGAAGCCGGGCCCGGGGCTCTCCGAAAGACCCCTCCTCAGGTACAATTCAGGGAACACGGGCTCCCAAAACACTGCCCGAGGCCTGGGAAAGTGAGCCAACAGCAAGAGAAACCCCAAACGGCAGACCAGCTCTATGGTGAAGCAACCCCGTGCAACGCTTCCAAGAAAAATGGCAATTGGTCTCTGTGGCTAAAAGAGCCCAAGAAGGAAGTTAAAAACCAAGTAAGACAAGCAGAAGAAAAGTGGGGAAAAGAAATGAAAGTAACACAAAAAGAAAATAACAGCTTAAAAAGCAAAATTGGTCCACTGAAAAAAGTGGCACAAAAATTCAGTGAAGAAGAGTTCCCACAACAGTGCACGGCAGGGCCGACCCTCCAGCACGGCCGCTCGGCTGTCTGGCTTTTAAAATGAACCGTTGAACCGTTCCCCTTCCTGAGCTGGACAGCGGGCTCCCGCGCTCCTCAGCCGCGTCGCGGGCCCCTCGCGCGAGCTTTAAAGCGGCAGAAAGCCCCGAGCTTGCCAGCAAAGCGTCTTACCATACACGGCAAAGACGTCTTTGATCTCCTTCTCGATCACCCGCAGGGCAGCCTCGATGCCGTATGTGCTCGCCATCGCGTGGATGTCATTGGAGTAGAGGCGCCGAAGGTCCAAGATCTGCCGAGAGGAAGGACAGAAAGGCTGTGGAGGGCAAGCAGGCCCGTCTCTCCCAACTCCCCTCAGACAGAACAGAGCCAGCCAGAGAGCGGAAGGAGAAGGGGGCACGGACGGCGCCCCCCACGCTCACACACACTCACGCCCCCACGCTCACGCACGCACACCCACGCCCCCCACGCTCACGCACGCACACCCACGCCCCCTACGCTCACGCACGCACACCCACGCCCCCCACGCACGCACACCCACACTCACACGCACCCACACCCACACACAGAGGGCTGACTCTGAGCTGGCCGAATGCCCATGATGGGAGGGGCAGAAACGACTTGAGCCACAGCAGGTTTCACAGACGAGGCTGGCTGGTCGGACGAGGGATTTCCCTGGAGAAAGAAGCCCCTCGGCCCAGGCCTGCCGCCACGCTGCCAGAAGGGCTCAGAGCCCTTCCAGCTCTCACTGAGGAGCCGCCTGGGCTTGCTGCGGCCGCTGCCGGCCCTGCCCCAGGTTTGGGGGCACAGGAGGATCTGGGGGCCCCCCCACAGGGGTGCCATGAAACACCTCACTCCCAGGGGGCCAGCTGCCGGGAAGCTCCTCTTGGGGTGGGAGGTCTTAAGAGGGTTTCAGCAGGAGCCCCAGGCACGAGGCCTGCGTCCAAGGGGGGTGCGAGGGTGCCAGGCCGGCGTCCCATAAGTCCTCTGGTCTGGGCTGAAGCAAAGGCACCAGACGCGGATCCAGGAATCGGAAGTGAGAGCCGGACGCAGAGCCTGGCGCCAGGGCCCAGCTACTTGGCATGCGGCGGGGCGGCGCGGGGGGACGGGGACGTACATCGGCATACTTGAACAGCTCCGGGAGATTGATGCCCTCCGTGTTCAGGAGCAGCTCCCTCTCCTGCCTCTTGTTGGTGCCGTCGTGCAGCAGGCAGCGGGTGATGCCCCTGGTCTCATAGACGACGGCACTGTTGGCCAAGGAGACCACCAGCGAGCACAGGTCAAAGTGCACCTTCATCAGCGGCAGCATCAGCGTCACCTGGGAAGAAGGTGGGCAGTCCTGGGTTCAAAGAAGGCTCCGCGGCCTCCGTGCCCAACAGAGAGACCACAGGGCAGGCCTGGGGCTTCTGCTGTCCAAGCTTAACCGAGGGGCCATCTGTCTGTCTGTCCAAGGCGTAGCCTGCCGCTCCCCTCCTCCGGGGCCCCGTGGGTGGCACAGCCCGGCTCTTGGGGACTCCCCAATGACCCATCTGGCCCCAGACTCTCTCCTGAGCTCTGACCATCTGCCGGCCATCTCTAGCTGGACCTTCCAACTGGCCCATGGGGGACCTGGGCTCCCAGCCCTCCTCTGGGCATTCTTGGGCAAACCCTGTCTTCCAGGCCTGTTTCTCCCCCCCCCCCCCCCGGCCTCAGCAGCGCCCAGCCTGGGCTCTCTCTTGTACCCCGACCCCCTCACCTCGCACCACAGGCCCTCCTCCGCGTCAAACTTGTAATCCTGGATGGACGCGTGGATGTTCCGCACAGCCTGGACCCTCAACTCGGCTTCTGCCCCGGAGGGGCCCTGCCCGCGGGCCCGCTTCTTGCCGGGCACCACTGAGGAAGGCCCCGGCTGCTCAGCCTCCAGGCTGGGGCCACCCTCCTCGCTCTGGGGCTCTGGGTCAGGGCCCCCCGCTTCCACGTTAGCGCCCTCCTCCTCTCGCTCGTTCTCTTCGTTCTCCTCCTCCTGCTCGTCTTCTTCACTCTCATAATCTACCTGGGGGAGGGCAGAGGCCGGGATGGCAAACTGGCGAGGCAGGAGGCGTACGGGGGGCCGGGGAGGGCACGAAGCCCCCTCCCCAGAGCGCTGGCCCCTAACGCTCTCGCACAGGACCAGCCCGAGGGGTCCGGAGCGCGGCAGGAAGGGCGGCCAGGCCGGGGCTGCTCTGTCGTAGCTTCTTTACCCAAGCTCTAACGGAGCAGGGCTGCTGGGGACGCGGCCCCTCGTTCCCCAAGGCCCCCGAGGGGACCCCGAATGCCGGCCCTCTGATGCTCTGAGAGTCAGGCAGGATGAGAGGAGACCCGGGGCAGCGGGCCTTTGGGCACCAGCCGGACCCAGGTCCACCCGCTGTCAGGCGTGGGAGCGCAAGGTCTTAGCAAAGGGCTAGAAGGCATTCCAGAGGCTTGGAGGGGATAGCCGATAAGGCCCGAGTTCAAATCCCAGCTCTGCCACCTGGGTCTCCCGGGTTCAGAGAGAGGCACCACCCCGCCCCGCTGGAGCCCACCTACCAACGGCTCGCACAGCAGGACGGGACCCCCGGGGAGCTGGCACTGAGGGCAGGCAGGGACTTGGCAGGGCCCTGAAGGAAGGGGGAGGGAAGGGCAAGGGAGAGTGATCAGGGTTGGGGGGGGGAGGAGATGAGAAGGGAGAGCGGTCAGCCAGATGACCAGGAGGCCAGTGTCAGGGTAACCCAGAGCACACAGGGAAAGATGTCCACGGCAGAGGGAGGGGGTGCTGGGCTCTGGGGCCAGGCCAGGGAGCTGACCGACTGACCCAGGAGTGAGTCAGCTGGAGGTGCGCCTCTGGCCAGGCCAGTCTGAGTGGACGAGTCTCCGGCCCCTCCCTGCAGAGTCTGAGAAGCACGGTCACTTCCGGGCCCCCGGGGTCCCAGGCCCCCCCCTTACCTCTTCCTCCTGCTTCTTTTTCCACTTCTTGTCGGTAGCGTCGGCGTCTCCTTCTTCGGCATCGTCGTCCACGATGCGCCCCTCCCCGTCGTCGTCGCCCTCCCGGTCCTCCTGCGGCAGGACACGGCCTCTCTCAGCCCCAGGCTGTCCTCCTCCCTCCCTCCTCCCCGCAGCCCCCTCACAGCCCCCTCGTCAGGGGGAACAAGAGCCTGCGGGGCTCCACAAGGCCGGGGAGTGGACGGCCGGCCTCTGGGTAAAGGATGAGCCCCCGGGGTGCAGCGGCCCCCTCTTCTCCCCAGACCTGCCTCTCACTCTCTCGGCTGCAGGCAGCCTCTGGGCCGTTCCCCACAGACAGCGCCTGGGCCAGGTGCCCGCCCGGCCTCACCCTCCCGCTGCCCCCAGAGGCCTCTGCGTCCCCTGAGCACGGTCTGTCCCTGTGACCGTCTCTGGGCGCCTGGCTTCCCCCCAGCCAGGCCGGGGACCACCTTCCTTCCTGTCCCCCAGGGCTCAGCATGGGCCCCTCACGGCATTGGTGCTGGGCGAAGGGTCTAAGGAACAGGCTGGAGTCTCCCTCCTCTCCTTTCTGGCCTGCCCTGATTGCAGGGAGCCTCCTCAGGGTCCTCCAAAGGGAGGGGGTGCCTCAGGGGCCCCGAGTCCCCCTCCCCTCCCCTGGACCGCCCTGTCTGGCCACAGCCTGGCGCCGGGCGGGCCCAGGCGCTCACCCGGCTTCCTGCCGTCTCCCCGTCACCGTCCAGGTCCTGCTGGGTGGCCCTGCGGGTGCTCACGGCTTTGAAGGAGGACGCCTTGCTGTTCTTCTTCTTGATGGCCTCCAGCAACAGCTTAAGGAACCTGGGGAGAAGGAGGGAGAGCGGCCATCTTCAGCGCGTTGTCCCGCTCCGAAAGCCCGAGCCGGTGCTGCCAGCCCCAACCTGAGAGGCCCCGCGATGGCCGGGGACTCTGGGGCCGGCCGAGTGAGGCCCCCGGGGAAAGGCCTCTGGGGAGGCCGCCGGGCCGGCATCGCGCGGGGACGCCCCCCACAGCCTGCCGCTGCTTGTCTGGACACGCAGCACCCCGTTCTCTTCGGGAGCCTCCAACCTCGTTCCGCTTCCTTCCTTCCTCTCCTTCCCCGGTGCCAAGGCAGAGGAGCGGGGAAGCGCCCGGGGTCACCAGGACCTCCAGGCTCTCTCCACGGCACCCCCAAACGCGTGAGAGCAGCCCCGCAGCCCGCTTAGCTCAGAGAGGAGGCCCCTGCAGAGCCCAGAAGGGTCGAGAACGGCGCTCAATTGTGAAAGAGCTAACTAGCTTTCGGAGGCGAGGGCGGCTTCTCCAACTGGCTTGGGCCCAAGCGAGCCGGAGGAGGAAGGAAGGTGCTGACCCGGCAGCTCCAAAGGGAGCCCCCGAGGCTGCCGCAGCACGGGGCCTGCCCTCCTCTGCAGGGGCCCTCCCTTGCCGTCCCTCGTTCCCGGCCCCTCAAAGCAGCTTGCCGGCAGAGCCCCCCTCGAGTGCCCAAGCCCTACTTCTTCCCAGCTTCTCCTAGAAAACAAGGACAACGACGGCAGGCTGTGGTTCACGGTGGACGAGGAAGGGACAGGGTTCCCCAGCTCCCCGTCCCTGACTGTGTGGTCTTGGACGAGTACTTCTACTCAGAACATCAACGGGTACCACAGACAGAGTGCCAGCCCGGCCCACAGGACAGCCCCTCTGGCCTCAACCCCAGAGCCTCGATCAGTGTGATGACTTCAGGCAAGTCCCTCGATGTCCTGAAGCCTCCGTTTCCTCATCTGTAACATGGGGATGAGGACGCCTGTAGACCAGCTCTTAAAGCGTCACTGGGATCTGCATTTTTATGAGGCAGAGAAGCGCGGGGCAGGAAGCTAGCCTTGCACTGCATAGTTGCCCGGAGGTAGGCAAGTCACTCAGAGAAAGGAAAAGAAAGTGAATAAGCAAGTAAAGTGCCTACTGTGTGCCAGGCACATTCTTGCAACAACCCTCAGAGGCAGGTGCTTATTGGCCTTGGCTTCTCTCACCCTCAGTTTCCTCATCTTAAAAATGGGCCTAATGACGGCATGGACCCTGAAGGGTTAGAAGGAACCGTAACCAAGCCGAGGGCTGCACTGTCATGTCAGCAGCACCCTCTCAACGGTTCAGGTCGGCACCTTTCCAATCCTAGCTGCCTGGAGCCTCGAGATGCCTGGCTAAGGGAGGGGGGTCACAAAGCCAGCAGATCACAGGCAGGGTATGAACATAGATCATCCTGACTTCAAGGCCAGTTCTCTGGCCACGGAGCAGGCTGTCCCTCATAGCAAACAAAGGTTCAGTCACCTGTAGGATGTATTTGAAGGGGGGGCCTGGACAGAAGAATCCTTTCCTAAAAAGTAAAGGCTTACAAGGTCTCTCCCACCACCCCCCTCCCCAAGGCCTTAAGCACTGGGACAAATTATTTCAAGGATGAATAAATGCTGGAGAGACTTCAGCTCTCCTCTTTGGAGAAACATCACTGCCAAGGTCCCACTGGGTCCATTCCATTCACACAAGCTTTGGTAATAGACAAATAAAATGGCCCCTTGGATTCGTTCCTTCTCTCTCCCTCCCTCCTACCCACCCACCCATCCATCCATCCATCCATCCATCCATCCATCCATCCATGAGCTTCCAGCTTACCAAGCTGGCTCTTTCTTAAACTGAGGAAGTAAACCTCTACTGAGCTCAACCAAAGACAGTATCAGGCATATCCTTCACTAGGTCAGGGGATTGGCCTCGAATCTGGAAATTTCTCCTTTATTATTCATTGCTTTGTGGTTGCTTTTTTAATCAGTGAAGCAATATAAATAATTTTCAAGATGCTTTTAAAGTTTGCAGGAAGGAAATGAATCTCTTAAGGGTGAGTGATTAAAAATATCATTAAAGTTTGGAATTGGAGCACGGAATTTATTGTAGGACAAGGCCAATTGCTTTGATCATACAAAAGAAAAAAATTGGTGCGATAAAAACAAGATGAAGCTAAGATAAAAAAGGCTTGAAGAGAAAAAAAGAGAAAAATGTTCAGCATGAACACACTTGAAAAAAATGTTCACTCTTATGACTACAGAAATGCAGATTAAAACAAGTCTGTAGTAAGCCTGGCAGAAAAGAAATAAAAATTAAAGTAAAAAGGAGGAAAAAACATTGGCCAAAGGTCTGGGAAAACTGGTTCTCAAATATGCTCCCCTTCAAACCTGGCTCAGTCCTGAGAAAAGCAAACACTGCTTTTGTGTTCGACATTTGATCCCATTCCGCAGTTGTATTTTATATAGCATCCTAAGCCCTTTCTCTGTCTCTGCATGAAGAAATTTATGGTTCAAAGGTTTAGCCTTCCTCTCTCAAGTTAGCTGCAATAGCTTAGTTTTCCTATAAATCACTTTAACTAAAGGAAAACTCAGCTACGTTTAGAGGCGCAATGCTCTCATAAAACACTTTAATTCAAGGGGAACTGTTATCTCAGTACCACCTGCAAAGCACTTTATATCAAGGACATTTGCTATCCCTCAGAACTGGCTCCAGAAACCCCCCATGACATTTGTGTGTCATCCTTGAAGGCCTACGAGCTGACCTGACACATTTCCACAAGATATGCTGCCCGTCTTTGCCCAATAAAAGTGATCTTATCTACTTCCTCAGAGCCAGAGTCTGCTCTCCACAGCCCACTACCAATGGGTCCCTATATCCAACTATATTACTTTCCTCACCTACCCTGTTCTGTTCTTTGTTTTATGTTTATAAAAAGGAGCTCTGCCCGTTTCCTCAGGGGTTTTTGGCTTAACAGGCTCATGCCCTGCTAATAAACTGCTATCTCATTCTACAAAACATGCCTTAGTTTACCACAACAGACTTCTGACCTCCTGGACAACTGCTCCACTTCCACTACCCATCAGCCTTCTCATCCTGATGCCTCCTGCCCCAAAATGGTGAGTTCTTCACCAAAACCTCCATTTGAGGAAGTACTATAGAAAGAAAGTGGTCTAGAAGATCAGAGATTGAAAGGGAATAGAAACTATATAATAGAAACTGCAGTTTCTATTCCCTTTCAATCTCTGATCTTCTAGACCACTTTCTTTCTAAACTAACTTTCTTTTCTATCTCCTGGTTTCCCCATTTGACCCTTTCATCTCCTTTCTATCTTCTCCCATTAGAACAGAAGTTCCTTGAGAGCAGGGATTGCCCTAAGAACTACTACTGTATTCCGAGTGCTTAGCACCACATCTGACACATGGCAAATGCTTAATAAATGATGTATCTGTGTATGTCATAGCCATTCAAGCTGGTCCAGGCATTCTGGAAAAGACAGGCAACAGGAATAATCAGGCCAGTCCCAGCCTTTGATCTTGTCCACAAGCCAAAGGAAGTCCCTCGAAGGAACCCTTCGTACCAAGATGTCACTGAGATAGTGAATAACTGGAGGGTCAAAGGTCGCCAACAGCTGGAGTAAGTCTAAATAAACGCACTGGCAGATCAATGGGCCAGGGATGACACTGTCAATGAGAATAAGAAGTGTGAAAACCACAAAGAAATAGGAGAAGATCTATGAGAGAAGGCAAAGGAGAGAAGAGCACAATCTGGAGAAATCGTATGCATTATTATTGGGGGAAATGGGCCTAGAGCAGTGAGGGCAAACCTTTTAGAGATGGCGTGCCAGGCCCTGCCCCAGCTCCACCCACTAGATCGAGTGCCATGCCCCTCCCCGTCACCAAGTGCTGGGCACATTCTGCCCCCCACTCCCACCCCAGACAGGGGAGGAAGCGCTCCCATTGGGCTGCTGGGCGGAGAGGCAGGGGAAGTGAGGAATGGCCTAAGTGAGTGTAGAGAGGGGGAGGAGAGTGGCCTGAGTACTTTGCTTCCCTCCAGCTCTGCCACCTGTGAGCTGCCTGCCTTACCCCTGTGTGTTCCCACTGACTGCTGGGCAGAAGGGTGGAGGAAAGGGGGAGGGGAGCAGCTCCCCCTGAGTCCCTCTGCCTTTCTAGTAATGACCGTGAGGTGGGGGGGGTGGGGGAGAGGGACACGACACGGGACAGGGGGCCTGACCACAGAGAGCACTCTGTGTGCCATCTTTGGCACTCATACCTTAGGCTCACCATCACTAGCCTAGAGCCATGCTGGAGCACACAACCAACAGGCTCAGAGGGATAACAAGAACTTACTGACAGCTGACAAATGTATGTTTGGACGTCATCCCATGAGATGATCGAAATAAAAAGCTCTCTGCAAACTTTACAGGACTAGATAAAGGCCAAGGTTAGTGGGAGGCTGGACTAGAGGGCCCTGCGTCACACACATGATTCGACACAGATCTGTGGGAGACAGAGTTGGAATCTGTCCCAGGACACGAAGGTAAAGGCTGGCTCCTGCCACTGAGTTGGACTGACATGCAAAGGACTGTGCCGGGAATGGGAGAGATGAAAAGCGTGGAACTCGCCACTCAGAACCCCGACGGAGCCCTTGGGGACAAGGTGAAAAAGGCCTTCCCAAGGGGGAGAGGGAAAAGGTAGAGGGAGCCTGCGCTGCCTACATGAGGGAGAACAGACTGAAAGGACAAGAAGGAATGAAGGGCCACGAGCTTTCCCATTAAAATCCTGGGATGGCCAAATACAGTGGACTCACCAATGAGACCAAGCACCCACGTGGGCCAGGGGGCCTTAGAGGGGCAATCTTTATCCTCTGGGCCTGGCAGGGAAGTGGGCGGGCAGTACCAGGAAGCCGAGAGCATGTGCCATGGCACACCAGGGAAGCATCTTTTGAGTCCAATGAGGCCCACAGGAGTGATGTTAAGCTTAGCCTTGACCCTGAGAACAGGCTGCGGAGGTGGTGGTATTGGCAGTGAGCAGACAATGATATGGATGGGCAAACCTAGCTGTATCCAGGGAATGTCTAACAGTGCAGTTTGGAGAGCTAGCTCTACGAGGGGCACACTGGGAAGGGAGACTTCAAACAAGGTTCACAAGGTTCAGACTCCATTTCCCAGGGTACCCCAGAAAGGGCTCCAAGCAGGCCAATGATGGGAACTGAGCTGTGACTCGGAGCTGCAACTGGCTGAGATGTCCAGGAGAGTTGGGAAGAGAACCAGTTTAGAACCTCTTGACGTGCAGGGACAGGTGAGAGATCATGGGAGCCCGACCCAGAAGAGGAAGGCGAGAGCGAAAGCAACAGAGATGAGAATGGGGAGGGCTAAATCTTGGGAGGGGTGGGATTAAGGGGATTTCCAGTTAGAGGTGGCAGGCAGAGAGCTCAATACAGTGGTCAAGCAGGCAGCCAGTAATATGGGCCTGGAACTACAACTCTGGAAGCTGTCAACATAGAGGAGGCTGAAGTCAGAGGGGGTGACTGCTGAGAGAACACTGAGGGAAGCCCCGCATTTAGGAGGCAAGAAGAGGAAGTGGCAAAAGAGACAGGAGCGGGAGTGGGGGGCCACAAGAAAACTAGCAAAGTGGAGTCTAACATAAGTTAAGGAAAGAAAGCTCTTCAAAGGGGGAAAGGTGGGGGGGAGGGGGGGCACTAGTCATCAGTGCCCAACACTGCCCACAAGTCAGGAAGTCGAGGCAGTGACCAGGGGGTTGCTGGTGCTTTGAAGGGAGCCACAATAGCAGAGGCATCAGGAAAGAGAGTGTTGAATACAGGGGCCACAAAAACAGAGGCCCGCTCAAGACCCCAGGCATTGTGGATCTGGAGCCAGAAGAGAATGCCAGAGTGACCAGGGCCAATCCCAGGGTCCCTGCAGAGGGGAGAGCTGATGAGCACCTGGCTTGAATGACTCCCTGGGGGGTCACCAGAGCCAAAGTTCAAACTCACATTCTGTGACTCTAAGCTCATCTCTGCAACCTCTGTACCCTGAACCCTTAAACCCTAAACAACTCTAAGACAAAAGGGCAAGAACTAGACTAAGAACTGGACAAAGCACTCTCTCTGGGTTATTATCCAAATGCACCCTGGTGCAGCTGGGAGGAGTAAAATACAAGTCACTTACAAGCCCCAAAGGGCAAGTCCTAAATGCTAGGAATGAAAGGAATTCCGATGATAGGCCTGGCTCCAAGAGGCAGGACTGTAATGGGAAGAGGGAGGCAGAGGAGTACAAGGAAGGGCCCCGGTTCTGGGTCCCAAAACGGCTTCTGAGGACTCTTCCCTGTATGACCCTGACAGACAAGTCATTTCTCGGCTTCCTCCTCTGTAAAATGGGAGGGAAGGCGAGACTAGATGGCCCAAAGGCCCTTCCAGGTCTGGGTCTGTGATGTGAAGAACTTCAGACCTGGCCTTGGAGTCAGGCAGTTTCCTCTGTGACCTTGGGCAAGGCTAGGCCAACCCCGTGAGATGGTCAGTACGTCTCTGTGTCAGGGGGATGCCTACACCACAAGCCCCATATAGATGACATCACGTACCCAGACTGGCCTCCCTCCCTAAAGGTCCAGACACTGGGGATACAAAAACCAAAACCAAAAACGTCCCTGCCTGCAAGGAACTCACATGAGCACAGAGGACGTCCCTATTAGGGCCAGACTGAGGCCCGGTTATGTTGGTCCAGGGTATGAAGAGCACGTTAGCCTGCAGGAGCCCATCCTGACCCCTGCCACATATCCCAAGAAAACACATAAATCATGCCTCATGCATGCCAAGGCCACCACAGCTGGCGCCAGACACCCTGAATGAACGTCAAATGGGCCACTGCTATTTGTCTAAGAAGGCATGTGAGTGTGTTTTATGGAGAGAGACAGCCACCACAAACATCCCTCCTGCCACACAGGGACAAATTCGCCCCTACTACTCTCCAGACAAGTCTGCTTTACTATTGTCTGCTACTATCCTGGGGGAGAAGAGGGATGAGGCGGGCTCAAAACCTGGATAAGTCCAGTGCCTGGCCCACATTTGAGGATGGCTCCTGGGGAGCTTCACCTAGGGCAAGGTGACCAGAGTTTGGCCCAAAGATGACAAAACGTTTGCTATTCCAGTCCTTCAAAACTGAATTTGGCATCTGGTTAGCAAGAATAAAGAGTTAAAATAGAAGTTTCTGAATGGTCTGCACCTTCCTCTAGTCTTCCCGCCCCAGCCCCAAGCTCCCAGGGGAGCCCCTCTCTAGCTAGCCCACTCCCTGGAAATGAATTAGAAATGATTAAGAAAAGGAAGTGGCAGTCACAACTTAGGTTCCAGTAGCTGGAGATACCCCATGGAAGCCAAAGGCTCTTTTGGCTTGGAGAATTTCAGGCAGGGATGGTAAGTAGAGGCCCGAGGCACAGAATATCAGAATGCCCTTTCCAGAAGTAAAACAGATTGATCACAGCTACACAGGAACTGAGTAGAGGATAATGGGCAGGGAAATGGCTAAGTAGGAGCCAGCAGAGCTGGGACAGCCCTCAGACAAGATGGGACACAAATAGAGACACACAGACACACACACATCCCAGCCCCTCGACAGTCGGGGCCCATTAGCAGAGCGCCGGGGAGGCAGGAGAGCTCCCAAGCACCAGGTAAGCTGAGGCCTAGGACAGCAACCGCTACTAAGAGCTCTCCACCCATTCCTCAATAAGACCTGAACAAACAGTGGGCCCAGGGGACAAAGATGCCCAGCCAGGCTGTAAACCAGCTAGCCTAAGAACAGAACACTAGGCAAAGCTCCTCGGCCAGAAAAAGCCTATGCTCACTCCCCCTGGTTAGGTGTCCCACAAATGCCTATTAACAAACAGAACTGCCAAGTTTTAAAAACCCTTCCCTACTGTCTTCAAGACAAAGGAGCAGCAAAAGCTGGGCAATGGGGGTTAAGTGACTCGCCCAAGCCACAACCAAGGTCCTTTTTGCTAGAAAGAGACTAGAGTTTCTCTCTAAAATACCAGCTTTTGAAGGTTCCCAGAGCTAGGACAATTAAGCTTGAATCCTGGGAGTCAACATAAGGTTCAGAGCCTTCAAACTTGGGAAAGGCTCTTCCCCAGACTAGAGATGGCTCCTAAGCTAGCTAGTCCCAAAGGACAGAATTTGGGATAATGGTCAGAAACCCTAGGGAAGATAGGTTGGAGCTCCATCGGTGGCAGCACTTAACAACAGGTGTCTGTGATCTGGGGAAAAGACTAAATAAAGTATTCTGCTTTGATGGTATCATTCCACAGATCCCTCTGCCATTTCTCCCCAGGGCCTTAGAAATCAATACATCTAAACCCTCCTCCCCCTCATTTTATTGAGAAGGAAGCAGGGATCCAGGGAGGGGAGAGGTGGCCTCCCCAAAGTCACACAGGTAGTAACTGAGGAAGGACTTCCCCTTAGACTTCTGTTTCTGCTCATCCATCCGTCCTGGCACTGAGAGGGGCAGCAGGGGACAAGCTGGAGAGGGCTGGATCCCTATAGGCTAAGGGGCTGAATTTGGATCCTAGATCCCTCATTTCCTGGTTCTGGGATCATGGACAGATCAGTTATCCTTCCCAATCCCACCCTGAGATTATCTTGTACATTCACTTTTACCTTTCTGTGCACCCTCAGTGCTTATAGTTTCCTCATCTGTAAAATGGGAATAACCACATTTGCATTATCTCCCTCACAGAGTTGTTTTTAGAGAAGTGGTTTACAGGGAGCAGTTAGGTGGCTCAGAGTCAGATCCAGAGACAGGAGGTCCTGGGTTCAAATTTGACCTCAATTACTTCCTAGCTGTGACCCTGGGCAAGTCACTTAACTCCCATTGCTCAGCTCTTATAGCTTTTCTGCCTTAGAACCAATACACAGTACTGATTCAAAGACAGAAAGGGGGGCTCTTTAAAAAAAAGTAGTTTGAGGGGGCAGCTGGGTAGCTGAGTGGATTGAGAGCCAGTCCTAGAGACGGGAGGTTCTAGGTTCAAATCTGGCCTCAGACACTTCCCAGCTGTGTGACCCTGGGCAAGTCACTTGACCCCCATTGCCTCCCCTTACCACTCTTCTGCCTTGGAGCCAATACACAGTATTGACTCCAAGACGGAAGGTAAGGGTTTAAAAAAAAAAAGTAGTTTGTAAACCATCCAAGCCCTATAAATGTAGAAGAAAAGCAAAAGCAGCTAGAAATCTGACCTTGTTTCAATGAAATGCAGAATGTCCTCGGGCCGCAGGCATTTCTCCTGCTGGTAGTACTTGTAGGGGAGGAAATTGAAGCGGATGCAGTAAACCCGGTACTTGTCTTTCTTCTCTTCCATGCGGAAGGACTCCTGGACGTCAACTTTCTGTAACACCTGCAACCACATCACAGGAACAACACATGTCAGCCCAAGCCTTGGCAGAATCCATGAAGGAATGTGGCTGGAGGGCCATGTAGGCAGCCTCTAGCACAGGGCCAGCACCAACCCAAGCCCAACGGCACAAGAAGTCTCCAACGGCTGTGCAGGAGCAGTCAGAAAGGGAGACCCTCTCAGAAGCAGAAGGGGAGAGGGTCGTCAGCAGCACCTGCCCCTCTCCCCTGGCCTTCCTGACTGAAGCCAGCTCTCTCGTGGCTAGGCCCCCTATCAGCAGGACTTAAGAAGCTGATCTGCGCCCCACCAGCCTGGCTCAGGGAAGCATGTCTCACTGGGAAAGCCAGGGCCAAAGCACAGTAAATCCTCCCAGCTCTCCCTCCTAGTCCCCCAGGAGGTACCTCGCCTAAGCACACTCTGGTCAGCTGTTTCTTCAGGCTCTTGACCCTCTTCAAGGCCTTCTTTGTGTTGAGCACAGGCACACTCATCATGGGGGTCTTGATGTTTGAGCTGGCCACCATAAGGATCTCCCTCAATCTGAAAGAGAGGGTGAGGTCTGAGCACCCCAGGGACACCAAGAGAACTCAGGCATCACTTCTGGAAAGGCATTAGATGGCACATAGACGCCAAAAACCATGAGGAATGCATGGGTGATTACCTGGGCCCTGTAGGAGCCCACCTCCGACTACTTCCCAAAGAATCCAACTGAAGACCAAGGCCTTCCAGTGCCCCAAACCTGGGTTGTCCCTAAACTCCTCAGGGCAGAGGGGTCAAAGGACACTGCCCCTTCTCTGACAAGCTCCAGGTCTCCCCTCCCCCCAGCTTTCTTACATTCTCTTTGCTAAATGCCCCCCTCCTACCTTGGAATCCCCAGCGTGACATTCATCTCTCCTCTGCCAGCAAAGTGAAAAGTGTTCAGGGTCATCTGTGTGGAAGGTTCTCCGATGCTCTGAGCAGCCAGGAGGCCCACTGCTTCCCCAGGATCACACAGGGCCCGCTGCCATTTGAGATGGAGCAATGTCTTCAACCTGGAGCAAAGGGGGCACAGGTAGTGAGGAGACAGAGACCAGAACACCCTAAGGTGCTGAAATCAGCCCCTGCTTCCCAAAATGAAGTCTTTCCCTCTACTGCCCTGTAGCAATGAAATGAATCTTTTGTTTCCTTAGTAATCACAATCCCAACAAATTCTCCATCCCTGGAATTCCCAAAGGCACCAGATGCCGGTGCTGGAGCCTCGATTTCAAATTCCCCCATTTCCTTCAAAGCTTAACTTAAGTACTCCCTACCTACTTCTACATAAGGCCTTTCTTGACCTTCCCCAATCCAACTGCTAGGGCTCCCCTTCCTGAAATGACCCTCTTTTTCTATATCTGCTTATAAAAGTATACGTTATTGGATGGCTAGGTGGATAAGAGAGCCAGGCCTGGAGATCTTGGATTCAAATCTGACCTCAGACACTTCCTTGCTATGTGACCCTGGACAAGTCACTTAACTCCAACTGCCCAGCCCTTACTGCCCTTCTATCTTGGAATCAAGACTTAATATGGATTCTTGGGTTTAACAAAAAAGAATATGTCTCCCCTGGTAAGAATGTGAGATCTCTGGGGACAGGAATTAGTTCATTTGGAGTCTGGCACATAGTAGCCACTTAATCACCCTGAAAATACTATAAATCTCCTTGGGCCATCTGTACTTCACCTAATCCTAATGGGAAGCCACTTGGGAGATAAGAGCAATGTCTACCTTCCCTGGACCACTTGGTCTATCACCAAGGCTCAGGAATCAAAATATAGCCCAACTCTGCTCATCTGGACCTGCCTCAATCAGAATTTGGGAAAGTTGGGGCAGGAGCTGCACTCAAGCCTGCCTCTGTCCTTGCCAAGAAAAGTTGGCTAAATGAATGCGAAATAAGACAAAGCCAGTCTGTTCTCTTTAAAACCACTGTGGCCGAGGAGCTGAGCAGCATTCACTATGTGTATTAGTGTAATCACATGCTCTTAACCATTACAGACAGCCCTTGAAGATGTCAACTAGGCAACACCTTGTCAAACTAGTCTCAGAGAACTCGTGAAATTCAGAAGTCTAAAAAGAACTTTCAACTCCTTCATAATCCCAAGTTTTTCCTAAATCAGATTAGCTTTGTGCCCAACTGGCTAAAATAGCAGGTCAGAGGCATTATGAATGCCCCCGAGACATGCAACCTGAGTTGGTGCTTCCTGTACTGAGGGCACTTGGGGGGTTTAATCCTGGAGGATTTCTCTGCTTTGAAAAGAGCTGGCTCTGGGGCTCACTGGGGAAGGCAGCTAATGGATTCTTTAGAGAGCCCGCGATCTCAGCCAAGTTTCCAGGAAGTGAGCTAGCTACAAAATGAACTGCCCTGCTCCCTCTGGGGGAAATGCAGGAGCTGGGTGAAAAGGCCATTAACGGCTCCATTTGGTCCTCCAGCCCCAGAGCTGGGGGTGGGGGTGTTTGAAAGATTCCCAGGGAGAGAGGGAGGAAGGCAGGAAGGGCTGCTGGCTTCCTGTGGTCAGAGGGAGGACCTGACTTGGCTGATGATGAACGCTGGCAGCTGAGCCCCGGAAACCACTGCTCCTTGGGATGCTGGCTATCACATCACCCTGGCCAGGCCTAGAAAAGGCCAGAAGCTGGACAGATGGTAACTGTCTTTGTTCTCTTGGGCCTCCTCTCTTTCCAGGGCCTTCCTGCCTGCTGGCTGCCTGGCTTCCTTCCCCACTTCTTTGTGCCCCTACCTGTCCCCCATGACCCTATACTGGGTCTGGAGAGGCCATCTCCTCTTCCCTCCTCTCTCTGCTGCCATCCTCCCCCTCCCACCCCTCCTGCCTTTCTTACACCCACTCCAGGGAAGGTGGACCAGCCAAATCCCAGATGGCTCAGCTCTACTGTAAGCATGTAGACCCTGAGTCAATAAGCCACATCAGCTGCCTCATACCACAACAGGCACCCTGGCAAGCCAGCTGGGAACAGTCTAGTGAGCTCAGGCTTGGGAATCAGAGGACCTTGGCTCCCCTCCACGATTTGCCACATACTACCAAAGGCAAGTCCCTTCTCCCGGCTGGGCCACCCTTTCCTCATCGATAAAACGATTCAGTGACCTCTAAGGCCATTTCCATGATCCCATGACCCCAGCACTGAGTGCTTTCTGGGCTGTTTCATGAAGGACACCTCCTTGTTAGCAGACTTCAGAATAAGGAAGGCCCAGGGTCAAGTCCTGCACTCAATGGCCATTCTAGCGGCATCAGCTCCATCAGCCTGAGTCACAGAGCAGGTGCCACGGTGCCAGCAGTCCACATTGGCAGAGGGAGCAACCTCACATCAGTGCGATCAGAAAACTGGTCCAAAAAGAAATGGTGGGCTAGGAAGCCACTGCACCACCATCTTCTCTCTACTCTTCAGGGCCTAAATGAAGAGGACCGGAAATGCCCCTTGGCCACATCATGCCTGGGCCAAGTTCCAATGTGCTTTGCTTTTCCGATCCTGCCTTCGTTGTGTTGGCTTTCTGAAGCTTCTCCCGATTCTCCAGGCCCACTATTAGCTGCAGGGCCCCAAACACTGGGCCTGTGACTAGAGGAAGGCTTGGCTGGCGACCACCATCGTGATGGCCGATTTTAGGCCCAGAGAGGTGAGCCGGGCCACCAAGGCAGCCCGGAGCTGGCTGGGATTTGACCTGCAGGTCTGGCTCAGCTCCATTCCTGACCCCATCCCAGGCCTGGTCACTTCAGCTTCTAAACTGCAGTAGGGACAGCCCCATCCACTCCAGGCACAGACCTGTGACGCCAGAGAGC
The DNA here is from genome assembly GCF_027887165.1 of Monodelphis domestica. Taxonomy (NCBI): domain Eukaryota; kingdom Metazoa; phylum Chordata; class Mammalia; order Didelphimorphia; family Didelphidae; genus Monodelphis; species Monodelphis domestica. The sequence goes on along the minus strand of NC_077227.1, from coordinate 724,893,787 downwards.
TGTCCCAGAGGCCACCCGCTCCTGGTGAGACCAGCTCCCTGAACCTTCTCCAAGCCTTCACCGACCCCCACCATACAGCCTATCTGTCCCCCCGCGCCCACAGAGCCACTCTCACATTCTCACCTGTCAAGAGAAAGTTCTGACTTTTGATAACTCCTCTCGGCCTGAGCCGCCCATTCTTGGGCGTAGGCGTCAACCTGGTTTTCAAAGGTTTCTGATACAGAAGCAAAGTGGATATCTGGCCGCCAGACGCCCAGGCTGGGATCGGGGCAAGGCAGGGCCCTCTTCACATATTTCCTCTGGCTCTTCTCATCTAAATCGTACCACATCTTTAGAATCTGGAACAGAAGAGGCGATAAAGCCACCATCCAAGCAGCAAGCCCCAGAGTCACCGCCTGAAGACTCCAAGCTCCATCTCCATGCCCCACCCCAGAAGCACCAGGGAAGGCCTGCCCAGGCATTCCCAGCTATCACGCGCTTAGTTACTGTGTGACAAGGGCAAATGACACCAGCCTTCTGCACCCCAAGGCCTCCCCTGGAAGAATCCTACCTACCCTTGCTTTCTTTAGGGGTGCTGGGAATGACCCCAAAGGGGAAGGGAGGGAAGAGCCTCAGAGGCCACGCAGGCCTCTTACCAGAACCACAATCCCCCAGATGTATGTGTGAGTGTGGGGCAGCCCATCTCCTCTCTACAGAGTTCTGTCCCCAGGAAGCTTTCCCTTGCAGTGGGTGGACAGCAAATGCTGAAGGTCACTATGACTGTAAAACACCACAGGATCATCAACTTCTATTAGGGTGGTTTGTCCAGCCCCAAGCATGGGTGTCTTCCACACAGGGGCAGCCGGGCTCGCAGCCCACTCTGGCATTTAGTGCTGGGGTGCCTGCCCTGGTCCTCAGTTTCTTCGGGGGGGGCACACGGCAGGAGATGGGGGGGGGTGTGAACTAGATGGCCTCAGGTTCCTTCTAGCTCTACTAGAGCTGGTCTGCCCAATGGGTGCTGTGTCCAAGGATCCCTGAGGCTCCCTGGAGGCCGGGGGAGGCTGTTTACCTGTTGGGCTCTGGGGTCCCGGCCATTCTGGTTCTCTCCGGTGAGGTTCAGGGCCCGGACAGCTGCCTGAACTTTCTGGGAATAGCTCAGGAAGGCCCCCTGTCTGGGGCAGATGGAAGGATGCTTGGCATGCCACTTTCTGAGGGCTTTGAAATGTCGGCGGGCCTGCGTGGGGTCCATTTTGGATAAGACTTCATCCAGATGTTTGGATTTCCTTATTGCCTAGGAAAAGCAGGCCCAAGGAACCAAAAGGTGAGTGAAAGCCGCTGGGTCACCACCAGTGAGGCCCAGGCCTTGGGGCCTTTGCCTCCTATGGGGTAATAGAATGGAAGCTGACTCTGGAGCCAGACCAGAATCTGAAGCTCAGCTCTGCTGCTGCTGACGTGTGAACATCAGAGACTGCTGGGTCTGGGGTCAGAGGACAAGGGTTCAGGTCCCCCCTCTGACATATCCCAGGTGGGCCTGGCTGTCCTGCATTTTGGGCCGGATCTCCCACATCAGTCAGCTCTGTGAAACCAGTTCAGAAAGGTACTTGGGGGTCCGTGGCCCTTGCGGCCTGCCCTGCCTCAGCACTGGGGATGTTTGGCTCCTGTTCCAGAGGATCACAGGCCACTAGTGGGACAGCCGTGGCCCTGCCCAAACTGGAGCAGGGAGGTGGGCAGGCCCGGCCACCAGGAAGGGACAGGAAGGCACAGATGTCCTTCCTGGAATAGCAAGGGGCGGGCGGCCCCTCAGAGGCACGGCCCTTCCGTACTTTCAGGCTGCCGCATGATCTGGGGCAAAGCCACTAGCCACCTCATCAGCCCCAGCCCTACTACGGACTGGTGGGCCTCCGCCTCAGAACTCGGATCTGCCTGCCTTTCACCCAAGGCTGAGCCTGAACCTCGCCTCGAGCCAAGAGGCACTCGTCAAGCTCCTCCTATGGGCCAGGCACTGGACTGAAGACTTCAGAACTATTCAACAAGGATCCCCACAACCACCCTGGAAGGAAGCGGCTGTCATGATCCCCATTTTGCAGTTGGAGAGACAGCAGTGAGGAACTGGTGAGGACGCCGGGAGACCGGTGAGCAACGGAAGCAAACGTGGGTCAAGTGACTGTCCAGGCTCACCCGGCTACGAAGTGCCTCCGGTACATTTGAACTTGGGTCTTCCTGACTCTAAGCCCAGCACCCGCATCTACGGCATCTCCTAGTTGTCACCTATGTTTACATACGTGAGCGTGCACAAAGCAATACTGCATAAACCACACGCATAGAACCCACCAGCGGCAGACACGGCGTGAGTAACACAGGCAGCGCTGGTGCTGCCAGAGGCCGCGGGACCGAAGCCCGCCGTCTCCCCTCTGAGGCTCTACGGGGCGCCCACGGCTCCCGCCCCGCTCCCCCTCTGTGGAGCCTACCTCGTAGTTACTGAGCAGGAAGGGGAACTGCTTGGGCTGCAGGAACTGGGTCTTGGGGATATCCAGCCCGTCCTCTCCATACAGGAACTGGACCACGCTGCCGTCGCTGTCCCGCACCGTGAGGTCGTACTGAACCACGAGGCCTTCCAGATGCTTAATGATGCACCTGCGGAGGAAGGAGCGCTCAGGCCTGGCCCGGGCCAGGCGCCGTGGGGGCAGGAAGTGGAGGAGGGGGCGAAGCAGGCCTAGTCTGGAGGGAGCCTCAGGAAGCATACTGGAGGTGGGCTGTGATCAGGCTGGCTGTTAAGTAACGGAGTGAAATGGGGAGGAGACGGTTCAGAAAAGCCTGGGAGGACTCGTGTGAAGGGAGGACGCCCAGGATTTATAATACGAATGGCTGATTAATAAGGAGACTCTGAATGCTTAACGTGTGTGTGGCCAAGTATGAACATAACTTACTCATCCACTGCATTTCTAAAACAAAGCACTATTGTGACGACAAACAACTCGGAAAAACTGAGGGATTCTGATGGACAGACGACAGCCCCCAGGCCCGAGGCAACAAGGGGCTCCCCACCAGGGAAGGTCAGGCCCCACTGGGGGGCGGTGGTTTTGCCTGACAAGACGCATGCTTGGGACAAGGCTCTTCTTTCTCAGTTGGGGAGGGAGAGAAGAGGGCAAATCTTATTCTCATTTGAGGCCCAAACAAGAGCGCCTTCACGACCACAGACCCAAGGGCCAAGGGGCCAGCAGCTGAAGAAGCTCCCGCTGCCACAGCCTCCTCCAGGGGCTCTGGGCACGGCAGGCCTGGCTTCCCCAGGCTGGCTCTATCACCCATCTTGGGCATACCGGGAATTCGCATTTGACCAGAGGCTTTTCCCCAGCCCTCTCTTAAGCTCTCCCTGCCTCGGCCCTGGGAGCCGGGTTATTGGCGTCCCCTCGGGTTCCCCAAACCCTCCTGAGGATGCCATCTGTGGCCTTCTCCTGTCAACGAAGCCCTGAATGCTCTGCCCTGGGGCTCCCTTGAAGATGGCACCTCCTCTCCAGCCCTGGGTCCAGCACTCTTACAACCCCTGGGCACCCCTCAGGCATACGGGCTGGAGGTGGCGGTGGTCTCTGACCAAAGGCCACACACACCCCTTTTACAGAGGAAGAGGAGGCTGAGGGAAGGGGAACCAGGCCCCGAGCCCAGCTTCACTGCACCCAACAACCTCCTGCCCATTTCTGCCTGCCGGCCCTCGTCCTGTGAACCAACAGCAAACTTATCCCGGCACACTGCAGACGGTACAGCCCCCCACGGCCCCCAGGACCGCTGCGACCGATCCCTCTCCCTGAGCCCCAAGCAAAACCAGTGCCTGATTGCACTGCGGTTCTTCCTCCACTCCCGCCGGCCTCTCCTCGGTTCCACTGCTCAGCTTCCCCCGTGCCCCAGGCTCCTCCGGGCTCTATCCCTCCAACACACGCTAGGCCCAAACCACCGGGCCCACCTGGGGCTGAGGCTGATCGAGGACGATGGGAGCCTGTGTGGGTGCAGCTTGGGACAGTGAGATCGTCCAGCGGCCCAGGGAGGCCCAGGGAGGCCCAGGGAGGCCCGCACCAAGGCCACAGCTGGAGAAGAGGGAGGCAGAGGAGTGGGAGGAGGCCCGGGAGAGCCCGGCTGACCATTCCCAGCCTAAGGTACTTGTCCAGGGTCCCCTACCTGGCTCAGGATGGTGTGCCCACGTACAGTGAGCTCATCCGTCCAACCAGGCTATAGTCATTTGATCTGGGTGTATTTAAAAACAAAGTGGGAGAGGGGCAGTCAGGTGGCCCAGTGGATAGAGCCAGGCCTGGAGATGGGAGGTCCTGGGTTCCAATCTGATCTCAGACACTTCCCAGCTGGGTGACCTTGGACAAGTCACTTCACCCCCATTGCCCAGCCCTTAGTGCTCTTCTGCCTTGGAACCAATACACAGTATTGATTCTAAGACGGAAAGTCAGGGTTTAAAAGTCACAACTGGATGAAAAAGAAAGGCTTCTTGGTAACAGGCTCGGATGGAACAAGCCCACCGCCTTCGGGGACCTGAGGAGGGAGTTTTTCCTCTCTCTCTTTGGGCCTGACTGAAGGGACATCTGTTTTGCCTGCTCACTGCATTTTTAACGTGCCTGCATGAGGGGAGGAGAGAGAGTCTGAGCTGAGGCCAGACGACGAGGGACTTAAACGTAAAAAATAAGCTACAGGGAGAAGTGGCCCCAGAGGTCCTTGCGGGAGGCTCCGCCTTCTCCTCTGTCCTTGGTGCCAGCGGTGGGATCCCCAATGGCTGGCCCGACACAGGCCTGGGCCCTCGGGGGAGGCCTCGCTTGCCGCACCGCTGATGGAGGCTCTCCTCTAACCCCTTCCTGCCCTGCTCCAACAGCGCGTTCCCGCGGGCTCTGCAGCGTCACATGCGCCGAGTTCGATGGACTCCACAGAGGGAACGGGTCAGTCTCCCGCGTGGCCTGGCTCTCTAACACCCTCAGCTCCCGCCTCTCCTAATAACCCACAGGGTCAGGGAGGGCTGAAGCCAGAGCCCGTGAGGCCGGCTCAGGGGAGGGACCGTTTCCTCTCCTTTTTTTTACAGAAAGGGCTGAATGCAGCCCCCCAGAAGGCCTGGACTTAACCCAAAGAGCAGAGAAGCCTGAGGCAGCCACGGGGCACCTTGTCACCATGTGGCTCTGAGGGGAAGCTGGTGCTGCGGGTTCTGGGAAACGGGCCTCCTCCCAGGAGATAAGAGCACAGGAGTGGTAAGAGGAGGCCTCGGCCTCTACGGCCCGCCCAGGCCCGCTCGGGTTGATTAAATGCTGTGGCTCTTCTCTAAGACCTCCAGTTTCCCACTTCCGTACGCTTACACCACCTTTAAGGGTCTCTACGTCCTATCCGGGCCCGCTCGTGTTGATTAAATGCTGTGGCTCTTCTCTAAGACCTCCAGTTTCCCACTTCCGTACGCTTACACCACCTTTAAGGGGCTCCCGAGGACAGAGGAGGCCCAGTAGAAGAGACAAGTCTAGGAGGGAGGGATGGAGCCTCAGCAGTACTATCATCACCTTCCATTTTAGAATCCATCCTGCATACGGTCCAGGGCAGAAGAAGCATGAGAGTTGTGACTTGTCCAACTGGGAAGTGTCTGAGGCCAGAAATGAGCCCAGGACCTCCCATCTCGAGGCCCAGCTCCCTGGGCACGGGGCCACGTCTCTGCCCTCAAAGCTCGGTATTATCTGCCCCATCTCAAAGCTGCAGAATCAAGGCTAAGAGGGGTTGGGGATTTACCCATTTTCAGACAGCTAGAGCAGCTGGGTGGCCATGGAGGCCCATTTCCTGCTCTGAAAAGAGGGGGTTCTAGTCCCTGGGCAGGACCAGGCCTCTCCTGACGCCCCATCCGGGATCTTCCCAAAGTGGGGGGCAGCCCCCTGGCTCTTACCTCTGGAGATAGCCCGATCGACTTGTCTTGACAGCCGTATCCACCAGGCCTTCCCTCCCGGCCATGCAATGGAAGAAGAACTCCTGAGGGAAGAGAGAGATGACAGGCCGTGAGCGTGACGGGCCTCCAGCCGGGCCGCCCTCTCCCTGGCTGGCCTGTGGTCATGCAGTCCTCGGCCCCGACGGAGAAAGGCAGACGCGGATCCGAGGGGATCGTTCCAGACAAGCACGACAGGGGAAGCGTGACTGCGCGGCAGAAACTGTGTCAAGGAGGGTGAGGACAGAAACCGCCCTGCAGGCCGGCATCATGGGCCGGGCCACAGAGCTCCACTCCCTCTCCGTGAGGCCGAAAAGGAAGAGTCCCCGGCCCGTCCCAGGCCTGCCTCCTCCAGCAACGCTGACCGTCAGCCCGTGTCCTCAGACAGCAGCATCATGACGTGCAGCCAAGCGCCTCGAGTGGCCTCCTGTCCCTGCCCTGGGTGCCGGGGAACGCATCCCTGGGCCGGCCCTCCTGAGGCTCACTGCTGCCACTCGGCAGCCTCTCGGCACCTCCGATCTCCCCCCTTCCCAAAGAGCTGGCAGGAGTCCCTGAAGGCACGTACGGGAGGCCGGATGCCCGTGAGGAACCTGCCGGTGACGAAGCCTCCGGACCGAGGGGTGACCTCGTAGGGCTCGAAGCAGGGCAGCGACTTCCCGGAGGGCATCAGCGGCGGCCTTCGGCCCTCCAGCTCGATCTGGCCGAGCAGACAGGAGATCTGGGGACAGACAAAGCATGTAAATGGGGGCCCCCCCCCGAACATCGCTGCCAGCAGGAGGCTGCCCCCCCCCAGGCCCCCCAGGCCCCTGCTCAGACCTGCATGGTGTTGACAGTGGATCCTTTGGCCCCGGACTGCACCATCATCTGCAGGTTGTTCTCTGGAAAGCCTCTGTGGAGGCCAAAGGGCATGCAGGCCTGGTGGGGCAGAGACACAGATCAGGAAGGCCTGAGGCAGAAGAGCGAAGCCCAAGCCCCAAGCGGGCCCAAATACTCCCTGACCCATGCAGGCACCCTTGGGGCCTCCTCCCTGGGCCTGAGCCACAAGGCCAGCCCAGGGGATCCTCCGGCCTGCGGTGGGGGGGAGGAGGAAGAGGGCTAATCCTCGGGCCCTGCACATGAAACCCAGGGCAGCCCGGCCTGTTCGGGCGCTCTCGTCTCCCTTTCTTTCTTTTTAAGCCCTTACCTCCTGCCCTGGGCTCAATATTGGGTACCGGTTCCAGGGCAGAGGAGCGGTAAGGGCTGGGCAATGAATGGGGGCCAAGTGGCTAAGAAGTGTGTGAGGCCTCCCGTCTGCAGGCTGGCTCTCTGGCCACTCTCCCTCTGCTAGCTGACCTCTTTGAAGGCCCAGGTTGGATGCCACCTCCTCCAGGAAGCCTCTCCTCATGCCCGCCCACGGCTCAGGGCTCGAGGACTCACCTTGTTAATCTCGTTGCTGTAATGATTGACCTCCTCCTTGAACTTGAGGTCCACCATATTGAAGTCTCTCTGGTCTTTGCTGAGATGGGCGTCCTGCCACCTCGTCTGCGCATCCTCGGGGGTGGTCGCGTCGGGGAGGCCGAAGGCGGCCTTGATGGCCTGGAGGGAAGCGGATGGTCAGTCTCATGTGCACGGGGGCAGCCGACCACGGACCCACCCTCCCCAGCCCGCCTTACTCGGAAGCCACAGCGAGAAGATTCTTCGACAACCGACTTCCTCTTGGCATCCGCCTGGGGCCTCACCAGGATATCCTCCACGCCTGCAGGGGAAGAGGGACAATGCAGGGGCGCTGGCAAGGGGAGACCAACGGCGGTCCGAGGGGCCCCTTTGGGCCAGGGCCAGGCCAGGAATAAGAAAGCCCGAGGCGTCGCTGCAGGGGCACCCATGGGCAGAGAGCTCCTGCTCTCAAGGGAGGCACCTTCCCGTGGGGAAGACGGCGGCTCGAGAGGAGGAGGAGGAGGCGGCTGGACTCTAGACCAGGCGAGGGGAGAGGCAGACACGTGCCAGCCCCCCCCCCCCCCCCCCCGTGCCCACACACTGATGGGGCATCACTGATCCCCTTCTGCAGGAGGGGCACCAGGGCCCAGAGAAGGCGAACAGACCTCTGCGGCCTCCAAGACCAAACACTTCTGAGCCAAGCAGCCGCCAGGCCTCACTCCCTGGCCCGGAGGAGTCGGGTCGAGAGAAGCGCCGGAGTGGCTGCAGGAGGCCTGGGCCCCTCCTGGAGGGCCATTAAGGGACTTCGCAGCCCCCGCCCCGCTTCTGTCGCCCACGCCCACCGTGCTGCGAGCAGCTGCCTGCCCTCGGCCCCCGCCCGCACTTACCCAGGGTGAAGCCCTGGTAGAGCTGCAGGTAGGCCGTGAAGAGCCGGGCCAGGCACGTGAGCACTCGGCCGCTCGTCTCTCCCCCGTACACCTCGTAACAGCAGTGGACCAGGCCGTAGGCAGAGCTGCCGTAGTGGGCCTTGTCCAGGACCCCGCAGAGCAGCTCCCCTTCTCGGATGATGACCTGCAAAGAGGGGAAGGGATGAGGCCTCTGAAGATGGCCCCCCGGCCTGCGTCTGAGAGCTCGAGCGGGCGCCGTGCCGCCTTGCCCAGGCCTGGCCAGCCCCCCAAACACCGTCCTAAATCACGGCCCGTCTGTTCTCATGCCCAGAGAATAAGCGCTTCGCAGGACAGGAGGCTTCTTTTCGTCCTTGGATCTCCCCTATCGAGCGCCCAGGAGACGCTTCGTCCGGAGGAGCGATGAGCCGGGGTGCTGAGCGTGGCACGTGGCCACCGTGCAGAGCACCAAGCCTGGAGTCACAGAACACGACGGGGCAAATCCAGCCGCAGAGCCCCAGGAGCAGCGCGACCCTGGGAAGGTCACTTAACCTCTGCCTTGGTTTTGAGCTACTCAATGGGGATCACAAGATAAATCTATAAAATGCTTAGCCCAGTGCATGGCACACAGCAGGTCCTTAATGAATGTCTTGCTCTCTTCCCTTGTTCTTTTCACTACCAAGACTATATTTTCCTTTTTTTCATTTGGGAAAATGGATGTGGAAAGTAGCTAAAAAACACTGTTGCCAGCAAAAAAACAGGAAGAAACTGAAGCGTTACTGAGCACTTAAAAAAAAACCCAAACCTTTACTTTCTTGTATTAGAATCGATACTGAAATATCAGTTCCCAGGCAGAAGAGTAGTAAGGGCTGGGCAATAATGGGGCAAGTGACTTGCCCAGGGTCACACAGCTCAGTGACATGCTTTTTTTTTTTTTTAATGCAGAAAAGAGAAGAAAAGGAAGTCAGAGGAATCACAGACAACTCAGACAACCTTGGAAGTAACATGTTTATCTGATCATAGCCTCTGGGAAAAAACCAAACAGTGGAGAATATAGATTTATAGGTTCATATCCAATCCTCTTTTTCTGATCTACTTTGCATTTGGAAATGTTCCCTCTTTTGGTTTTGGTTGTTCATTAAATTTGGAATAAAAAACAAGTCTTTAAAAATTAAAAGCTTATGGATTGAATGAATAATACAAAACCCAACCTGATGGATCAAGGACCTGAAGTAGACATCTAATAAAGGGAGGCTATGGGAACATGTAATTTGGTATAAAATCCCATTAGCTGGTCTTTTACTACATCACAGATTCCATTACCTGGTGTTAAATCACATTCCCCACCTACTTGGCACTGAACACTGCATCTTCCTCAAGAGAACATACAAAACCCTGGACAGGACATGGGGCAGGTCTCGGCCCCAGGCTACTGTCACTGGCAAGCTGGGTGCTCATCTGACCTGCCAGAAATCCCTTTACTAAGATTTCCCTCAGTCAGGAAAGCCCCAGGTCTGATAAGTATGCGGTTTTTATTCTTTTTGTAGATACAAATAAAGTACAAAATAGAGTTCTCCCTGTACTGAGGACTACTTCCCCAGGGCTACAATTCCTCAAGCAGACAAGCTGAAGGAGTGTGGAAAAGGCTCCCAGAGAGCAAACCTTCCTATGAGAATTATGAGGGTTTCACTATTCTTACAGGTCTTAATTCCCTTTTAACAGGATTTAGGAGCAGCTGGCAAAGCAGAAGAAACAAAACTTGGTGTAAACCTAAGGAGGCTCCCCTGAGATCTGCAGGATACTCAGAGGCACTGACTGGAGGGAACATTCCATCATGAGTGAAGATTCTTAGGCTATGTGCTCAAGATGCCAGCCACATTCCTTTTTAACCCAATACTCAATACCAGTTTGGGCCAAAGTCTTCTTTTTTTCCTCCTGGGCATCACTGCCTGGTTTTGTGCTTGTCAGCCTGCCTGCCCTCTTTTATTTCTCATCATGCTGCCCCAGATGGGGCCTTATTCCTACATCTGAAGAAACAAGAACAATGTCACAAGCATACCTGGGACTCGCATAGAGCATCCAGGTCACAAGATGGAGTAGCTCGGGCATTCTGCTTGATCCAGGCTTTCCCGCTGATTTTTGCCTTCCCAATCAGGTTCAAAGGGATGTGGTTCTCTGGGATTATGTTTATTAGCAATGTAGAGACAACCTAGAAAAAAGCCAAGATAGCATGAATGCACAAGGAAGTTCAGGTTTGCTTTCCCATCAATCTAGGGCAAAGAGTAAGTCACAGGGAACAAAATGAAAATGAGAACATGAGTCTCTTTAAATGGCTTCTATCCTGTACGGCCTCCAATGTCCTCCAGAGAAGGATCTGATCATTCTGGCCTGCAATGCCCACTCGAGGCAACTATCTGCACACCCAGCCAGGCTCACTTCTCATCACATCACATTCCAAAACACAAGTTTGGAAGGCAGAAAAAAAGTCAGAAAGAGTATGTGTTATAAAATCAGGCATGAGAGAGACCAGAGGCTTGTAGACTACTCCTATCTACATGCCACAATACTATGTTTGAGAAAAGGATTGATAGCTACAAGATGTGGGAATGACAAAAACACAACAAAACCTGAAAGGGATTCTATTTTAACAAAGAGGAAATAAGTCAATGCCCAGGAAGTCACTCCTGAGTCAGTTGTCTGGGTACAGTCACAACCCTAGGCTTATTAGAGCAAGAATAAAGTTAATAAGAAACTAGAAGATTAAGCTCCAAAGGAACCTATTTAAATGAAGTTTTAATGCCTGTCCCTGGGGGAAATAGAACAAACATTGACACATTTTAACTATTTTTTTTTTAACTCTTCCCTTCTAGGGCTGGGCAATTGGGTTAAGTGACTTGCCCAGGGTCGCACAGCTAGGAAGTGTCTGAGGCCAGATTTGAACCCAGGACTTCCCATCTCTGGGCCTGGCTCTCAATCCACAGAGCCATCTAGCTGCCCTTTAACTATTTCTTAAAGAAATTTTAAAACTGCTGGAAAAGCCAGAATTCAGTCTGGCAGAAATCAGGTTTGACCAACATGGTTTTTTTTGTTTTTTTGTTTTATTTTAAAACCCTTACCTTTTGTCTTAGGCAGAAGAATGGTAAGGGCTAGGCAATGGAGGTGAAGTGACTTGCCCAGGGTCATAGAGCTAGGAAGTGTCTGAAGTCAGATTTGAACCTAGGACCTCCCCCCCATCTCTAGGATTGGCTCTCAATCCACTGAGCCACCCAGCTGCCCCTTCTGGGGACCCCATATCTTGTACCTTATGCCACAAATGCATCAGAGGGATATAGGATTATTTAAACTGTCATATCATAAACACATTAAAAGAGCAAGAAAAAAGATAAGTTTCGCAACCATGAATAGTAGAAAGGTTCTTCACCAAACATGAGATGGAAAGGATCACAGGAGATAAAACAATTTTATTTAACAAATAAAAATCAAGAATCAGAATTTTAAAAATAGACAACTGGGGGGGAAAAAAGCTTTTGTAAATCAACTTATCTAATAAATGTCTAATATCCTAAGAATTAATACAAATAAAATAGAAGAAGAGCCTCCTCACCAAATGGTTGGGACATGAATAAGCAGTTCTTAAAACAAGAAACTATGAAGAAATGTTATCACTATGTTATATCATTAAGAGGAGAAATAACAAATTTAAAACACTGAGGCACTATCTCAGATCTATGAGATCATTAAAGGACTTTGAAAAGAAAAGGAAATCAAAGATGACAATTATCGGAGGGGCTGCAGGAGGGAAGGCAGCACCCAACTGTATCACAAGTGAAGCTGTAAAATGGCTCAATGATTTTGGATAGCAATCGGGAACCAGTTCCCCAAAGTTACTAAACTATGTAAACACTCTTTGACTCGGTGATACCACTTTTAGGCTTATGATACACAAAGAGATCAAAAAAAAAGGAAAGGACCTGCATGTACAAAAATATTAATAGCAACAATTCTGCCATAACAAAGGCAGACTCAAAGTAGATGCCCATCAATTGGGTAAACAACTTATAGTATAGGAACGGAGTGGAACATTACTGTGCTATATGAAATGATGCAAGGGACAGTCAAAGAAAACCGGAAAGCCTTCGATGAGACACGGGATGACGTCAGCGGAACCAAGAACTTAGCACTGATAGTCCAGAAGGCTATTGATTAATCAGGCTTCCCACCTTAGAGAAAGGGGGTGATGGAATCCAGCTGTAGTTCTGGCCCAAAGAATGTGTGGGCTATTTCTTTTTGGAAGGTGAGGGGGAAAGGCAATAATGAAAAAGAAAAGACAAAAGATCATCAATGAATCATTAAAAATGAACAGAAGAGAACAGAAAGAAGTTCAAAAGAAGAATTATTATTTTAAACGACTAACATGTACATACAACACATACATGCGCATACGTGCACAGACACACATATATGATACTTCATGACGACCAGTGAAGCTACATAATGGAGATTTATAGCTTCCTACAAAGCCCTCCTCTGCCTATTCTTACTGGTAAGGGAATATGTTCCTGTTTGCTGATATTTGTTGAGTTCATAATAATAAAAAGGAAATGAAAAAACAAATGTAATCAATATAAAGCCACTTCCATAAGAAGGAGCCCCTGAGAGACCATAAACCACTTTAGTTTGTCTTCCTAGCCAAGCGGATAGCTATGTCAGCCAGGGGCCATAACACATTTTCAAAATCTGATGGAGTGTGGTGGGTGGAAGAGCATCGGAAGTCCTCTGTCTTAGGATGCAGCCAAGGAAAAACATGGGTGAGGAACTCTTGGCATTCCCTGCACTAAGCCATGCCTTCCTGCGAGCATTTGAGGATGACACCAAGAAGAGGAAAACAAGCATAACAAGCATCTCTGACTGATAGATAGCCACGATAAGTCAGGAAGAAAAGCACACTGAGGTCTGAAGAACTCTCACTTAAGTCTTGAGGAGCTGGAGAGGATTAGGGGCAAGAAGCCCATGCTTGGAATCCATCTGTGAAGGAGACAGAGCTTGAAAGACAGGCAGGGAAGGCCCTAAATGCTGAGCCATCCCACCGTCCTTTTACCCCAGGCAGCAGGGAGCCACTCGGGTTTCTGACCAGAGGGAGGGATGGGACCAACAGAGAGATCAGAGAGAGGAGAGACCAAACAGGTGGGAAACCTACATCAGTCATCTGGAAAAGGGGGTGGAGAGGAGAGAGGTGCTGCTGAGCAGACAGCTGATGGAGCTAGGGGCCAAGGGCCAGAGTTGAACACCCCCTTCCAGCAGGGCCGAAGGGGTCTGACTAGAAGACTAGGTGACCAGAGGCTGCTGCCTGCCTGCACAGATGTTATCACAGCATCAGGGGAGGGGAGGAAGGTGCCAAGTAAAGAGAATGTTTCTGAGAACAGTCTGGGGAAGTAGAGAGAGGAAGGAGGGAAGATGGCTGTGAATCCTCTGCAGAGCCGTGCCGATGACAAGCTCACTGCAGGGGAAGCCATGTTCAGAGTGGGAATGGGGTGTAGGGACCCCGGGGAAGGCTTCCTGCCGAGCACACCACCTGATAGCGGGAGCTTAACAAAGGCTTGTCACTGCCTGACTGATGGGGACTGAGCGTGCTGGGAGTCATGCCAACAGGGGGGAAGGAGCAGGAATGTAATTAATCCGTGGCATGAGACCATCCATTTCCAAAGACTGTCACATGACCAGGGCCTCCCAGCAAAAGGCCAAGAGGAGGCACGGGACACTAGGGATGGCAGCTCACAAGGCCAGCACCTGTGGCAGGGGCTGCATGGACTGTGCTGAACTTCCCCTGGTCAAGGCCATTCCTTCCAGCCACAGGGCTGCCCCAAAGGGATATTTCACTCAAGTCCAAAGAGCAGCAATCTCAACACCCCTTCAAGAGGCGAGTCACCCCTCTGTTCCTAAAGAATAACTGAGGGGGCAGCTGGGTGGCTCAGTGGATAGAGACAGGAGGTCCTGGGTTCAAATGTGACCTCAGACACTTCCTAGCTGGGTGACCCTGCGCAAGTCCAAACCCCATTGCCCAGCCCTGACCACTCTTCTGCGTTGGAGCCAATAACAGTATTGATTCTAAGGCAGAAGGGAAGGGCTTAGAAAAAACCAAAAGAATAACTGATCACCCATTCCCCTTCATCTACGAGGGCTCATTCCTTCCTTCATCCCACTCCTGACTCTCCTCATTGTGGTAGAACGTGGCCTCCGGGAGTCTTCTTGCTTGGGCCAATATTCCCAGCACTTAGTGCTGCACCTGGCCCACAGGAAGGATGGTCCAAATGCTAGGTGGCCCTGCCTCATCCAATCCGGTCCAGCTTTGCTGCTCCATCCCCTCCTGGCTCCTGAGCTGATGGTCCTTCCACACCCTGCACTGGGCCAATCTGTTCCCTCTGCCTGCAGGACTGGGTCACACTCTGCAATCTGGACGAAGCAGCACCCAAGTCTGAACTCCCTGGGCACCAAATGGAATCATTTGAAGTCTGTTGAATTCTCTAGCTTACGTTAGATGCCACCTAGGTGAAGGCCCTCCTGATTTCCCCTGATTGTGGACACAACAACTCCTTCTTCAGGACCCCACAGCATTTTACTGTCATTTTCAGACAAAACAATTATATCATCCTATGAACCCCGCCCCCAGCACTTGGTCTGGATCTCTCTCATGACAGTCATAATTAAACTACCTTTCTCCAACGGGGAATTAATTATATTCTGCTTTACACCTCTCCCCCAGCACTTGGTTTACACCCCTCTCTCTCCCTCTGTCTGTTTATCCTTCCCCCCTCCCTGTCTCTCCTTCCCTCACTCTCTCCCTGTCTCTTTCCATCTTTCTCTCCATCTCTCTGTCGTTCCTTGTCTCTCTCCTTCCCTCTCTCTACCACCCCCTTTTACTTTCTTTCTTTCCTGTCCTCATTAGACTGCTCTTTTCTCACTATAGCAGACTTCCTGCATGGCAGGGGCAAAAGATTAAGGATGAAGGACGTCCCCCACTGCCAAGGTGATGTCTCTTCAGTGACATGATGGATGTGAGGTTGACAGCAAGTCTCCAAACAAGCTCAAGAAGTGCCACAAGAAGCTAGAAGAACCAGGCAACAGGGGCGGGGGGGGGGGGGGGGGGGAGAGGACCCCGGAGGGCAGGATCCCACGCCAGGGCTGCCTCAGTGCACCATGTGATTCAGAACACTGTGAGGGCAGCACCGCCACAGCAATCACCAAAAGAAGGTCAGGTCAGAGGCCAGGCTTTCCGGCCTAGTTCACCATCATCGGGGCCTGCTCTCCTCTCAGGTCTGAAGCTACGATACCCCGGGAAGAGGTGGGCTCACCACTAAGCCCGGCGAGCACCTGAGCCCCCAGCACCAGCTGCCGAAGGGGACGTAGGGAAGGCAAACAGGACACAGGGCGGGCAGGCTCTTCTCTGGCCTCCACGACCACACACAGGATCTCCTTCCATGGGTGTAACAGGCAGGGCTGAGCAGGGGTAGGGCGCCTGCTAGGCACTCAGCCAGGACAACAAGGTACCGCTGGAATCCACCTCCACAAGGACAGCGCGGCCCCGGGGCCCTCCCTGAATGCAGTCTCGCCCCAAGGTCACTCACTGACCAGGACATTAAGCTCGGTTTCAGGGTGAAGGCCAGGACCAAAGCCTGGGGCCAGCTTAGAGCCAAAGGACCTCCCAGAGAAAGGCCGAGGGGAGGCACAGGAAGCCAGCTGGGGCAGGGCCGCCCCAGAGCAATACCCCACTCGAGTCCAAAGAGCAGCGATCTCAATGCATCTCTCCTGCCACTGGGTTTCCGTGAGGACAAAGGCCGATGACTTCCAGTGGGAAAAGAGGAGCTGGAGCAGCAGTCAACAAGCCTCCTGTTTCTCAGGACCCCAGAAGTGCCTGATCCCCAAGGCCGAAGGGCAGAAGGCCCAAGTCCTAGAAGCCAGACAAACCCACCCGATGTGACTAGGCTGCCTGCAAGGAAACAACAGCCTGTGGTCCGCACAAACTACCTATGGGTTTGCTCTTTGGTGCTGGTCTGTGCCGGCTGAGGGTGGGCTTGCCGAGGATCTCAGGGGCCACCCAGGCCAAGCCCCTCTTTTTAAGAGACAAGGAACAGAGGGTCAGAGACGCTGGGGGAAGGTCGCCAGGTCCAACAGTCTCTCCATTGTACCAAAGGGCTATGGGAGCTCTGGGACAAAGCCCCCCTTAGTCAAGTTTCCCCATTTGGGGGAGGCTCTGGGCAGGCCTCGGTCAGCCACACGCCCTCTTCAAAGCCAACACAAGACTCCCAGAGGCCGGGGGCCATCTAGGGAGACTTCAGAACCACAGACTAAGCGCTGGACGGAGCCGCCGAGGGCACGTAAGCCCTGCATTCCACATGCAAGTGAACAGAGGCCCAGAGAGCTCTCCAGGGGCAATGCCTCCGACATCGGAGACGTCTGCACACTAGCTGCCCCTTTGCTCCAGGCGCTCCCAGAGATGAGGGAAAAGCCTGGGCTGAGACTCTAGACTAAGACTGCTCTGGGGGCCCAGAGGCCCATCTCTGGGTTGGCCTCGAGCGCTGCCAGTTCTGTGGGCTCCTCCGTGCCAGGCTTTGAGCAAACTGTCTGTCCTGCACCCCCTTCCCCATCCTAGTAACCAGCATTCAGAGCACCTGCTGGGTCCGCATCTGGGCTAAGCAGCTCCACAAATGTCGCCATTCCTCTTCCCATCAGGCCCGTGTTCCAACCTCCTCTACTGTGCCCCGAAGACTCCCAGCCGACCACCCCAAGCCTGCCCTCTCACTGTCAAGGCCCCTCCCTCCCCTGCTCCCCCCCCCCACGCCAGGCCGAGTCCCTCTCTTCTCTGCCGTCTCCGGACCGCTCAGCGGCTGACCCTATCCCTGACCTCCTCTCTTCTCCCGCCGCTGACACCCTCTTCCCACCCTTGTTGACCTCGGTGCAGGTCACTCTCCCAAGGGCCAGAAGTCTGCCTGTGGCAGCAGCCCCCCTCCTCTGCTTCCACCCCCACTTTGGGGGGGAGCACTGAGCTGAGTGTGAAATGAAGAGGAGCCCATGTATATACACACACACGGAGGTCAGCAGGCATCACTCCTATCCACTGCAGGCCTGAGAACACATCTTCAGGGTCCCACTGCACTGCCGCCACCCCCAGGGACGCGGATGGCCTACCTGACCGCCTTTTTTTTAGCCCTTTACCTTCTGTCTTAGCATCAATATTGTGTATTGGTAGCAAGGCAGAAGAGTGGTAAGGGCCAGGCAATGCGGGTCAAGTGACTTACCCAGGGTCACACAGCCAGGCAGTGTCTGAGATCCGATTTGAACCCAAGGCTTCCCGTCTCTGGGCCTGGCTCTCAATCCACCCAGCTGCCTCCTCCCTGACCTTAAATCCAGCAGTCTCCTCTTCCCCTGCACTTCAGCCACATGCAGCACGACAGCATGAGGGACTGCCAGCAGGCTGTACCTTCAGAACAATTCACCCTGAACTGTGCCTCCAGCCTCTTTTCAGCCCGGCCCCTCCTCACTCAAAATAACGCTCCTTCACCTTGCTATCACCCTTGGGCCTTCAGTAACATCCCCCAGAAGTCGTCAGGGAGAGGGGAGGCCCTAATGAAGACCGGCATTCTGAGGAAGGACGGAGGGGAAGGAGGGGCCGTCGGAGATCAACGGAGACTGATGAAAAATAAGCAGATGGAGGTGAAGCGGGTAAAGGACAATGAATACAAATACAGGTTAGCCTGGTAAAACAAGTGTCTAAAGGCAGCTCAGTGGATTGAGAGCCAGACCTGGAGATGGGGGTCCTAGCGGGGTGACCCTGGGCAAGTCACTTGACCCCCATTGCCTAGCCAGAATCAATACTGATTCTTAGGTGAGGGTTTAAAAAAAATGAGTATCCAGAGCACAGAAGTTCAGAGTGAACCACGGTTAGCAAGGAAAGCTAATGGCAACCAAGAAGATTTTTTTACAGCGTTATCAGAGTGGAGGATCACAGAAGGACCAGACCACGGCTTGAGGCCAAGGAGAACGTTCTCAGACGGAAAAGGACAGAAGAGAAATGGCTGCTGTTTACCTGCTTTCCTGTCCACAGGGGGCAGGGCTTGAGAATTGCAGGTGGAAAGATTTTCACTCGCCCAACTCTGTCTGTCAGTCCTCGGTACACGAGCTCCATGTACTGCTCCCGGGTGAAGAAGCAGCCCCGGGTGGTCATCCGGGCACCTGAGACCATGTGATCCTGGATCAGTCCGGCCAATGGCTGGCCATCCTGTTAGAAGCAAGCACAGGGCAGGGGGCACAGGAGACACTCTTAGAGGCGAACTTCCATCGCTCCTCCCAGGCCTCACGGCTCTCTGGCATGTTTGCCCTCCTCTCTACTTCTCCCACGGCTCCCCAGCCTGGACTCTCCGGAGCCTGCCCTGTGTTCCTTGGGATGAGTCAATGTTGGGTGACTGCTGGGCGACAGACCCTTTGAAAGCAAGGATGACAGCTTCTGTCTGGGCTTATACGAGACCCTGGGGAAATGTTAAAGGGCTCTCCAAACCAGTCAACCAACCAATGTGCATTTATTAAGCACTGTGTAGGCACTGATGATGTAAAGGTTAAAAAAATTGGTTCCTGCCCTAAGGGGGCATTGTTTTACCCACAGGTCCCCTTCACTCCCCAGCACGTGCACACACACAGAATAAAGGACAAGCTCGAGGGAGTTAAACACAAGATGGCTATGGGGAGAAGGAGATACTAGCAGTAGAAGGGACAGGAAACAAGATCCATCACAGAAACCACGTGGGCAGAAAGAGTCAGCTTTGATGCTTCCAACTTCCATCACCTTCTGATCACTGATGAACCGAGTCTTGCCTCTAGTGTGTGTTCTTGGCAATGCATGTGGTGGTTAAATGACTATTTAAAAAAACTAGCCTGGACTGAATGACATTTGTTAAAAAGCAATTTAATACTTGCAGTTTAGGTACGTAGACACTGCATTATTAGAATTTTTAAAAATGCGTTTTTGAAGTTGTTTTATAAATATGGAACGAGCAATAACTCCCATGCATAATTGGCAAAGCACTTTCCTCACAATAACTCCATGAGCTAAGGGGAGGGAGGGAGGGAGACAGAGAGAGAGAGAGAGACAGAGAGACAGAGAGAGAGAGACACACACACAGAACGAGAGAGAGAGACAGAGAGACACACACAGAAAGAGAGAGAGAGACAGAGACAGAGACAGAGAGAGACAGAGAGAGAAGAGATAGAGAGGGAGACACACACACAGAACGAGAGAGACAGAGAGACAGAAAGAGAAAGAGAAAGACAGAGAAACAGAGAAAGAGAGAGACACACAGAGAGACACAGAGAGACAGAGAGAGACAGAGACAGAGAGAGAGAGAGAGACAGAGAGAGAGAGAGAAAGAGAGGGAGAGGGAGAGGGAGAGAGAGGGAGAGAGGAGAGAGAGAGAGGGGGAGAGGAGAGAGAGAGAGAGACAGAGAGAGAGAGACAGAGAGAGGGAGAGGGAGAGGGAGAGGGAGAGAGAGGGAAAGAGGAGAGAGAGAGAGGGAGAGAGAGACAGAGAGAGAGAGAGACAGAGAGAGACAGAGAGAGACAGAGAGACAGAGACAGAGAGAGGGAAAGGGAGAGGGAGAGAGAGGGAGAGAGAGGGAGAGAGGAGAGAGAGAGAGGGAGAGAGGGAGAGAGGGAGAGGGAGAGAGGGAGAGAGAGACGGAGAGAGAGGGAGAGAGGAGAGAGAGAGAGGGAGAGAGGGAGAGAGGGAGAGGGAGAGAGGGAGAGAGAGACGGAGAGAGACGGAGAGAGAGACAGAGAGACAGAGAGACAGAGAGACAGAGAGAGGGAAAGGGAGAGGGAGAGAGAGGGAGAGAGGAGAGAGAGAGGGGGAGAGAGGGAGAGGGAGAGAGGGAGAGAGGAGAGAGAGAGACGGAGGGAGAGAGAGAGAGAGAGAGAGAGAGAGAGAGAGAGAGAGAGAGTGATGTATAGTTGTACAGTTTACAGAAGGGAAAACTGAGACCTTCACAGAGGGGTCAGGGCCGTGCCCCAAATCAGGGCTTTTCAACAGTGTGTGTGATGGAACCATACTAGCAAGGGCAGCATATAAACAATTTGTGGCAAATAGGACTGGCGTTCTAGAGCTGGGAGGCCGTTCCTTGGGGGTGGAATGCAACAGAATATGAATATGCTGCAGGAACCGCAACAGAAGACTTTATGACCATCCCAGTAAAAGTGGAAAGAACAACCGAACAACAGAAACCGAATGCTGTGAGGACATGAGCAGGAACAGAGAGCACCAGAGGTGCTTTTCCCTCTTGGCAGCTATGGGTTCGTTAGATTTGTGGAAGCCTCCAAAGACGCCAGATTTTTCCAGTTTTTGGATAGTTTTGCTGAACTATTTTTCACTACAAGGGCCACCTTTTCAGGATTCCCTTAAGGCAGTTAACGCACTTTATATATAGTATCCTCTATGATTTGTCCCAAGCACTGGGTAAGATACATCACTTAACCGCTCCTTCCTTGGGCAGGTCATTTAACCACTATAAGCCTGTTCAACTGTAAAACGAGGGTCCATTGGGGGAATTTGCTGGTTAAGGGAGTGTGAGCAGGAGAAGCTCCCGAAGGGTCCCTGGGCCCAGCTCAGAGTAGTGGAGGCAGGCCTGCTCAAGGAAGGTTCTGACCTCCAGCCCATTCGAGCTCCAAACTCAGATTCTAAAGCTACGGAGGCTGAAGGAAGGAGGCCGTGGAACACTCTCCATCATGTCCAGCGGTCTCAGCTGACTAGCCTACTCAACGGTGAGGACCAAGAGCTGCATCTCACGTGAAGCCGGAGAACAAGGAAAGGATGACAAGAAGACTCTAAGGGGATTGGGGAAGGCTTCCTGCAGAAACCAAGGAGGAGTGCAGCCTGAGGGGAGGAGGGAGAACATTCCGGCCTTGAGGCCAGCCAGAGAGAATGCCAGGAGCCGAGAGACGGACCTAAGACTATGTGGGGGCTCCTCCTCTGTGTCTCTCTCCCTGCCCCCCTCTCCATCTCTCCCCAACCCTCTCCCCCTCCTGAGGTGGGGGGAGGGAAAAGGAGGGAGAGAGAAAGAGAGAGGCAGAGTCAGAGACAGAGAGAGCAATCCCTTGGTAGCGGTAAGGGGTTTCCAAGATAGAGGAACAGAAACCAGAATTAAGAAATTAAGGGCATATTCACGGAGCTGCCCAGGAGAACGTCTCGTATTCAGTCACTTTCAGGCTGTGTGATCCTGGACAAGTCACCTACCCCACTGGGCTCGCTTCGCCTCTTCCACAGCAGGAGGGGGCTGGCCTGGGCTCGATGGCTCTAAGCTCCCTCTGAGGCTCTGGTCAGTCCACGTCCCCGCCAGCGGCTTGAGCCCTTGGGCCCCCCTCTCCTCTGGGTCTCCAGAGCCTTTCCCAGGCCTGCTCCCCCACAAACGGCAGCGCTGACCTACCTTGGGCACTAAGTACTGCTCGTCCGTACAGGCCAGCACGCTGGCCTCGGCCCGGCCCAGCTCACTCTGGGGGAAGTGGGCGTTCATCTCGTCTCCGTCGAAGTCAGCATTGTAGGCCTTGCAGTTGGCGTAATGGAGCCGCAGGACCTTCTCTGCGGGCAGGATTCTGGCTCGGTGGGCCTGGATGGAGGGTCTGTGCAGGGTGGGCTGGCGGTTCAGCAGCAGAACATCCCCATTCTTCACATGGCGACACACCTAGGGAGGGATTTGAGAAGAGTGAGACAGCGACAGGGTCACGCTGGCCGCGTCTGTGGCCTCTGGGCGGCACCCCCGGCATCCCCAATTCCACTCGCCTCATCAGTCTGGTGCTGCAGAACGCACACTTTAGGGAAGTCCCCCCCGCGTACCCCCCGACATGCGCACCCACAAGTTTCTCGGGATTCCTCACTCCCAGCCCAAAGTCTCACCCTGACTCCCCCCAGCCGTCCAGAAGGCCTGTTCTAGCCAACAAGCTTCCCTTCACCCCCTCCCATTCCTTGCATCTAGCAGCTACTTCCAAAACCTTGTGACCTGGCCCTCCTGGCTGCACCTTCGCTCAATCCCTTCAAGCTCACTGGGCAAGGTTGGAAGGCTCCAGGCTCCCCACTGCCAGGCCCAGCTTCTCCTCCTTCCTCCATCACCCAGGAAGCTCTCTTCCTCTAAGGTTAATGCTGTTCCTTTCCATCACCCAGTCAAAATGCAGAGAGCTCCCGTCCCCAGAGCCCTGGGCCACTCTCCTCCCCTTCTCGACGAGGCCTTACTGGCTCAGGAGGGGACTTGAGCGTTTTTATCCTCCCTCAAACGCCCAACCCGCGAGGGCCTCGGCCTTCTCCCCGAGCAACTCCTCCGCCCCACCTCAGTCACAAATAAAAATGGTCTTCGCTCGTGGTCTCAGCAAGAGCCTGCAGGGAAGTGGGTGAGGAGGGGGTAAAGGCTGGAGATGGGCTTCTTGGAAAGCGCTCAGTAGACACGAGAGATAATTGAGAGAGCGGGGATAGTAAGAGGGGGAAAGATACAGGAGAAGATGGGATGGAACGGGATCACTGGCATGGACAGAGGGGCTGACTGGGCAAGGATGCCTCCTTCTGGGAGGGTGAAGGAGAAAATAGTGGCAGAAGCCATCAGGTGAAGTGAAATGGGAAGGCGGGAGGGGAAGAGGGATCTCTCCAAGGATGGCCTCCCATTTTTCAGGGACACATGAGGCAAGGTTTTCAGTTCAAAGGGTATTGGCAAGGGGGGTTTCCAGTTTCTTCCTATAATGCAAGCAAGTCTACAGGACACAATCCAGGGATTAGAATAGAGCATAAGACAGAATACATAGAATACACAAAATAGACTACAGCATGCCTCTGCCCAAGAAGGAAAACTGAAATATGGGCAATTGAGTCATGAAGATTAAAATGAATTCTCCCCTGACTGTGAAGATTAAATTGTAACCCCTGCCTACTTACAGAACCCTACTTAAAGTTGAGTGGGAAGAGCTGTCCTTTTTTAGATCTAATCACCAAAAGGGTAAACATCCCACTTAATCATTAAGTGGGAGATCTGTGACCCACGTGTACAATAGTAGGTGACAAATCAGAATCCACTGACTGCCTCCTGGGCAGTTCTAAGCAAGAGTTTAGACTATGATTTGTCCACGTAAAAAGTGGAGGAAAACACAGGAAGTATCACAAAAGAAGCATCTTTAAAAGGAGCGGTCACTTCCTGTGAAAGACTTCTTCATTCTTTGGAGTGGAGGCTGAAGGATAAATCTGCTGACTAGACCTGAGACCCTGTTCCTGATGAGACTGTTGGACTGACACATGGTGAGTGAAAGAGCTGACTCCATTCCTGGATATTTTCTGAAGAAACTAGCCTCAGAGAGACTAGCCTCTTGAGAGAGTTTTTCCCCCATGTCCTCGGCTTTGCCGAGGCCAGCTAAGAACCAACCCTCCCTGCCCAGGTTGAGCTAAGGGCCAGAAGTAAATCACTTAGTGCTCAGGCTAGATATCTTACCCTATCCTCTCTCTGATTTTCCTTTCTTTCTACATTTGTAAATAAATTGTAAGCAAATCTCTTTGGAATAAATTAAATTCCTGGAGAGCACACTCTTAAATAAGAGCCCAACCCTTTAAAAAATAACCCCCTTTCCCCCTTACAGAGTTCTTAGAGTGTCCATCAGACTGTTCCCTCTGGTTCAGAGAGGCTGGGACAAACAGCATGTTTTTTTCTAAGGGTCTGATTAAAACTTAATTTATTTTCAACTTCAGAAGCCAGCAGGCAACTTTGCAAATCACCTTCCATAAAGGTCAGCCCTCTGTGCTCCCTGGAATTCACCCACACGAATGACATAATTAGCTAAAAATGTCCAGGTTTCCTAGGAGACTTGGACTTCATGCATTCCCATGAGCCCTGGCCAGGGTTCTGGGAGCTCAAGTGCGTCACTCAGCCTGAAGTGACCTAGACATTAGCTTCTCGGGAGAGAAACTGCTCAGCATTGTGGCCTGAAACCAAAAAATCTAAGCAGGGCCCAGGATCTTGCTTTCATGGAGACAGAGGCAGCCCCACAGCTAAACAAACACTAGGCAGCTGGGGAAACATGCAGGCCAAATGGGCCTGCAGCTCTAAACCCAGCAGGAGTTAGAGATCACTAGAGTAACAGTCAAAGTGCTCATGGCAGAAGCAGTCCATAGGCTCAAAGGCTGACCATCTGTGACAGCACAAGGGTGAAGAGGCAATGAGGCACTTTTCTTTGTTTATTAAATGCAATTCCTTTCCAAATTCCAGCCGGTGCAAAAGCACTGCTCCAACTCCCTAGACAAGAGGAGCTGCCATCCCTCCCCGCCTCAGTCAACTTCGCTTCCCCAGAACTCTTGAACCAGCTAAACTCTCCCTCTGCCTCACCCAGCACTTCGCCTGTGGCCAGGAGAGAGGGACTGGAATTGTGATCTTATTCCTATAAGGCACTCCCAGGTGAGGAAATGCTCTCGATGGATGCAGGAAAAACCCTCTGAAACGTAGAGCCTTAAAGAATGGCCTGGACAGAGGTGCCCAACTCCAACAGAAGTGGATCCTTGCTGGCCAGTCACTTAACATTACCTATTCATGTATTTTTATTTATCGTGTTAAACATTTCCAACCACGTTTAAATCTGACTGATTCCGTGCCGGGGATACGCAGTTTGTCCGCTCTGGCTTAAAGCTCAGAACGGTGGAGGTTACAAAGTAATTTGCCCAAGATCCTCCAGCCATTAGTGTCAGTCGTGGGACTTGAAGGCTAGCTCTGCCCTCCAGGCCATGGTGCCTTTCACACAGGAGGAGCTTAACACATCCTGGCTGAACCTGCAGCCCCGGAGGCCGCTTCCGTCCCTGTCAGGCTGCCTCTCTGGGCCCAGGACATCCCTTTCCGTCCAGGTCCCCAAGCACCTGGGAAGCACCTAGCAGCTCCGTACTCCGCTCCACAATACAAACCCCTGTAGTCATCCTCCAGAGCCGACTCTTTCCCTGCTCCTGATCCCTGAACCCCACCCCCGTCCCAGCTTCCCCAGAGCGAGGGGAGCTCATCCCTCCTCCAGGTCTGGAGGGAGCTTCCTTTGCACTGCAGTATTTCAGGAGTTCCCATAATGAGCCCAGGCCTGGACGAGGCCCTGTGGAGAATGCAAACACCAAGGAGAGCTGCAGGCCCGGGCTGGGGGGGCGGGGAGGGGGCCGCCCCCGTATACCTGGGCGTAAGAAGCCCTGCTTCCTGCCCCGGGACGGGCAAGAGCTGCGTGGGGAGCAGCGTGGGCCCAGAAAGACGATCCACGGTGCGCTGGGACCTTGGACTGCCCAGGCCCTGGGGACAGAGGAGGAGCTGGGGCGCTGCCCAGGCAGTACTCACCACTTTTGCCCCTTGGGGCTTGGGGCCGCCGGTGGCAGGGGTGAGGAGCTGCTTGGCCACGGCTTCCCGCTGGGTCACGTCGGTGGCGCTCAGAGCTGTGCGGCTGCCATCCTCATTGATGACCATGGAGGCCCCGGGGTGCACATTGGGGCCGTTGATGACCGCTTGTCTCAGCTCCTGGACATTCCAGGGAGTCACTGGCTGAGGGTAGGTCAGCTTGGTGGCAAACACCTGCAAGCAGAAACCAGACTGACGGCCCTGGGAGAGAAGCCATAGGAAGCGCCTTCCCCTGGCCGTGCCCCCGGCGCTGAGGAGGCCCCTTCTGAACCAGACCTAGTGTCTGATAGGAGCAAATGGAATGGGGACCTGGACGTCTGGAAGGCCTGGGTTCAAATCCCACCTCAGACGCTCACTCCATGGGGAGCTGGTTCCCCTCTCGCTCCCCCAAGCAGCTCACTAAGGGTCTAAGCAATGGGACAGGGGTGAACCCTTCCACAAGGAAGGGCCCAGTCCAAAGACAATAAGTGTCTGCATGTGTCCAGGCTGGCGAGGCGTTGCATCTACAGACAGCTGCACGGGCTCTCTGGGGTTTTTTAGACCCGTACCTTCTTGGAATCAGTACCGTGCATTGGTTCCAAGGCAGAAGAGTGGAAAGGGATAAGCAATGAGGGTTAAGTGACTTGCCCAGAGTGACAAAGCTAGGAAGTGTCTGAGGCCAGATTTGAACCCAGGACCTCCCCTCTCCAGGCCTGGCTCTCCAACCACTGAGCAGCCCAGTTGCTCCCTGCACCAGATCTTTTAAGGGCAATATATGTCTTCTGTCATAGCATGTCGGATATGGAAGTGTGTAGGGCATGACAGCACTAATAATCTATATCAGACTATTTACGTCCCTGGGAAAGGAAGGCAAGAATCTAGACCGTAAAATGTCAGAAAACAAGAGTTAAAAACCCTTTCTACATGTAATTGAGGGCCTAAAAATCATGGCATTGGACGCCTCCAAGAGAGCTCCTGCAGGGACTGGCCTCCCCTGTTAGGAAGGAGAAACTGAGGCTCTGAGATGAAACGAGCCCCTGGCCCTGGTCACAGCCAGCCTGAACCTCCTGACTTCAGGCCAGTCTGACCGAACAACTCCTCTAGAGGCTGAGCCCAGCCTGGCCTCTGTGAGGCTCAGCAGCATGCAAGGCCGTGGCACAATCTGGAGTTTGGGGGGCTCCTGCCCCCGAAAGCTGGCTCGGGGCCAGCCCAAAGTCAAGGATTTGCTTCAGAGAGCAGTGGGCCAGACTCAGGAACGCGTCCCCGGGCCTCCAGGTTGTCTCTTCCTCAATTGCCCCCGACATTCTCTTAGAAAAGATTCCTTGCCCAGGGGTTCTGGCTGGCCCAGGGCCACAAATCTCTGGCTTAACTCTCCCAAGCTCCCCCCACAGAGCCTCGGCATCCTCTGGAGAGATGAGGCAGCCGGCATCCAAGCGGCAGTCTGAGGGCTTCTGCTCCACTCATTACTGGCACTCCCCAGACCTCAGAGAGCGCAACAGGAAAGGAAGGGAATGAAGCTCTCTGCGGAGGGAATTAAACCGTCACCCCCCTAGTGACCCAGAGGCCTAGCCCACACCCAAAGGCAGTCGGTCATTAATGAGTGGTGGTGCTGAGGTGACAAAGAACCCTCCCTCCCTGGGCTGCTTCCTTCTGTCTGCCTCTGGGTACCTCCAGCAGAGCAACAGACCCGCATCAAGTCTCCTCTCTGGCATTTCCTACCTAGGGAACCCTGGCGAATCCCGTGGCGCCCGAGGCGGTCCGTAAATGAGGGGGCTGGCCGAGCCTATGACCCTTGGGCAGGTCACTGATAATGAGCTTCCACCAGGGGGTGAGCTAGGCAGCCCGGGGAAAGCCTCCACATGGCCTTCCATGTAAGACAAGAGGCTTGCCACAGGGGACCAGCTCGGCTCCCCAGGACTTAGGAGCTGGGCCCGAGGCTCCATCCCACGGTTGAGATCCACGTCTCTAAGATGGGCAGAGACCAACAGGACTGACCCAGGCGCCACATTTAAAGCCCTCGCTGTCTCAAGAGAGCCTCGTGAAGCACCTGCTCTCCCCCAGAGGCCACAAAGAGACGAGAAGGGGAAACCACGCTGACGGCGGCTGGACTTTGGTGCGTCTGGGCTCTGGCAGTCATGATATAGGATGATAACTGGCATTTATCGCCGAAGTCTGCCAAGCTTCTTCTGCCCCGAGAGGTCAACATTAATGTCCCCATCTTGCAGATGCTCGGAGGTGAAGGAATTGCCCAGGCCAGGGGCCCCTGGAAGCCCCCGAATTCCCAAGCCCGTTCTGCCCGTCACAGGACTCTCTCTCTCCTTTGGGAACACAGGAGACCAGGAGGGCAGCTCTCCCCCAGGACGTGGCGAGTGCCCTGTGGCCCAGGAGGAACGAGGGGCACATCTGTCACAGTAGCCAACAAGGCCCTTGGATGCCAACCCTCCCAGGCCCTGTGCCCACTCCCTGGCCCATGACTCACCATGGGGATCCCAATTTCATTGGTGTTAATGTACATGTCTGGGCAGATGACTGAGCGAGCAGCATAGTCGACCCGCTTCCCCATCATGTGCTTCCGAAACAAGCCTTCCTTCTTCTCCAGGATCTTTTGGGGACAGAGAAACAAAGGAAACGCATGAGAGCCAAGCGGCTCCCTGTCCATGGTCCCTCTGCCCTCAAGGCCCGCCACTCACCTGCCGGATGCCAGGGTACTTCTCCATCATCAACTTGTCCATATCGCTGTCGAACACAATATTGACGTGGCTTTGAAGGCGGATCCAAATGCCATAGAGTTTCTCTGTGAGAGACTGGCCTGGAAGCATGGCAAGAAAGGAGCGGTCCATAGGAACCGAAGCCTCCAGCTCCTGGGGGAACATCAAGACAGTAAGTGAGGCCACAGGCCCAGGCCTCCTCCACATGTTAAGAGCCACCGTGCATCCCAGGGAGCTCCAGGCCTGCTAAAGTGTTTCCCAATTGCTCTGACTGAGGGCCTTAACCAGTAGGGACTTGAACCAAGTTGGTCTCCTACCCTTAAAGTGAAGCTAGAAGATGAATGGAATTTTAAGAAAAAGGTATGATAAACCTTTGGAGAAAATGGAACATGAACAGAAAGGAATATACTTTTTTCTCAATAGAGTGGATGAGAGAATTGGAAAAGCCTGCAGCAGAGCTGGAGAAGCAAGACCTGCAGAACTGTCAATCAAGGAAAGCATTCTAAATGGAATGGTGACGGGGAAGGACGGTTGAAGAAGGAACAGCCACGCAGAGGGACTGGATCTCTTGCTCTTGGGACAAAAAGGAGTAAGGACTGAAAAGATCCTGCTCTCACTGGTTTCTCCCTACAAGACTCAAGTGACTAAAATCTTCAAACCTGCTAGTCATCTTCCCAATTCTAGACTCTATTCCACTATCCTTCAACTGAGGAGTATTTGAGGATTAGGGAAACCCAAACCCTCTCTCCCATCAACTTCCCTACCTTTTCCCTTCTCCTAAATAAAACCCCTTATTTAAACTTATCAAAGAGAGAATTATCTGTCTGATATGCCAAGATACTCACTCAGAGCTGATTTCAGTGATACCAACAGAAGAACCAACTGAAGGGGGAAAGGAGGAGGGAGGAAGAACAAGGAAGGAGGAAGAACAAGGAGGAGGGAAGGAAGGGAGGAGGTTGGCAGATCTGATCTTTCAATCATCATCACCCTCAAAGTAATTCCCTAATACAGCAGACATGGCACCTTCACAAAAACTGGCAACATATTAGAGCATAAACTACACAACCAAATGCAGAAAAGCAGAAATATTAAATGCATTCTTTTCAGGTGATACTATAACAAAAATCATATTCTATAAAGAGCTATGGAAACCGATTAAAAATTGGAAACTAATAATCTAATCCTAAAGAATTTGAAGGGGGTGGTACAATGGATTGAGGGCCACTAGAAAACTAGAGGTCTTGGGTTCAAAACTGACCTCAGCCACTTCCTAACTACATGACCCTGGGTAAGTCACTTAACATCTATTGCCCAGTCCTTATCACTCTTCTACCTTAGAACCAATACACAGTATTGGATCTAGGGCAGAAAGTAAGGGTTTAAAAAAAAAAAAGAGTAACTGGGTCAAAGAACAAATCAGAGTCTGTATCCCAAAGAGAAATAAAAAAGGGGAAAGGACTTACTTGTAAAAAATATTTATAGCTGCTCTTTTTGAGGTGGCAAAGAATTGGAAATCAAGGGGATGTCCATCAATTACAGAATGACTGAACAAACTGGGGTACATGCTGGTAATGGAATACTATTGTCCTTTAAGAAATGATAAGCAAGAAGACTTCAGAAAAAGCTGTAAAGATTCGCAGGAACTGATGCATAGCAAAATAAGCAGAACTGGGAGAACATTGTACACAGTAACAGCAATATTGGACAATGATTATCTGTGAAAACTTGGCTATTCTAGCAATGTGATAACCTGGGACAATCCTGAAAGACCTATGATGAGTAAAGTGAGCCACCTCCAGAAGAAAGAACTGTTGGGAGTCATCTTTCACATCAATCTATCTTTGGTTTTATTTTGGGGTTTTGGTTATATATGATTTTGCTTTTAAAAAAATGACCACAATGGATGTGTTTTGCATGACAATAAAAGACGAAAAATTAAATTAAATTTTAAATTTTAAAAAAGAACAAATCATAGAAACAATAATTAGTGAATGACAACAATAAGACAACATACCAAAATTTATGGGATATAGTACTATGGGGATAATTTATATTTTTTTTATGTCTATATATTATATATATTTAGATATCTCTAAAAATATATCATTAAATGTTTATGTCCATAAAATAGAGAAAGAACAGATTGATGAATTGGCCATAATGCAAAAAAAGAAATTCTAAATCCCCAATGATTCACCAAATTAGAAATCTTGAAACTCAAAGGACAGAGTAATAAAATTGAAAATAAGAAAAGCATTAAACTAATAAATAAAGCCAGAAGATGATTTTGTGAAAAAAAAAAAACCAACAAAATAAACTGTTGGTTAATTTGATTTTTTAAAATTAAAACCAAACAAAAAACATGAAATTATCATCATCAATGAAGATGAAATTAAAGCAACTATAGTGATTCCTTCAACATTACAATTTCC
The DNA here is from genome assembly GCF_027887165.1 of Monodelphis domestica. Taxonomy (NCBI): domain Eukaryota; kingdom Metazoa; phylum Chordata; class Mammalia; order Didelphimorphia; family Didelphidae; genus Monodelphis; species Monodelphis domestica. The sequence continues at coordinate 724,863,030 of NC_077227.1, read as the reverse complement.
CACTTCATGGTTTCAATATAGGCCAAGTCAATGTAAGAAATTAAAAGGAAGGTATCCCATCCCAAACTATATTATAAAGCAGCAACTATCAAAACAATCTTGTGTTTTCAGATGAAGAAATCAAAACTATCAATAATCACATGAAAAAAGTGTTCTAAATTCCTCATAATTAGAGAAATTCAAATCAAAACAACTCTGAAGTACCACTTTATACCTAGCAGATTGACCAATTTGACAGTAAATATAATATTTTATAGGCAGAATATAATAAATGTTGGAGGGGATGTGGCAAAACTGGGACACTGATGCTTTGCTGGTGGAGTTGTGAATTAATCCAACCTTTCTGGGAGGTCATTTGGAATTATGCCCAAAGGGCTTTAAAAGATTACATGCCCTTAGATCCAGCAATACTGCTACTGGGTTTGTACCTGAAAGAGACAATAATGAAAAATGTAGAAAAATATTCATTGCTATGCTCTTTGTGGTGGCAAAAAATTGGAAAAATAAAGGGATGCCCATTGATTGGGGAATGGTTGAACAAATTGTGGTATATAATGGTGATGGAATACTACTGTGCTATAAGGAATGATGATCTGGAGGATTTCTATATGAATTGGAAGAACCTCAATGAACTGATGCAGAGTGAAATGAGCAGAACCAGAAGAACACTGTACACAGAAAGTGAAACACTGTGGAATAATCCAAATTAATGGACTTTACTAGTAGTAGCAATGCAATGATCCAGAACAATACTGAGGGACTTATAAGAAAAAAAATCCAGAGAAAGAACTGTGGGAGTAGAAATGCAATAGAAAAACATGACTTATCACTCATCTCTTGTTTATATGGATATATGATTTGGGGCTTTGGCTTTAAAAGGCTGCTCTATTGCAAAAATGAATAATATGGAAATAGGTATCAAGTGATAACATTTGTACAACCCAGTGGAATTGCTTGTTGGCTCTGGGAGGGGAGAGGAAAAGAAAATGAATCATGTAAACATGGAAAAATATTTTTAAAAATAAAATGAAAATTTTTAAATTAAAAAAAGTAAAGGTTTTAAAAAAACAAAACAATCTGTGGCATGTGTGGATATGATGGAATGTGATGGAATACTATTATAAGAAATGATGAAAAGAATGCTTTTAGAAAGACCTGAGAAAACTTCCATGAATTCATGCAAAGGAAACTGAGCAGAACCAAAAGAATATCATACACTTTAACAGCAAATATTTCAAGGATAATCAACTCTGAAAGATTTAACTAGACAAATAAGACTCAAGCCAATCCCAAAGGATCCATGAGGTTCTCCCTTTCCAGAGAGAACTGCTGAGCTCTGAATACGGACTGAAACAGACTTCTCTTAACTTTATTTTTATGATTCTCTTATGCTCATGTTTTCTTTTGCAACACAACTAAACTAATACAGAAATGGTTTGCATGACTTCACATGTATAATCAATGTCAAGTCCCTTGCCTTCTCAAGGAAGTGGGAAGGGCAGAAAGGAAGGAGAGAATTTGGAACTCAAATTTTTTAAAAAGATTGCTAATCTTTTCTTACATGTAACTGGGAAATGTTTACATAATAAATAAAAATAATTTCTAAAAAAGATTGAGTTCAGATCCTGCTCCAGATGCTTACAAGCTGTGTGACCTGGAATCCATTAAGATTGTGAGGTCTTGCGAGTAGGGGCTACTTTGCTTTGCTTTGGTCCTCACCTCACAGAAGGTGAATGTCAGAGGTGGAATCTGAACTCAGAGCCTCCTCATGCCACAGTCAGTTCTGTTATTCCTAAGCTGTGCTGCCTCTGCCAAGGAGGCACCAAAAGGCTCTCAGGGTCCAAACCAGCCACAGGACTGGCCACCATCTGTGTTGGCAAAAAACAATATCTGGAGAACTGTACTCCACATGGGAGCCACCTTTCGGAAAGGATGTTAACCTATCCAAAGCAGGATGGCTGGGATGACAGAAAGGGGAAGAGTTGGGCTCAGAGGCTGCCCTGGAGGAAACAGATCAGACTTTTCCTGCTTGGCCCAAAGGCCAGCACCTGGAAGCAAGAGTGCATGCCAAAAACCACTGGCATCTATCTCAACAGAAGAAAAAAAAACATTCCAACAAATCTGCTATGCAAAAAGCAGAATGGGCTGTGAATCCCTGCAATCAGAGCCAAGCAGAGGCTGAGTGTCTAGGCCTGGCCCAGCCCCTGGCCCCAGTGAATGTCTACCAGATTTCGGTTCACTGCCAGAGGATGCAGCAGACACGGAATGGTCCTGGCAATGCCCAAGGCTCTGGGATTCCACCAAGACAATGGGCTCCACCAAGTGGCGAGCTGGGATCAAAACAATTAAAATCACTGAAGCTGGGATAAAGTGTTCTAGGTGCACTCTTGGTAATGCGCCATTTTCACCCAAATACTGTGCTGATTTGCTATAACTCACAGAAAACAGAACGTCATTACTGAAAGGAATCTCAAAGACCACCTAATGCAGGAGTTAAGATTTCAGGGGCATCCGCGAACTTAGATGGCAAAAATACTTTTATGAATTTTCAACATAAGAATTACATCTTCATTTTCACTAACTTAGAACTGAAACTCAGAATTTCCTTCAACTTAAGAATTTTTCTTCATTCTGAAAAGGTGTCCAGAGGCTCCCCCAGGCTGCCAGAGGGGCCTGTGGCTGAAAAAAAGGGTACAAACTCCTCATTTCACTCCTCTGATCATGCTCTTAACAGTGTCATTAGGAAGGGAAAGGATCAATCAATAAAAAATCCTCCCTGATCACCAGAGCAAAATGCTAGAAACAGCGCAGAGGTACAACATTTGGGGAATGGGTACTGAATGAACTGGAACATGACTAAGCACAAGAAAAGACAAATATGAAGAAAGCCCAGGACGCTGCGGTTGTACCTCCCTGGGGCCTAGCCCAGTGCTTTGTGGTTGACCAACACTGGATGAATGAGGGAAAAAGGGAAAGAAGGGAGGGAAGGAGGAAAAAAGGAAGAGAGAGGAAAGAACAGAGAGAGAAGGGAAAGAAAGGAAGGGAAGGAGGGAAGGAGGAAGGGAAGAAGGAGAAGGAGGAAGGAAGGGAGGGAGGGTAATCAGTGTAAAACGAGTTTCAGACTTTCACCTGTCAAATAAAAGGTAGTTGCTATTAGTATTATCACATTCTCATGCAATTCAAGATTCATTGGTCATATGACCAATAGCAAATAGATTTCTGAAAAGCTAACATTCATTTAACTCGGAAAAAAAATTCTTATTTACTAAAAGGGCTGAATTGGCCTAAATGAACTCTTTTCATAAGATTACTGTGGAATGAAAAATCTACTGGACTCTGACCCTGAGACTTCACTTCTAAGCATATACTTCCTCCTCGAGGAGGGTGATGATGGAAAGAAATACTCAGAAATCTATTTCCCAGCACACCGTGTGACAACAGAGAACTGGAAATAAAGCGAATGTCATCTTGAGAGGAGAAGCTAAACAAAGTGTGATGAGTGAATGTCACGGAAAAGTATCAAGTATCAAGAAAAACATTCAGAAAGCACGGGAAGATTTCTATGAGCCAGCTCAGAATGAAGTAAGCAGGTCCAGGAAAACAAGAGCAACAAGCCAAGTTCAAATGAATGCCAGTGATGGTGAGACTGGCACTTCCTTCCCTCCTGCTCTGGGGCTGGCAGAATCCTTGGTTAGGTAGCTTTTGTTCTGTCTTTCCTTCTAATTCTTTGCTACAATAGATGGCTTTCTGGGTAGGGGAAGGAAGGCAGGCTCTATCTAGGAATGAAGGTGATATAAAAACAAAAGATAACAGTAAATTTTTTTTGCAAAGGAAAAGTCAGTGGGTAATCTCCCTGAGCTCATGCAGAGCAAAGAGATGGCCCAGAAGTGGGGTTGGGAACAACATGAGATTAAAATGTACCTAATGGGAACTATATGAACACAACTACAAAACACTCTCCACACAATTAAAACTAGATCCAAACAATTGGAAAAACATTGATTACTCATGGGTAGGATGAGCTAACATAATAAAAATGACAATCCTGCCCAAATTAATTTACTTATTTAGTGCCATACCCATTGAACTACCAAAAATCTTTTTTTACTGAATTAGAAAAAACCATAACAAAGTACATTTGGAAGAACAAAAGATCAGGGATATCCAGGGAAACCATGAAAAAAAAATACAAAGGAAGGAGGCCTTGCAGTACCAGATCTCAAACTATATTACAAAGCAGCGGTCATCAAAACAATCTGGTACTGGCTAAGAGACAGATAGGAGGATCAGTGGAATAGACTTGGGGTAAGTGACCTCAGTAAGACAGTCTATGATAAGCCCAAAGATCCCAGTTTTGGGGACCAAAACCCACTATTTTATAAAAACTGCTGGGAAAATTGGAAGACAGTGTGGGAGAGATTAGGTTTGGATCAACACCTCACACCCTACACCCTACACCAAGATAAACTCCGAATGGGTGAATGACTTGAATATAAAGAAGGAAACTATAAGTAAATTAGGTGAACACAGAATAGTATACATGTCAGATCTTTGGAAAAGGAAACACTTTAAAACCAAGCAAGAGCTAGGGGGAAAAAATCACAAAATGTAAAATCAATAATTTTGATTACATCAAATTAAGAAGATTTTGTACAAAGAAAACCAATGCATCCAAAATTAAAAGGGAAGCAACAAATTGGGAAACAATCTTCATCACAAAAACCTCTGACAAAGGTCTAATTACTCAAATTTATGAAGAGCTAAACCAATTGTACAAAAAAATCAAGCCATTCTTCAGTTGATAAATGGGCAAGGGACATGAAGAGGCAATTTTCAGTTAAAGAAATGAAAACTATTAAAAAGCACATGAAAGGGGGCAGCTGGGTAGCTCAGTGGATTGAGAGCCAGTCCTAGAGATGGGAGGTCCTAGGTTCAAATCTGGCCTCAGACACTTCCCAGCTGTGTGACCCTGGGTAAGTCACTTGACCCCCATTGCCTAGCCTTTCTAGCTCTTCTGCCTTCTAGCCAATACACAGTATTGACTCCAAGATGGAAGGTAAGGGTTTAAAAAAAAAAAGCACATGAAAAAGTGTTCTAAATCTCCTATAACCAGAGAGATACAAATCAAAACAACTCTGACATATCACCTCCCACCTAACAGATTGGCTAATATGACAGCAAAGGAAAGTAATGAATGCCGGAGGGGATGTGGCAAAGTAGGGACATTAATTCATTGCTGGTGGAGTTGTGAATTGATCCAACCATTCTGGAGGGCAATTTGGAACTATGCCCAAAGGGTGTTAAAGGACTGTCTGCCCTTTGATCCAGCCAGAGCACTGCTGGGTTTGTACCCCAAAGAGATAATAAGAAAAAATACATGTACAAAAATATTCACAGCTGTGCTCTTTGTGGTGGCCCAAAATTGGAAAACGAGGGGATGCCCTTCAATTGGGGAATGGCTGAACAAATTGTGGTATCTGTTGGTGATGGAATACTATTGTGCTCAAAGGAATAATAAAGTGGAGGAATTCCATGGAGACTGGAACGACCTCCAGGAACTGATGCAGAGCGAAAGGAGCAGAACCAGGAGAACATTGTACACAGAGACTGACACTGTGGCACAATCTAACATAATGGACTTCTCCATTAGTGGCAATGCAGGGATCCTGAACAACTTGGAGGCATCTATGAGAAAAACCACTATCCCCATTCAGAGGAAACACTGTGGGAGTAAAAACACCAAAGAAAAACAACTGCTTGAATACATGGGTCGAAGGGATACGGCTGGGGATGGAGACTCTAAATGAACATCCTAGGATAAACAACAACATGGAAATAGGTTCTGATCAAGGACATAAGTAATACCCAATGAAATTGCGTGTGGGTTGTGTGGGAAAGGTGGGTGGAGGGGAGGGAGGGAAATGTGATTATTGTAACCAAGGAATAATGTTCTAAATTGACTAAACCAAATGGAAAAAATAAAAACAAAAATTTTAATTTTAATTTTTAAAAATGTGCCTAATGATTCACAGGCTGGGCCATAGAATCTTACCTGAACTCTGATTCTACAGGTACAGCAGAACTTTACTTACCTAGACCAAGGGACTAACCTAGTCCCTTCCATCAAACAGAAGCTTGATAAATCATGGCCCACATGAAATTAGCAGGACTGGAACACAGGCCTGGTGCAGGTCTCCTTCACTGGGCCATGATGTCTAAATGAAGGCCCAAGTGACCTGTGTGAGGTCCCCAAAGAGCTGAACAAGCAAAATCTAGGTCCAAAGAATGCCCCGACATCTTTTTCCCTACCCAAATGGCTTTCTTGTCTCAATCCATCACCAGACCAGACCACTGGGGTTAGAATTAAACATAGGCATCATTGTAGTACCTCCGGGGAGCCTTTCTGGGTCTCCTCTGCTACTCCCATCTCCTTGCTTGGCAGGACCTGTTCTTGGGCCATCAGGGCCAGAAGCTTTCGGATCAGGACCACATCTTTCAAAACCGCCTGCAAGTTCACTGTCTGGCCATTGGTAAACATCTGGTCCCCAAGGCGGTTGACTGGGCGATACCTAGGATGCAACCCGAGAGTTAACAGGCCAAGGAAGACAAGCAGGAGCTTCCCACACACATCTGTTCCTGAGGAAGCAATTGGCTCATTCCCTGAAATGACCAAAACTAACACCAAGCCAGAAACCAAGTAGTTTGGAATGGAAGGATCTTTTTCTCCTCCTGCCTTACTCCTCATCCCTGGGCCATGCCCTGTCATCCTGCACTGCATTGGAATCCAATATCCCTCCCTCAAAGCAAGACAGTATCACCCAATTCTCCTTCCAAGCTGTCAGGGAATTAGGTTAGCAAAGACAGAGTTACCTGGAAGGCGGCACCACCACAAGATCCAAAAAGAAGATATTTGGATTGAACTTGGATTTCACACCAGGATCCTCCAACCCCGAAAAAAGGTAGTTCAGAAAGAAACCTGTGATTGAAAGCAAGCAAATGGAGTAAGAAGAGCATCAAAATGAAAAGAACGTTTCAGTGGTTCCCACAAAGGAGCCAGATGAGAAAGGAGTTTTGGTGGTTAATGAGCTTATGGCCACAGCTTCCACTTACTCTTCCTGTTGTAACATGAATTCACAACAAGCAGAGAAGAAATAAAAAGAACTATCAAAATCCACTGTCCTGGGGGCAACCAGATAGCTCAATGGATTGAGAGTCTAGACACTGGAGGTCCTAGGTTCAAATCTGACCTCAGACACTTCCTAAATGGGCGACCTTGGGAAACTCATTTAATTCCCATTGCCCAGCCCTTACCATTCTATTGCCTAGGAACCAATACATGATATTGATTCTGAGAGGAAAGGTAAAGGTTAAAAAAAAAAAGAAACTATTGTACAAACTTACACTACAATAAAAACTAAGAATTCAAAGGGTAGTAATCCACAAACATGAAAAATACTATAACTAATCTAATTATAAAGATCTTAAATGAATTTCAGAAAAAGAAATCAAGCCACCTAACCCCAACTATCTAGCCCTTACTGCTCTTCTGTTTTAGAAATGGTACTAAGACAAAAGGTAAGGGGTTTAAAAAAAAACAAAGAAGAGACAAAGTAGAAAAAGAAAACTATGGTCCAATCTTACTTTTGTCATGAATTGATGTGAAATTTTTAAATAATCATCACAAAGAGACTACAGCACTATAGCTAGGAAATAATTTACTATAACCAAGTTGGAGTCACACAAAGAAAGAATAGTTCCACATCAGGATTAGCAGAAGCAACATGAACAAGGTGTCCCAAAACTCAAAACCATTTCAAAGGATAGGGAAATTTTTTTGACAGTACACAAACCTCATTCATATCTTAGAACCCTAAAATGTTGTATGTTCTAATGTGAACAAGACTTTGAACTGGAAGTCTGATGATCAAAGATTAAATGTGATTGGAGAGTTGTCTAAAATTAAAAATGTACTATTCAGTCAAATGACCTTTTGTGTCCTACTTTTGGCTACCTTGAGTGATAGTTTTAATAGACCGGGAGTCAGGCATGACCTTAGATATCATCTAATACAATTTTCACTTTCAAAATGAGAAAACTGAAGTCGAGATTAGAAATGGTTTGCCCAAGCTTGGTCACAGTCACTACTAGGATTTGAACTCAGAGTTCTGTCGGTCCAAATCCAATACATTGCCCCACATTGCCAGTTAGAAGAGGCAATTTTTGTTTGTTTTCATATTGGCATCATTCATTATCTGGTTCTACCAAAAAATACCCAGTGAACTTCTGTTAAGGAATCAGTGAGTTACAGGAAGAAGAGATAAGCCAAATAACATTCTAGCAGGGTTTTACAGTTTCCAAGAAGTTTGTTCAACAGATATCAGCAGCAGGCTAACAGGTGATTTGGTAAAGGCCTTGTTATATTATGGAAAGATCACTCCATGTTTGATTTTTCTATATTTTTTTTAAACCCTCACCTTCCATCTTGGAGTCAATACTGTGTATTGGCTCCAAGGCAGAAGAGTGGTCAGGGCTAGGCAATGGGGGTCAAGTGACTTGCCCAGAGTCACACAGCTGGGAAGTGTCTGAGGTCAGATTTGAACCCAGGACCTCCCATCTCTAGGCCTGGCTCTCAATCCCCTCTACATTTTTAATAGCCAACCACCTGTAAGCATTCGTCTCAGAGTAGTGGGAAGAGCAGCATACTGGAAGCCATTTGACCTGGTTCCAATCCCAGCTCTGACTCTACTGGTCATTTCATACTGGCTTAGTTTTCCCATCTATAAAATGGGAATAATAACACTTGCACAAACTACCTCAGAGTGATGTTGTAAGGAAAGAAGCTAGAAAAGATGTGAGTTACTAATCACAGCAGCCTATCAGAGCAGAGGGAATGAGCTGGTTTGAGCTGTTGTAACCAGACCACAGTCAAAGCAAGGAAATGACCACAGATGCCGCTTACCTAAAGTACAAAAATCCCAACCTGTATAAGAAACCGATTAAGCAGCAGCTACAGACATTATTCAGCACAAAATGGTTTTCAACAGTTTGCTCCTCAATGGGCACAGCATTCAGCTTTTCATGGAAGCCCCCATGGAAATGTCCAGCTCATGGTGGCCCAACACAAAGGACAGAGCTCAAAGGATAGTCACGGTCACTGGTAACCAAGCAAGAGTTCAGGGGACTGGGTTCAGGGACGTTACCTTCATTCTTCCAGAGGGCCAAGACATGTTCTCGGGCAGTGCTGGGGGTCAAGTAGCCTCTTTTCCCCAAATAGGCATCATCTATTTCTGAGGCTGAAAAAAACCCAAAAACAAACATATCAGTGCAATGAAATCTACTCACGATGAGCCATTATGACCTTACTGTTGTTCTTAAAAAGAAAATCCCTGACCCGATTCGGTCTTAGTATCAATTCTAAGACAGAAGAGCAGTAAGGACTAGGCAATGGGGGCTAAGTGCCCAGGGTCGCCCAGCCAGAAAGTGTCTGAGGCCACATTTGAACCCAGGACCTCTCATCTCTGGGCCCGGCTCATAATCCACTGAGCCACCCAGCTGCCCCCGATGAGCTCAATGTTGACAGACAAAGCAAAGACCACTTGATATGACCCAGAAGCAAAAGCCCCTTTGGCTTCCAAAGGCCCAATGGGCAGTGGCGAAAAAATGAAAAGACCACCTTATCTAGGGGAACAGGAAATGTGAATTTGAATTGTCTCCAAAGCTTCCTAGCTGGACAACCATGACCAAGTTTTTATAAGCTGTCTGGGCCTCAGTTGTCTCCTCTATAAGATGGGGGGTGTGGGCTTTCACGTGGTCTCCTCTATCAGATGGGGGGGTGGGCTTTCACGTGGTCTCCTCTATCAGATGGGGGGTGTGGGCTTTCACGTGGTCTCCTCTAGAAGATGGGGGGGTGGGCTTTCACGTGGTCTCCTCTATAAGATGGGGGGTGTGGGCTTTCACGTGGTCTCCTCTATAAGATGGGGGTGGGGGTGGGCTTTCACGTGGTCTCCTCTATCAGATGGGGGGTGTGGGCTTTCACGTGGTCTCCTCTAGAAGATGGGGGGGTGGGCTTTCACGTGGTCTCCTCTATCAGATGGGGGGTGTGGGCTTTCACGTGGTCTCCTCTATCAGATGGGGGGTGTGGGCTTTCACGTGGTCTCCTCTATAAGATGGGGGGTGTGGGCTTTCACGTGGTCTCCTCTATAAGATGGGGGTGGGGGTGGGCTTTCACGTGGTCTCCTCTAGAAGATGGGGGGTGTGGGCTTTCACGTGGTCTCCTCTATCAGACGGGGGGTGTGGGCTTTCACGTGGTCTCCTCTATCAGATGGGGGGTGTGGGCTTTCACGTGGTCTCCTCTATCAGATGGGGGGTGTGGGCTTTCACGTGGTCTCCTCTATCAGATGGGGGGTGTGGGCTTTCACGTGGTCTCCTCTATAAGATGGGGGGTGTGGGCTTTCACGTGGTCTCCTCTAGAAGATGGGGGGTGTGGGCTTTCACGTGGTCTCCTCTATCAGACGGGGGGTGTGGGCTTTCACGTGGTCTCCTCTATCAGATGGGGGGTGTGGGCTTTCACGTGGTCTCCTCTATCAGATGGGGGGTGTGGGCTTTAACCGTCATAATCAAGAACTGAATTTCATATTTTATAAAGTCTTATTAATAACCACTAGCACAAAAGAACTGCCTGGCATACTTGCACCCTTACCCGATAGGGCTGTGTGAGCGCTAGTGACAGTGCCAGCAGCAGCACCGGTCCCTCACACAAGGTCAGCAAAAGCTCCATGGTCGGACTAGAGCTCTGGGGAAAGGCAGGTGGATTTCACCTAAAGGCCACGTCAATTCTGTACGCGCCTCGAGCTGGCCAAAAAGGATAAAACAGACTAACTAGAGACTGTCCCTGGGGAGCAGAGAAGTGGCAGAACTGTGCGGGGCGCCACGGACCAGCCTGACCCCCAGGTAACAGCTGCACTGAAGTGACTGCACAGCTCCTGCCGGCTCGGGGCCATCTGGGGCCATCTTACCTGCTGCCTTCTTGGCCTTGTCCTCTTCCCCTTTGGCCTTCCTGTGGACCACAGCTGGGTAGGTGACGGTCAGTTTGCTGTTGTGTTCCTTCCGAACCACTGACTTCCCGGTTCTGGGGAGAAAGAGTAAGACACCTTCAACCCCCGGCAAGCCCACAGGGACCGCCGTGTGCGGGCAGCCTCTCGCTGCCAGGCCACTCACTTGCAGTGGGGGCATCTCTTAGAAGCCATGTGTGTCTTCCAAAATTGGGCAATCAGCTTGCTCTTGCTCTCACATACATTCTTCACCTGAAACCCAGGAACAGGAGACTTGAGAGTTGGCCCCTTCTGAGGCCCTCCAGCCCAGGCATCCCCAAGGGCCAAGGCTAGGGGAGCCAGCTGCGGGCCGCCTCCTCCACTCACCTGGGAACCCTGGGCTCCCAGCAGGTTGTTTTCCAGGATGGCTCTAGTGTGCTGTTCTAATTCTCCCTGAATCTCGTAGATGGAAGCGTCAGGGTTTTCTTCCTGAAACTGAAAAAGACGAGGAAAAGCAGTGACCCCCATCCCGTCGTGGCAACACTCTGCCCTTTTCTCCGGCCCCTGTGGCCCAGGCAAGCCCCCTTCTGCAGGCATGAGCCAGAGGAATCCATCCCAAGTCCTAGACGAAGGCCAATAGGGGAGGTGCGGGGCAACAGCAAGGCCCCGTCCTGGCTCAAGCGTCTGAAGAAGGGATGAAGGGAAAACCGGACGAGGCCAGGCAGTCCTACAGGCTCAGAGAAGGGCCCCGAGGCAGGCTCTCTCCTCAGAGGCCAGCCTGCAGCGCCCTTTCCCCAAGCAATGCCCCTGGAGGCTCCGCTCCTCCCCCGGCCTCTGAGACAGCCTCAGGTCACTCACCCTGTTCAAGGTGGTCTCCAGCTCATAGACACCCTGCAGTGCCCCCACCTCCAGGACCCGCAGCTGGCAGTAGAGCAGGTGAACCACAGGCCGGGGACAAGTGAGCAGGTGGCAGTTTAGACAGGAGCCCCGGATCAGCAGATAGAGTTTCTGAAGAAGACAGAAGAAGGCTGTGTTATGGGCAAGGCACCAAAGGGCACGCGGACCCCAAACGTTCACAGGGGAACCAGCTCACTTAAAAGCTAAGGAGTATCGGGGCAGTGAGGTGGCTTACAGAGAGAGCCAGGCCTAGAGTCAGGAGGTCCTGGGTTCAAATCTGGACAAGTCATTCAGCCCCCCCACCTAGCCCTGACGGCTCTTCTGCCTTGGAGCCCATACAAAGTATCGATTCTAAAACGGAAAGTAAGGCATTTGTAGTCAAAGGACAAAAAACGAACGAGTGCCACAGAGCGGAAAGAAACAAAGAATCTGGAGGAATGAGAGAAGCGCTGAAGGAGCCCCAAATGAATACCGAGTCACTACAACGGCCAGGCTTGCCTGCATCCCTTCAGGAGAGCTCCCCAGCCCTCAAGCCGCAGACTGTAACCCGCCAGGCCCGCTGCTTGGCCGGCACAGTACCACACATGAGCAGCACGCCCACCATCCCCCACGCCAGCCAGACTGTCTCCCCTGCACTCTCGCACGGCAACTGCCTTGCTAATAGCTATCCCGGGATGCCGCCCAAACGTCCTGGACGGGCAGCCAGGGGCCAATACTACCCAATGATGGGCAATCAAAGGAAAGGCAAACCTCCTAAATAATGGGGGACTTTCCACTGAACCTTATGGCAGCTCTATCATGCCGGCCCTAAATAATGATTAAAGGACTGGGCCTGTGGTGGAGGGCCTTCAGCGGCAATCAGGCAAGGGCGTGTCCTATCATAAAGAAGACTATTCAACTACTTAATTTTTCTTAATTAATTCTACTATGTACTGAAATGAGCTGATTATCCTTAACTGCACAAAAGAAATAATCAGGAAGCAATCACTTTCCCTAAGGAATGGCACTAAACTAGATAATACTGACTGAAAACCATCACTGGGATAAAAGCATTGATTCAGTACCAAAGCAGGGGTGAACTCAATAGGGTTGGGGCCAAATCATTTCTCACACCCCAAAATGCTGATGACATCAAGCAGGCCATGAGCAAAGAAGAGACAAGAAAGGGAAGGCCTGCCACCCACTTCTCCAACCAGAGTTCTTACCACCCTTTTGGCAGCTGAATGAAATGTGTAAATTACCAAGGATGAAATGCATTATGGGGTATCAAATTTTTAAGATGGAATCTGTCAACAAGCATTTACCAAGGCTGGCTCAGTGGATTGAGAGCCAGGCCTAGTGTGACCCTGGGCAAGTCACTTGACTCCCATTGCCTAACCCTTTACCGCTCTTCTGCCTTGGAACCATTACACAATATTGATTCCAAGAGAATTCAAAGTCAAAAAAGAACGTGTCTGCCCTCAAGGACCCTGAATTCGACTGAGGAGGAAATGGAACTGAACAAATCACTCATCTCACAGGAAGTGGTTGGATGACATCCTTTAAACAAAGATGGGACTACAGCTTGCCCAAATTATTTTCAATATTGATTTTCCCAAGTGCACAGATTTAAACAAACTGACCATGAGTTGGAAATGGATGAGAATTAGTTAGATTACAGCCAAATTGCATGGGAAACTTGACTCCATGGAGGATCTGGCTCCATTCTAAGAAGTCCTTTAACCCAAAAGGTCCATAGAGCCCATCAACCAGTGCGAAAATGTCCCTGCCTTGATCAGCACTCAGAGGCAGTACCAACGCCGGACATACATACATACATACATCAAAGAACAGAGGATTGTAGACGATTAGGGGGAGCTCAATGTGGCCCAGGTGTCCAGGGCAGCTGCCAAAGTCCTGCACACAGGTGGAACATGCTTCTTTGGAGTCAGCTGGTCCCAGCGATAAATCATACAGACCATTCACTGAGGGGTTCCCTACATTGTCCATATACTGAGGGTTTGTGATGGATTTGACACTTAATTTCCTAAAAAGAAAGAGCAAGATTTCCCGGTTAAATGTGAAAGACATCCTATTAAATTAATTGCTACATTAATTGCATAAATTAGTAGACCACTTGCAAGGCCCTGCTCTAAATGCCCTCTCCCCTAAATGTATCCTCATAGACAAGTATGCATTATTCTAAGAAAACTCAATGTATCAAATTCCCAAATTAGCAGCTGTCATTCATTCCAATATTTATTTTCCACATCCCACATGCTAGCTACTGTGAACATAACTCAGCAGTGTAGAACTGTGGAAAGAGCATTAAGGTCTGAGTTCAAATTTCACCTAGTGACTTTGGACAAGTCATTAACCACCTCTGGGCCTCAGTTTCCTCATTTGCAAAATGAGGAGAGCAGGAAGCACCAAAGAGCTCTGAAGTCTGTTCCAGCTCTCTAGTCATAAGTTTACAATGCTCCCTATTTAGAGCAGATTAAGGAAATTTAAAACTTTGCTAATGTGGTTATTTTAAACAAAGCAAGCTGCCAATACAAGGAAATATTCCAAAAGGCCACTCCCCTGCTCCCAAGCTTTCAAGGATATTCTGCTGCCCATGGAATAAAAACTTCCTCAGCTTCATATTGAAGACTCTCCTATTCCCATTTCTAGCCTCATTTCTGTAGTCATTTTTTCATAGGCATGATAACTCCATCTCCCCCTGCCCCCTTCAACAATTTTCCTTCTAAATCTGTTTAGAGACTCAATCTGAATTGAACCCAATCCCTGGGTTCTCTCTCTTCTTCCCCCAACTCCTAATTCAAGGTAGGAGAGAGAAGGGAGGCAGACCAGAAGGCAACTTTATGAGAGTTAAGGTAGAAAGCAAAGCATGCCTCAAGATTCAGTCAGAGGCCAAGGGTTTGAATCCTGACTCTGGAACTTACTACCTATGAGTGTGACCTGTAACTTGGCCTCTCATTTCTTCAGCTATGAAATGGGGGAGGATGGGCTATAATGGGAACTCATTTATTTATTCCTTTCTTCCTTCCTTCCTTTATTCAATCAACCAATGATTACTGCCACTGATGACTTAAAGTCATCAGTGCTAAGTAAGGTGCTAAGTAAGAGGCAGCAGAGGTGTCATGGAAAAAGCACTTGGAGCCAAGAGGAATCCAGGGATGGAGTCACATGACATTGGGGGGGTCAGTAATTAGCATTTTGATGTTGAAGGTCCTTCCCCTCCTGCTCTCAATTTATGATCTATCAATCATCATTTCTATGACTTAGCTTGTTCCAGACCCTTTTTACTCAGCAGAACTTCAAAAATCATCAAACTATTCCAAAGAACAGGTACTCAAAACAATAAAAACTCGACATTCAATATAAAAGAACACGAAAATACAATAGCAGCTTGTTTCTCTACTGCTTTGAGGTTGACAAAAGTGATCTCCTCTGAACAAATAACCCTGTAGGTCTGATCCATTTTCCAAATGAGGAAACTGTGGCTGAAAGACCATTGTCACAGTCCAGATTTGGGCTCACATGTCTCCTGCCTGTGGGACCTGAGCTCTTGCCCTTCTGCCATCCTGTCCCTCTCTATGTAATTACAGGTCCTACAAAAATCCATGTGAAATATTCATGGATGTTTGTGTATGTGAAACTTGGCTTATCAATCTCGTTTTTCAGGAAAAGAGTTCTATTCTCCTTTTATCGGATGACAGCTCCATGACCTTTCACTCATTTGTTCATTAATTTATTTGTTCCTTCAACCACTGACTCTTTTATTCACTTATTCCTTCATCCATCCCTGCATTTATTCTTTCCTTCCTTAATTCAGTCGACCAATAATTACTACTTTCGAGGACATATGCATTAGGTTCTAAGAGACAGTGGAATCATTGAAAGGGCCCTGGAGAGCCAAGGTGGAGCCAAGGGATGGAATGTCACCGACACAACCTGTCAGTAATTTTTACTTCTCTAGAATAAAAGCATTTCTAATTGATTGGAAGTTTGCAAATTACTTTCCTGATTTCATTTTATCCCCACGATCACCCTGGAAGGCAGGTGCTATGACTATCCCCATCTTATGGGGAAACTGAGGTAGCAGTTAAGTGACTTCCCCAGGCCGGTGTCTGAGGCTAGATTTGAACCCGAGTCTTCTTGACACCAGGTCTGGCGTTCCAGTCGCTTCGCCAGCTAGCTAAGAGAGAAATGCTAGAGGAGCTGTCCAGCTGGGTGAATCCGGTCACAGGCCACGTGGCTCACTAGCCCCTAACCCACTACCCAGCAGGTCCGCGCCGGCTGCACACCTCTTCCCACCACCTCCAAAGCCAGCGAACTACCGCTCCCAGGAAGCTCTGCGCGGAACCTCTCATCCGTCCCGAGCAAGGCGGCGCGCACAGCCTGCTAGAAGCCGTAGTTCGCAGACCCGCCTAGCCAGAGACACCGCCAAGCCTTCTTACCGGAGTTCATCGGCCGAGTACATCCCGAAGGAAATGCCCCGAAGGCGCCGCCAGGGAACTTCCTTGGAGACCAGCATCTTCTTAGTTTGTCCTCTTTCCGCCTACCGAGACAGCCGACCACCCAATTCCAACACCAGCTCAAAAATCTCAGAGCCACAACCACCACGCGACTCAAACTACGCGTGCGCCTGGAGAAACGTGCATAGGGGAGGGATTAAAGTGGACTAATCTATTATTTTCCTCCGGGGGGGAAACAAAATAATTCTTGGAACCTAGTTCCCTAAACTAATTGCCACAATATTTACTGACGTATCAAGAGTTTAGTATGTATTTAAACAAATATTTTAATGACAAGAGGACATATCATTAGCAAAGTTTCGTTAAAAAACATTTAAATAAGGACAAGCCCCCCCCCCTTCCAGACCAGCATTGGAGGTCTCCCCTGTCTTTTCGCCCAGTGGTGTCCTCTCTTTCTACTTCCTCCTTTCCCAGATCTATCTCTTCCCAACCTGCTTAGCGCGCTACCGCAAGATGGCGGCGGCTTCCAGTCTTCGTTTTCTCCGCGTAGGTTGCTGCTGGTCGCGGCTGCCGGCGACTTGTAGACGGGCCAATGCACGGAGAAAGATTACTGGGAACAGGTACGGAGCCTAGGCCTGGGAGGACATTAAGGTCAGTATGAATATGTGGTGGGAAAGGCAAGAATCGTCTCGCCCCCCAAACCCACCACTGTTGCTGAAAAAAAGGGTTTGGTGCGCCTGCGCGCCGTGAATGGCACGTGGGTGAGAGGAAGCGGCCCGGAGCGCCCTTGAGTCATCCTCTGAGGCTTTCCAGGTGGGATTTGAATCCAGAAACTCAACTCCAGAGCCAGTGCGCTTTGCACTGCACATCTTTTCCCTTTGCTAGATGGGCAACACCTTGAAGGCATTTTCTGTTGCATTTTTCATTCAATTAAGTAAAAATGTATTAAGCCCTTTTGTGGGCCAAGCACTAGGATATAAAAAAGAGACAAAAAAGGTAGGCCCTGCCTTCCACATAATTAGTTACTTAGTTGCAACTAATTAATCTTTTTATTTTACTAGGTTCTTCTCTTCCCCCAAGACCAAGCCTAGTAATTAAACATTGAATTAAATAGTGAAATCTTTAAAGACTTGCTTTGTGTCCTAGTAACTCTTAAGACAGAAGAGCTATAAGTGCCAAGGTTAAATGACTTGCCCAGGGTCCCAAGGCTAGGAAGTGTCGGAGGTCAGATTTGAACCCAGGTCCTCCTGACTCCAGACCTGGTGTTTTATCCTTTGTGCTGCCAGAGGCCACAGGGCTCAAAATTCTCTACCTCCACCATTTATCCAAACAAAATGCAAATTTTCTAAAAGGGAGGAAGATATCCAAGTAATTCACATTAACATATTTACTCAACATGTATCTTTTGGTGATTATGGTGTAGTTTGGTGGAGACAGCATAGTAGTAGTAACCTCAGAATAACTGAGTTTGAATTCTTGTGTGACCATGAGCAAGTCATCTCTTTAAGCCTCAATTTCTTCATCTATAAAATCAGAATTTAAAGTAGGTAGGTGGCACAGGGACCTGGAGTCAGAACAACTTGTCTTTCTGAGTTCAAATGTGACCTCAGACATTTTACTAGCTGTGTGACTCTGGGCAAGTCACATAACCCTGTTAGTCTCGGTTTCCTCATCTGTCAAATGAGCTGGAAAAGGAAATGGCAAACTCCAAATTAGGATCATGAAGAGTTGAATAGAACTGAAATAATAACCAGAATCAGAATAATGCTTTTTATAGTGGCAGGTTGTTATAAGGAAAATGCTTTGCAAACTATAAAGTACTACATAATATGAGCTATTAGATCTGTATTCAGAGAACACATCTGGAACTGTAATGCACAAAGAAATAAATCTCTTAACAGTGGAATTACAAATATTATGGTACAAGAGAAAGTTCCTCTCTCCCCTCCCCCTCCCAAATTATACATATATACAACTACCTGGACTCAAACTGTTGGGTTGTAAAGGTACCATTAAGTAAAGGTTTAGGTATGAGGATAACATTTATACACCAATATAGTTAATTCTATAACAGTTGAAATTTCTAGAAATCTCACCAGTTACTTCTGCCCAGGTTATCCCTACAGTTTAAAAACATTGAGTTTTTGGTGAAATGATTTTTCCTAGATCTTTGTACAAAGGTAAAAAGAAAAGATTTTTTTTTTATAGATAGGAAGTCTACCCCTACATCAGAATGTAACCTTCAACAGAATCTTGTCAAAATGCACTGAGTGATCTTGGATGACTCTTTAAAGATGATGGTCTGCTTATTAAAATATAAGTGGATGTTGAAACCAAATGGATACCTGCCATCTTCCTTGGCACACATGTTACAGTGGAAAGAACCTGAAATTTGAAGTAAGATCCTGGTTCAGATCCTGCCTCTTTGTTACCACCTGTGGGGCCTGGGGGCAAGTTACTTAATCTCTGAAGACCTCTGTTTCCTAATCTGTAAAATGAAGGCATTTAAACCAGATATATAGGCATCCAGAGAGTAGAGTAGATAGAATGCTGGACTTTGGGAGACAGGAAGACTTCAGGGCAAATCTATGTGACTAGGCAATTCCCTTAATTTCTCCCAGCCTCAATTGCCTCATCTACAAAGAAATAATAACAACAGTAATAATTCCTACTTTACAGTGTTACTGCGAAGATTAAATGAAATAATATATGCAGAAGTCTGTATAAGTAAACCCAGTTTTAAAATATTCTGAGAAGCTAGTTTATTTCTAGGTATGGACTAACAAATTCATTTTCTTTTTAGTTTTTTTAGGACCAACCTGGAAACTTTAAAATTCTAGCAATTATTAAATGGCCTGAGTTATATTCTGGCTTTAAATCTGAGGTTTAAATAAGTCATGCTTTTGTCACATCTTATTCACATCAAAAAGTAAATTTGTAATTTTTTTCACCCACTGATTAAATCACTGCTGTTAAAGATATTTAAAAATTCTTTTTTTGGTTTTGCAGTTGGTTTGCAAGTCGGTCTAATAAGATCACCTTTCCAAATTTTGAATAGCAAGATTTCTGTTCCCATTCTTTAAATTACACTAATAACTTGGAGATTCTGTGAATACAGCACAAAACAACACATTAAACCAAAGTTAGTGGGATAGATACTAACCTGGTTTAACAAAAAAGGTTAAAAGACTAGAGTTCTGTTCCTGATTCTGCCACTAGTTAGCTCTATCATCTAAGAGAAGGAACTCTTCTTCTGGGCTTCAGAGTATTGGATTAGAGATTTGACCGAGATCTTTTCCAATACTAATATTCTAGGAGGTCAGAAATTTAATACATAAATTCAATTTGCCATCTTTGGCATAGTTGAGCACAGTACTAAAGGGATGAACATGGTAGTCTTTTGTTTTCTCTGCAGGGTTTATTCTGGAAGTGCATCCCTCCCAGAAGCAGCAGGAGCTGATTCTCCAGGTAAAGTACCTTCACTGTGCTGATAGCATAATTTTGGTTTGTAGGCATTTTGGAATAGTAATTAGTTATTTTGTGGGAGAATTAACTATTCATTTTTGCAATTTTATTGAGAAAAACTAAATTATTGGGTTTTATTTTGTTCTTTAAGGTTCTGAAGAAGTAATCATTCCAAAAAGAAAAATTTGGTAAGTGATGGTACTTTTTTTTTTAAGTTATACATAGAGATTATTTTTGACGATTGTTTTCTAACATTTTGTGATTCAAGTTTTCTTCCTCCTTCCCTCCCCCCAATCCTGCAAGTGGTCAGTAAAATGATACAGGTTATTCCAGTGCTTTCATGCAATGCCTATTTCCATATATATTGCTTGTGCCATGACAGAAGACACATATCACACATACAATAAAATGCTCGTTAAGGAAATAGTAGAAGATGGCATGCTTGATCTGCCCTCTGACATGTGTCCTTTGTGGATGTTTTGGAGACTTGCTTTGCTGGTGATGGTTTTAGTCCTTTCCAGTTGATGTAAGATGGTATGTTTTCAAAATAGTGATCACTCTTAATTTGGAAGAAATTGCAAAATCTGTGGAATCAGTATAGCATCCGCATTTGTGTAATATTTGTTGTTCTTTGGCAAGAACATCACTCAAAGAGTAAGAAGAATTAACTTCTAGTGCTAATCCTGCCATTCATTGGCCTAGTGTTTTTCTGAATATAAAGTGACTGGGGCACATTTGGTAGTAGGATAAACTCAGCCTCAGGAGAATGTCAGATTCCACATCAAAGACAAGGGCTAGTTTCTCTAAAAGGCAACAATTGAACACTTTGTCTTAGCCATTGCCATTAGTGCTAAGGAGATGAGCTCCATGAACAGTAAACCAGCAGGTAGAGCATAACAACCATGGGAAGTGAATGGCAGCTGTAAGGATTGTGCATTAAGGGTGAGAAAAGCCAACCTACTGATTTTGATTTTTGTTTATTCTTACAATAGGCATTTATTAAACACTTACTGTGTACTCTTGAGTCACCAAACTCAGTGCTTTCACAAGTCTTCTAAGACTTACATAGCAGAAACAGTGCTGAATTTGCATTAGAAAAGGGAGCTTCTGTGGAGATTTTGGAGGCTTATTGAATCTGCCAGATGACATGTACAGTTATAGCTAGTATATACAGATTTATTTTGCTTGTCTTGAACTTGTTTGTTACAAAAGTTTTTGGTGGGGAGGTAAAAGGTCACAACACAGAGAAGCAAAACCAAAAACTTACATGGGAACAGTCAGCTTTAGAAGGTAAGCAAGGAGGTGTTGGGACTAGCATTTTAATATATACTTTAAAACTGTACAAATAGATTCACAGTTTCAAAAGTAATTCTTTTTTCCCTCTGTTCTCTGAATATGGGTATATTCACATGCATTGTTGATCAAAAGATATTTTGTTTTTAAAGGAAATTTTGGGGTGATTTTTGGCTGGAAATTGCCTAGTATGCCATTCATTCTGCTCTGCCCTGTGCCATCTTGGAAAGGGAAGGAGGTGGTCATCCACCACTCTACATGTGTATTTTACAACCTTATCCAATATTAATAATAATGTAAAGCCAGTGGTATTCTTGTGTTCATTTTACTGATGAGGTAACTGAGACACAAAAGAGGATATGTGGTTTGACTAGGGCTGCATAGCTGAGAAAATGTCTGAGACAGGATTTAAAACTCCATTCTTCCTGACTCTGGGTTCTATTCCTCCATTCCCCCTTGTTTTCCCATAGAAATTATTTTTGGATTTCCTATGATTACTTTTGGCAACTTTCCCATTATGTTTTCACTTATTGGGTTCTCTGCCCTATACCACTACCAAATGAGATGTGGCTACAGTTCAGAGTGGACTTAGATGGCTCACACTTCTGCCAACAGATTGGGGCAGGCCTGAGGCCAAACCCCTTCCTCCCTCTTCTTACCCCCCTTCCCCACCAGTCACTTGGTGAATGTGCAAGACTTTTTTCACATTAAAATTCTCATTTTTAGGGATAATGTTGCAGTTCTTCAAGCTCTTGCCTCTACCTTCCAGAGGGTAAGTAGTGGGTTTTTTTGGATATCTCATCTAGGCCTTCCAATGATGCATTTGGTGTCTTGAAACTTTCATCACATGAGCTTATTTCCACATACTCATTCTATATCAGAATTCTCACTTGTAATAGAAACAGAATCATCTCTATTTCTAAAGCACCTTCTTCCCTTCAGCAAATTATGAAGTAGATTATTCAATTATCATTATCCACATTTTAGTGACAAAGCTAGTAAGTACCTGAACTGCTTTTTCTTATTCTGATCTTTGATGAGCTTAAGGCTTGGACCTGCACAAGAAGTGTTGGGCCCCTAGTGGTCCTGAAGGGGGAGAGCCATTTTTGCCACAGAAAAGGCATAGTTGTCCACTGAAAGAAGAGAGACTGGGAAACTCTCCTGAACAAAGATCTGGCTTTATCGTGAGTAAAAAAATCACAGAGCCAGAGATCAGCAGGTTCTCTAGTTTGAAACCTGAGACCGTGAATTACAAAATACACACAATTTTATAGTTTCATGTCTGTCCCCAAAACCCCTTCTTTCCAAGAAATCCCCAACCCCCAGGCCCTTCTTGTCTTCTGTGGCCTTAGGATAAACTCCTGGTCTCTATAACCTCTTAGGTGAGTAAACTATCTTATGAAATAGATTTATATACCTAACACTAACATAATAATTTGCTTATGATTGATATGGTAGCACTTCAGAATATAATTCACTTACTATCCTGGGACTATAGATTTAATCTGTTTCTATATACAGGCTCTTGCCTGGGTCTATATTTTTACTACAAATCACAAATTATAATTTGATCAAACTCCAGGTATTGAGTATTGATTTTCTGATTATAGCACATTCCCTTTTTTCTTTTTCTTTTTCTTTTTCTTTTTTTTTTTTTAATTTCCAGTTCCGAATTCTATTTCTTTCCTACCCATTGAGAAAACAAAAAAAAAAAACAAAACCCTGCTTGCCAAATTTCAGGCCATACTCACTGACTCCTCCCTGGAAATTTCCACTTTGAATCTCAAGTCTTCACCTTTACAGCAGAGTAGTAAACATTTCAGAACCTCCCTTGGGGTCATTCTTGACCATCACCAGAACAATGAAACTAAAGAAACTTAATCTGTCTTCTCCCTAGGATCCCACAGCTGCCCATTACACATTTCAAGATGATCCTTTCCTCACTCCAATCTCATCTTCAGAAGCCGTGAGTGTGTTCATATAACCTTCTTATAACCCCAGTCCACAGAGGAGCACCCACTCTGTGGAATGTGGCTTGTCACCCAGCTTTATCCAAACATACAGATACTGACTAGTAAAGTCATAGATTGTGATTGCTCTGGGAACTGTGACAAGGAAATCACTTTTAAAAGACTGATATATATTAATTTAAGATCGCCAAGGAATTCAGCTATGTAATTCCTAAATGAAAACTCAAGTCAGCCGTCAACCTTTTATAGAGTTTAATTACAGACAGGAGGAAGAAAGGAATTAGAGATAGAGAGAGAAAGGGGAGAGAAGGGAATAGGGCTTAAATACCCCCTTCTGTTTAGGCTGGGCCAAAGGGCCCAAGCCCTTAGATAGCTGGGGCAAAGAAAGGAGATCAGTCCCTATTACTCACGTGACCAAAATGGAGAAACAGTCTCAGAGGCCTCCACCTCCAGCTTCCTTCAGAGCAAGCTTCTCAGAGCACCTCTCCAACCACTCAGAGCCAAAACTCTCCAACCACCCCCCAGTCCTCAGACCCCTCTATCTTTAAGGAAACCATCCAAGTTCCCTCCCCTCAGTTCTCACATCTACCAATCACTGTCCATCATTTTCCCTGTGCCAATGGTGGCTCTAGCTTAACCCAGGACCGCCCAGAGGTCTGTGGCTTTGCACATGTCTGTTGGAGGTCATATTCTCAAATAATTAAATTTTGATCTATGCTGCAGCCCTTCCTAAATCCTGTTAGGACTGAGTGGGGTGGAAATTGTATTTTCCAAGACCTGATTCTGTCATTCCAAGTATCTCTATTGTATCAATTCTAAAATCAATCATGACTCAAAGAAATTCCTGTTCTGTGCTTAAGCATAGGTCAAAGCCCTTTCCATTGTTCAGCAAAAGGTTTCTGTCCTAAAGTAATCTTAAGAAGGGAGGAGGAGGAACCTCCCATGCCAATGGGGTTCACATTCCAATAGACTATCAGTAAGAAATTTTCCCAAGTATGAAATTTCCCAATGGTGAAATTTCCAACATTTATAAGTCTAAGAAATTTTAAGGTTTACAGAACAGTTGGTATTTAAGTGTAAAGATGTGAAAGATAGGGGGGCAGCTGGGTAGCTCAGTGGATTGAGAACCAGGCCTAGAGACGGGAGGTCCTAGGTTCAAATCCGGCCTCAGCCACTTCCTAGCTGTGTGACCCTGGGCAAGTCACTTGACCCCCATTGCCTAGCCCTTACCACTCTTCTGCCTTGGAGCCAATACACAGTATTGACTCCAAGACGGAAGGTAAGGGTTTAAAAAAAAAAAAGATGTGAAAGATAGAAGTAGGGGTGGAGAAAGAGACCAAGTGGATTTTCCCCAATATGGCCAAACTGGGCTTTTTATCTCAACTATAGATATTTGCCTTCTAAGTTTTTTATTGTTTTTCTGGATAAGTTTTAAAATTTTACCTTGACTTAAGAAAGGTTAAAATTTGAATAAAACAATATGCCCTGATTTTAAATCCCATGTACAGATACTTCATTGAAACTTTGGGTGAGATAAGAATTTTGCTTATAAGAAAAAATATACTTGGTTCAAATGTCTTCATTCTGCATTACAGTCATAGTGACTGTGTTTTAATCTGTTTTTCTTTATTATAATAAATGATAAGGAAAAGATATTGAAATGTACAATTAATTTTTCCTCTTTACCCTTTGAATCTAAATAAAAATGAATACTTGCTAATGACTAAAACTGCCCTCTTTTTTACAGCGTATGTTTTTATTGGCAAAGGATTCTGGAAAGAATGCCGCAAGATATGTTATTAACACATATCCCAAATTTTTTGAGAAGGACATAGCTGCACCTCATATACCAGTAAGTGAAAGTTGCTCATCTCTAACACCAGATAAGTTTATATTTAGATTTTCCTTGAGGCAATCCACATTCACCCAGCCATTAATGAGAAATCTTCTATAAGCTTTGTGCCAAGTTTGATAGCAAGGGGAGCAGAAGATAGATTCCTTTGCCCTTAAACATCTTTTTCCTCCTCCTTTGTGTTAAGAAAAAACAAGAGGTGACATGGGGTAGTCAGTAACTAGCAAATACCTTTTGGGGTTACTTTCAGTAAGATTTTAAGAAACACATGGGCCTAAAGCCCTTTTCCGAAATGCTTGTCCTATGGAGGAGAGCAGGGGGATGCTGACGGTTGTTGGAAATTTGCCTCCCTGTAGTCTGACTGGCAGTTCTCTTCACCCTAACATCTGGCCTGTTTTAGTGTCTGATGCCCGAGTATGTGGAGCCTCAGATTGAAGACAAAAGCGAAGCTGCCCTTCAGGAGCGCATCCAGCTTCGCAGAGTCAGAGCCTCTGTGGACATGTTTGACCATCTCCTTCAAGCAGGTAACCTCAGCTCCTGGGGAATAGGCCAGCTCTCCACTTCTAACACTTTGCCCACCTGCTGCTTTTGTGTTCTCTGACAGTTATCTGGAGATGTCTCAGATTTCTCCTGTGATCTCCCAGGGCATAGACTTGACTTTGCTTTTCTTTGTACCCCCAGAATTTAGCTTGATGCCTGATATGGGACAGGGGGTAGGATTCAGCAAAGGGAGTCAGACCTGGAGAGGGGAGTCCTGGGTTCAAATGTGACTTTTGATACTTCCCAGGTGTGTGACCCTGGGCAGATCACCTGTAATCAGCTCTCAGTTTTCTTATTGTGGCAGTGATCTTTTACCTCCAGACTGCCATAGGTCCTGGACCATTTGTTGTATAGACCTGGGTTCTTCTAGTTCTCGTTTTATCTTTTTTTAGTGTTTTACCTCTAGACAGGTCACTTAGCACTGGCTGAGCCTTAGTTTCTTCATTTGTAAAATAAGAGTAATCAGACTTGCCCCTGATATCTCAAAGAATTCCTTACTGTGGACATCAGATGATTCTATCTCTGTCATAGATCTTGGGTTTTGAAGTCAGAGAAAATCTTAGAGAGCCCCTGATATTTTAAAGATATGGAAATTGAAACTCAGAAAAGGGAACCTGTTGTTTTGTTTTAACTGCCCTTTGGGTGTCTTGGTACCATCCTGCTTCAAGTCCCCAGGCTTTAGGCTTTGGAGACATTTTTCTTCTAATTCCTCTCCTTCCTGACCTCTCCCCAATATATTTAGCTACCAGATCATGTCCTTCATATCTGTACCTGTCCATCAGACAGATTTGTCATCTCTGCAGATAACTCCCAAATCCATGCCTCCCCAAGGCTTTCCTCATTCTCCTGAGCTCCTGTCCCACTTGCCAGCTGGCTGTTGGGCCTCGCCTCATAGATTTTACATAGGATCTCAACTCCACTTGTTGTGTTGGGCAGTCACTGAACTTCTCTGTCCCTCCATTCTGCATTTTTTAAAGGAAAAGGTAGAACTGAATCAGAGGTGTTAAACCCATCCAACAGCCCCCACACTCCTATTGCAACTAGAACCAGATGAACATGTAATAGAGAAATAATGAACAAAAATAAATTAAAAATACAGTAAAACAAGCGTTAAGATGTGGCTTTCTAAGTTATTGTGTAGCCACAGGGATCCTTACATGCCATTCAGTGGCTTTCTGACTCTAAAGTTAGGTTCCTTCATCCAAAATAGAATTTATCACCTTCCTGTCCCCCCCCCCCTCCTCTTAATAATGTTTCTATTGTGGGCACTGCCATACTTCCATACATTGAGTTCTTAACCTCAGGGTCCTTTCTGATTCATCCCTCTCTTAATCCATCCCCATAGCTAATTACATGCCAACCCCTGTTGGTTCTCTCTCTCCCTCACATGCCAACCCCTGTTGGTTCTCTCTCTCCCTACAACATCTCTCTCTCATCAGTTGCCTTCTCTCCCTGCTTCAGACCTTCTCACCTTCCCCTTGTGTTCTCATCAAACTAGCCCTCCCAGTGTTGCCCTCTTCCCCACTGACTCTTAACCTCCCTCTTCCTTCAAAAACATCTTTCCTGTTTCCCTGAATCCTGGTGCCCTCCATTCTTGAATTTATTTTGTATATACAGGTACTTTTTGACCCCCACCCCCACTCACTCACCATTGGAGTCAAAGCTCCTGGAGAATAGCCATTGTTCATTCTTTATATTTTCATACTCAAGGCTGGGTGCTTAAGAAACCATAATAAATGTGTGTTGGTTGTTTGGGTGATTGATTTTCTTTGAATGCCTTTCTGCCAGCTGTGGGATCTCTGGATCAAGGTGGTAAATTATTGTATTCACTTTCTTAGTCTTAATTGTTTTGGTTTGCATTTCTCTTATTAGTGGATTAGAGCAGTCTTTTGCATGGTTACCATTTCTTTGTTTTTCTTTGTAAGAACTGTTTGTTCATATCCATTGTCTGCTCATCCATTGGAGATTAGCTCTTGGTCTTACATAGTAACTCCCTGTATATCTTGGGTGCCTTTACAGAGATGGGTGATGCAAAGTCAGTGGTTTCTATTATTGTCCTGGCTTCCTTGATTTGATCTTACCTTTCAATTTATATCATCCAAATGGCCTGTACTCTTGCCCTTCTCTTTTGTTCAGTTTTGAATTACTTACCTAGCCCTGGCTGCTTTTCTAGTTGTTGTCAATAATAATCATTATGGTTTGGGGGCATCACTTTATAGATACCATCTCATTTGATCCTCAAAACAGCTCTTGAATTAGACAAGGGCAGGATAGTGTAGGTGACATCTGCTTTGTAACCCATTTTGAGGTCTGAAAGTATACTTCTGGCTTCATTCCTGCTTTTTTGCTGTCTTTGCAGGGAATGTTTTCTACATCCCCGTTCTTAGTGCTTAATAACTGGGTTGAATTGGAGCAAATGGAGTCAGAAAAGTCCCATGCACAGATCCTTGCTCTGGGACAGGCCATTTTGAGTGACCTTGGATGAGTGACTTTGTCTAGGACTTCTCTGAAGAATGGGGTTGCCATAGCAGCTTCCCTAGCCTATTGCAAGGAAGATGTTTTCCAGACCTTACAGGGCCCTTATACTGGTAGAAGCACTGGTAGGCAGGTTGGCAGCAGAGCACTCAGGTCCTTTCAACTTTCATGGCCTCTTTTGTTTGCTTGTAGGGACTTCTGTATCTTTGGAGACAACAAACAGCCTCTTAGATCTGTTGTGTTACTATGGTGACCAAGAGCCCCCTAGAGAAGACCAACCTCGTCAAATTGATGGATCAGAAGAATTGGTAAAGATCAGTACATTGTGGTTTGGGATAGATTTTGGGAAACCTCAGAAATGTTCTCAGTAAATACAGAAATAAGACAGGGAGGGAAAGCTAGGTGGCTCAGTGGATGGAGCACCTGGCCTGGATTTGGGAGGTCCTGGCTTCAAAACACATCTTAGCTGGGCAAGTCACTTAACTCAGTTTGCCTGGTTCTTGTGCTTCTGTCTTTTGAGTTGTTATTAAGATAGAAAGTGAGGGTTGAAAAAAGAAGATGTTGCACACGCGCCGCCCCCTCCCCCCCCCCACCCCCACTCCTTTACTGTTAGCACTAAGAGAGAGATGTAAAGGCGGAGCAGACATGGAAAGCCCTGTTTGTTGCTCACCTGACAGCTTCTTTGGAAAACCAAAGTCACTAAAGAAACTAATGGAGACAACAGACAGCTTTGGTAAAAGAAAGATCATCTTTGATTCCTCAAAAATCAATTGCATTCTTATATAGAACAATAAAATCTATGAGGAAATAGAAGCGGAAACCTCAGAATTACTATGAAACAAGATTTTCCAAGGCTGTGAAATTGCACTTAGAGATTGTGAGAGTGCAACTGCTAGATTTGCTTTAGGATTTGAAAATTGTTTAAAAGTTTTGGAGCAGAAGTTATTCCCTGCTCTGCATGGGCATTGACCTCAGCCATAGGGGGGGAATAAGGCTTTCCCAGTGGCCTTAGGCTGGATTTTGCTGACTTGGGAAAAGCTTCATTAGGAATCTGAGTTTGTGAAGCAAAGTGCATTGAGAAGAGCCAAGTCCTGATTTCATCTCTCTGGCTAATTTGTCCCATAGCCTTAGGTCACTTTCCTCAGTCTACTTCAGCCTCTTTCTACAGGGTGTCCCAAAAGTCTTCTTGCCACTTTAAGTGATTATGGTTTGAATCTGTACTAAGAATTTTGAGACACTTTGTTACCAGAAAAAAGCACCATTTCCTCTGCTTTACGTTGCTGCTTTGAGCAATTGAGAATTTTTTAGATGTCCTAGTGCTATTTATAGGCTTTATACTCCTGAACAGGTTGGCTTTTGACCATCTTCTGCTGATCACTCTGAAAGAGGAGGCTTCCCTGCCTGTGCAGATTCAATGTCAGTTCCAGTGCTATCGTGATAGGATCCCCAAAAAGGTCTTCTTCAATTTTTTCCTCCTCCCCCTAAAAAAAAAAAAAAAAACTGAACTGAACAACACAAAATACACCTCCTTCTTCCAAGAATTTTGTCTCAGCTAGGGAGACTCTTTTGATTTCTTTGAAGCTATAACTTGCAGACGTTTAAATACAAATTTAGTTTTGTCTTTCTTATTTTTTTCCTGACACTACACTGAAATGGGGACCTGAGCTAAATGAGAAGTTGAAATAAGTGATAAAGCTAGCGTGATTTTGAATTTGGGACCCCTGGGAGAAGTAGAGGTACTTACTGATGGCAGATAGATATGGGAAGGAGCTTTCAGTGAAGAGCTTTGGCAGTCAGACTTCAAAGACATGGATACCAGGTTGGCACTGAAAGGCAGGTTTGAGGCATAGAATGTGGATTGCTGCTTACTTATGTTGGTGATACAACTTATGTGACTCCTATACTGAGGGTAAGTAGGTATCTTTGGAGTGATGTTAAAAGACAATGAATGCCCAGGGCAACTACATGGCTCATTGAATAGAGCACCTGAGAAGTGGGAGATCCTGGGTTCCAAGCTGGGCAAGTCACTTAACACCCATTACCTAACTCTTACTATTCTTCTGCCTCGGAACCAAAATACAGAATTGATTCCAAGCCAGAAGGTAAGGGTTTAAAAAAGAGAAAAGAAAAAACAGTGCCCAGACACACTGGTCTCAAGTACCCATGCAGTAGGCAGTAGCAGTGCCTTTCTCTGCCAGCCTCCTCTCCTCAAGGACCTTGTCCCTTCCCTCAGCTCCTGAAAACAACCTGTGGCATAACTGAGAAAAGAAGAGAATTTATGTTTGGTCTTTGGTTATAAGATACATTTTTTATATTTTCTTTTGGGAGTAACAACATTTAGATTGTTTGGTATGTTGATATAAGGTTCAATCAGGATACAGACTCTACGGGCAGGTACTTTGGGGTGCAGAAAACTGATTCAGTCTGGCTCTTTTCTGCTCATTCCGCATGTGTTAGTTCTTTCCCTTTGGCCAAGCCTAATTGTTCTCAGCTCAGACCTCCCTGCTCCATCTTCTGGGCACACCTTTTCCTGGCTTCTACCTCATAAGCAAGAGCTTGCCCCAACTTGGGCCCATCCTCCTCCAGGTAGCCTTGCCCAAAGCCCAGGGTGTCTTGGCCATGGCAGCTTCCTG
This sequence comes from Monodelphis domestica, assembly GCF_027887165.1. Taxonomy (NCBI): domain Eukaryota; kingdom Metazoa; phylum Chordata; class Mammalia; order Didelphimorphia; family Didelphidae; genus Monodelphis; species Monodelphis domestica. The sequence continues at coordinate 724,832,415 of NC_077227.1, read as the reverse complement.
GGTAGCCAGCCTGCTGAAGTGGGAGGGTTTTTCCCTTTGCTCTTCCTCTCCTGCTTTCCATTTCTTTTTCTCCTTGCTAGACTGCTGGTGGTTGGGGGCCTGTCATGTCCTGTTTATCCCCAAATGTTATCCAGTGTGTTAGCTGTGGGGATCCTTTTAGGATGATCATATGTTCAGGAAGGACAGCGGAGGAAGCTTATTCATGGAGGAGAGAGGATGACATCATTTGGGTTTTCCTCACAAATTCTAGGGAAGGAAACATGGATGTTTTAGAGTCCTGACAGGAGAGGAGGTTCAAAACTCAGCACTGGTCTTGTATGGGGCTAGTGTACACAGTCCTTCCACCCCAGGCCTGGGCTCCTCACTTTCAATTTAGGCTGTAACCTATAGGGTTCTTTGGGGGATCATTTCAGGAGGAGGCAGAAGAAAAGCTGAAAAAGAAGGGGTCGAGACGGAAAGCAGCAGCACAGCCTCAGATTACCTGGAGGTAGGTGTGTGGCCTCTAGCAGTTATGTTTGGGGATGGGGGGAGTCTCAGGATGTGGCAAAGTGTGGGGGACTGAGGGCTCAGAGGAGCTCTACCAAGAGGTACCCTGCAGATTTCTAAAAGGGCCTTCAGAATGCATTTGGGAGGCCACCTGGTCCATGACAGGTGCTCATCTCCAAACACATGAGTGTTCTGACTAGAGCACATTTTCCCTTTTTTTCTCTTTGTGGGAGATTCCACTCCTACTGTGTCTTTATTACTTGTCCAGGACAGCAACACCACTAGCTTTTCTGAAGCCCCTCCCTTTCTCTGGGAGAGTTTTCTGTGCCTTGGTCTTAACCATGCACATGCATTGTTCAGTACTGGCCGTATGCACTGTACAGTCTCCACTCAGAACCAGAGGACAGTAGTGTCCGCCTGGACCTGAGCTTGTGTGTTGACTAAGAGAAGCTTCATTGGTACTGGTCAGTGCCACCCACCCATATACATGGAGAGAAGGAACTTGAGGGTGCAGACCAAGGCTCCTTCCCATTGGTCACCCTCCTGCCCTCAGACTAGTCAGAATGCACTGGGGACCAGAGTTCCAGAGCACACTCCACCCCCACTCCCCCAGCAGCTGTTGTGGGAAGGTTGATGTAAGTAGCTTCATCCCCATCTGATGAGAAAACTGCAGTACAGGAGAGGCTCCCTAGTCATGTAGTTGGTCTGCATCAGAGCCAGAATCCAAGTCCAGCACCTTTTCTTCTGTACCATGCCGCTTCCCTTGGAGAACTTCATGTTGAGTTGAGACCTGTGGCACACCTGAAACATTGCCCACCGAGGGCCTAACATGAGGTCTCAGGCATGAATCATTAAGGACTGTTGAAGGTGCCCCAGAGGCAGCTCGAGAGTAGGCTGTCCTGGATTTGTTTTTTCTGCTGTTGTTTGCAGCCTCTTGATGTGCCATTTCCTCTTTAATCTAGAGAAAACAATAATGCAGAAAGAATTTTCAATCTAATGCCAGAGAAAAATGCACATTCCTATTGCACAATGATCCGAGGAATGGTCAAGGTAGGCTCTGGGCCCTGGGGCATCTCCTTGTTCTCCTCTCCCTTGGTACATTCTCTCCTGTTTACTGGGCTTCCCTTTCTCTGCCTGTTCTAGTATCAAGCCTGCGAGAAGGCATTTAGCATGTACACAGATTTACTGAACAACCGGCTCCGTGGTGAGTGCTTTGGGAACTGTGAATGGGGCTGTGTCCTTGGGTTTCTAGCAAGGGCACAGAACCTGGAATGTTCTAGGCATATGACAGAAATGTTTGCTAGGCTGCCTGTTTGAGCCACTAGATCTTAGCTCAGTCCCTGGGTGGCCTCCTCTTCTCTTGGGGCAGGAGTATCTGAGGCTTGACCTCTTCCTTTTAATTGACATGTGGCCATTAGCCTAGTATGGTGTTCTCAAAACACTTTGTTTCTTCCTCCATCGCCGCCACGACCCCCCCCCCCCCATACCCCTTTTATCCTTATTCCCAAATGGTTTTTTCTTCCTACCTTTGCAGCTGATGTTCATACGTTCAATGTACTGATTGAAGCATCGGCCTCAGTGAGAGAGAGACATGAAGAAAGATGGAATCTTATATTGGTAAAGTTGTTTTATCTTCTAGCAGCTTATTATATGAGAAACTGTAGCTGACCTGAAAATAACCATTTCCATTTTTAAAATTGTAATAATGAATTCCATTGTAAATGAGGAGAACAAGATGGTGACAAGGTTGTTCTGTAATTCAAAAATCCTGAGTAAGTTTTCCTCTCACTGACACTGAATGATTGAACATGTACCAACCTGGACATTATAGAAATAGAAAAAGAGCCTACTCATATTTCCCTTTCTTGTAGGGATGCTGTGTGGAGACTTTATGGCTGGTATTTCCTGCATAGTGGGCAGTCCAGGCAGAAAACAGCCTATAGAGGATTCTTGAGTTTGGCTACAGCTTCTTGCCAAATTCTGGTGACAAATAGAAGGCCAAGTTTGGGAGATGGTCACTTAGCTGACAAATTTTGGGATAGGTGAAAAGAGAATGCCAAAAAAAGTAAATCATTCCTGGACTAACCAAAATCTAGTTTTAATAAAAGGAGATAAATATGGCTTCAGGGATCATAGAATCATTCCCCCAGGGCCATCCCCCCTCCAGATATATATACTTGAACCTAGAACTGCACTATTTCATTGAAAGAATTTTTTTATCTTTATTCCACTAGGATTTGTTGAAACAGATGATTGAACAAAAGGTGAAACCAAATCTTCACACATTTAATGCCATTCTTCGAACCCTTAGGAAAATGGGTGCCTTTGGGAAAATTCCTGCCTTACAGACCCTGTGTGAAATGAAAGCCCTCAAGATAGGTAAGGGAGGATCCGGTTTAGGACATAGAATGGACCTGGATAGCCAGTTCTGGTTTTACATCCTGTCCTGTATATTCATTTTTGGTTTTGACTTGCCACAATTAAGAAATGTTATGGGGCAGGTAGGTGGCTCAGTGGATTGAAAGCCAGAAGATCCTGTTCAAATGTGGCCTCAGATACTTCCTGACTATGTGACCCTGAGGAAGTCACTTCACCACCACCACCATCACCCCCATTTCCTAACCCTTATTGCTCTTCTGCCTTAGAAGCAATGCATAATATTGATTCTAAGGTGGAAGGTAAGGGTTATAAGTGTATAGGTGTATATATAAGTGTATGTGTGTGAATAGATGAAAGACAGAAAGACTAACCTTTATTCCTGTCTTTGACCTCCTTAGGGTATATGCCCAGTGATGAGATCATCAGCCAAAAGATGTAAATAGTTCATGACTATACTTGCATATGAATTATCATTTTAAACCTTCATCTAAAATAGCTTTTACAGGAGAGATTTTCTCTTTGAGTTCCATAGAATAATATTTTGTGATTTAAGTGCCTCTGAAGAGGGTTAATTCCTGCTGGTCTTGTTGTATACTGCCCAGAGTAGTACTAGACTGTGTGGAGTGTTAAGCTATAAGTTAGAGTGTATTGTATATATATGAGGCAGCATGATGTGGTAGCTCAAGAATCTGGAAGACTTGCTTCTGATATTTCCCTCCTCAACGTCTTTGCTGCTCCATCAGGAGTCTAAAGCTTTAGGGGGCAGCTGGGTGGCTCAGTGGATTGAGAGCCAGGCCTGGAGATGGGAGGTCCTGGGTTCAAATCTGGCCTCAGATACTTCCTAGCTGTGTGATCTTGGGCAAGTCACTTAACCCCCATTGCCTAGCCCTGACCGCTCTTCTGCCTTGGAACTAATACCCAGTATTGACTCCAAGATGGAAGGTAAGGGTTTTTTTTTTAAAAAAAAATCTAAAGCTTTAGAGCAGACTGGGGTCTGCATTGTTTATTGCCGTTCTTCATCAGGGGCTCTTTATACCAGTGAAATCATAAGTCAAGTCTGGAATAGAAATGCCCAAGTGTCAGTCTCCCAGGGCCCACCTTCCCTTCCCATTGTGTCTGTAGGTATTTCAGGAGCTAGAATAAACAGGTACAGAGGTCTCTTGGGTACATTAGAAATCCCTGATGAGTTCTCATTTAAAATGCTCTGGTGATTCAATCCTTCCTTAGTCACTTTGGCCAGAAGAGATTCTGACTTTGTCATCATGCTTAAAGCTCTTTGGGCATGGAACTGACCTAGAGAGTGTGTCAGCCAAGCATTCATGTCCGAAGAGAAGCAGCCATAGGATGGACCAGTGAACTTTGCCTCTAATTATTACCTGTGATCATTCTGAATATCGTCTGTCACACTTTACTACTCAGGAAGATGTTAAGATATCAGAGTATTGTGTTGTGTGCAGAACGACTCGTTAATTTTGACCCTTTTAATAGCTTTAGATTGCAGTCAGAATATTCCTATTGACCAGAGCTCCTTCCCCCGATTTAATTTAAAAGACCAGGAAATAGGTCTCTTTCTATAATTGTTAGTACATATTTATTTTGACAATTAAGATTTACCTGTGTCCAACTTTATGCTGTGTACATGCTAATACAGCCTTGGCTTTGTGACTAGGAGGCAGTGAGTATTGGGGAAAGAATGATAGGCTGGAAGCCAAGAGAGTCTCTCTCTCTTTTACTTGCTATGCTATATGGCTGAGAGCAAGTCATGTGACCACCAATGGCTGTGAGAACATCTTGTAAAATGTAAAGTGTTCTATAAATGTAAGCTATTGCAACTTAATCTTTATTCTTTGTTTTATTCCCTTCCTGGCGATTTTAAGAACCTTCACTTGCAACGTACCACTATGTTCTTGAGATATTTTACAAAGCCGGTATGTATGACTTTATATTATCTCTGTAGGACCTTTGCTTTAAAAAATGGCATGCATGCAAACAGTAATCAAGCACACACGATGGGCTTCTGAGGGTGTGGTTACTTCTGGAGCCGTGTATGAATGTCAGACTGTTGGCCATCATTTGATCCACTTTTTCCATCTTCTAGTTCAAGTTTAGAGTGAGTAGATGACAGACAGACAGAGTCTAACCTTTATTCCTGTCTTTGACCTCCTTAGAGGTCAGTGATGAGATCAGCCAAAAGATGTAAATAGTTCATGACTATACTTGCAAATGAATTATCATTTTAAACTTCATCTAAAATAGCTTTTACTGCATAGATTTTCACTTTGAGTTCCATAGAATGATATTTTGTGATTTAGGTGCTTCTGGAGAGGGTTAATTCCTGCTGGTCTTGTTGTATGCTGCCCAGAGTAGTACTAGACTATATGGAGTGTTAAGCTATAAGTTAGAGTATTGCTCATGGTCCTTACAGAAAGATCAGGGTACAAACAAGCTGGCCACCGTCATGAATATCATTTGATACAGTTCTAGAAATGCTTGCTATAGCAATAAGACAAGGAAGAGAAATTGAGAGGATAAGCAAGGCAAAGAAGAAACAGAAGGGGATACCCTTGTCACAGATGAAAGTTTACTTAAAGAACACTAGAGAGTAAACTAAAAATTAATTGAAACAATAACCAGTAAAATAGGATCATATAACCCACAAAAAAAGTAGCTTATTGTACATTACTAACAAAACCAAGCAGGAAGGAGATAGAAAAAGAAATTCCATTCGTCATAATTACAGAATATCTAAAATACATGAATGTAACTACGAAATACTATAGCATTAGAGATAGATCCAAAATGTTGGAGAGGGATTAAGTGCTCATTGTCAGGCCTTGTGCCAATTTGATGAAAATAGTCCTCCATTATACTCACTTCAGTACCCTTCCAATCAGAGTACCAAAGGATTACTTTGTAGAACCTGAAGAAGAAAAAAATGTATATGAACAAAAAGACCTAGAATCTGATGGGAAATCATAAAAAAAAAAAAAGTGGGAAGGAGGCCTAGCAATACCAGATCTCAACATGAATACAAAGCTGTATGTTCCTGCTGGTATAGGGTAAAAAAGGAAAAACGTGGTCAGTATACCAGATGAGATTCCTGAAACCAGATGGACAGGCATCATTTTTTTTATCATTCTTGACCAAATGAGACATAGATGATAGTTTTTATCCAGTAGAATGGAAAAGTTTCTAGACAAAGGTCATTGCAGTTAGAAAGGAAACAGGTGAGAGCCAGGCCTAGGTTCAAATCTAGCCTTAGATACTTTCTGGCTGTGTGACCCTGAGCAAGTCACTTAACCCCCATTGCCTAGCCCTTACCACTCTTCTGCCTTGGGCCTGTTATTGGTAATATTGATCTAGTTTGGGTTTTAAATTTATAGCTGATTGATCCTTATCAAGATAGGCTTGAGATGTTAGGGCAACCTAGTTTTAAACGGTTAATGAATTTGCTGGACACAGTTTAATCCAACTATGAGTATAGACAGGGACAGGATAAAGGAGGTATGAATAAAGTCGGAAAACTTTTATCCTAATTCTAAGATTTCTAAGTATAACCTCCCAGTCTAAATCCTTGCAGATTTGCTTCTTATTCACCAAAGGTGAACCCCCTTTAAACTATTCTCAACTATCTACCTAAGACCCAATTCTGTCTATCTAAATTTATTCTAATACATAAACTTCAAATATTATTAACCTCCTTAAATTATTTATGAAAATTCACAAGGTGTCTCAACTAATTCTCTAGATGTGACAGAAATCACTAGCCTCCTCTGACTCTTCCCAGCAGGGGGTCAGACCTCATGATGTTTCAGTGAGAGCAAACAGCCCTCTACTGGGAGTTTTTCTCTTTCTCTCTCTGAGAAAAAACTCTAAAAAATCCCAAAAATGTTCACAGATGTTCTTCCAACTTTTCATAGTTAACTTTAACCGAAATAACTAACAGGTAGTCAGCCAATGAAAATCTTCCTTAAGGTTACTACCATGATTTTTCTCTGGCTGTGCTTTAGAAGGGGACGAGGAAATAATTCTTTTCTCTGGTATTGATCTCTAGTTCTAATTATGCTAGATAACTAATTAAACTCATCAGAACTAAAAATAGTATTGATTCTTGGGTGGAAGGTACAGGTTTTTTAAAAAAGAGGGAAGTTAGAAGGGGGAGAAAGTCTGCAGTAAGTTTCTCAGATAAACTTTTGATGTATAAGAGTTTATAGAGAAATAATTTTAATATATAAGAATCATTGCTCAGTAGACCAAATGGTCAAAGGATATAAACATGCAATTTCAAAAGAAGGAAGTCAGGTTATTAACAATCATATGAAAAAATGTTCCAAATAGAAATGATAAAGGAAAGCAATTGTGGCCATCAAATTCGCAACAATGAAAGACTAAGTGGGTTCCTGTCAATTGGCACAGTTACAATTGTGGCATATTAATAGAATTTGGTTGCAGTATAAGAAATGAAAGGGATAGATTCAGAGAAACTTGGGAAAGATGTATGAATGGCTAGAGTAAGGAAGTGAGCACATCCAGGAGAATAATTTATATAATGACAATTCCTTGACAATATTGTCAAGAAAAATGGGATTAATCTTAAGAACTATTCAGCATGGTTACAACTCAAGGAAACCAACATAGTGAATTGTGAGTCCTACCTTGTAGCCAGGAGATAAGAGACTAGAAATAGTACAGAATAAAGCAGATTTAATCAGATGGGATTCGAATTTTTTATTATATTTGTTACAAGGAATGGTTTTTCTTTTTTTTTTGAGGATTAAAGGAGAATAGTCATTATTTTTAATAAAAAAAGAAATATTAATTATTAAAATACCCAGGACAACAGAAAGAACTTCACGAGGGGGCACAGACAAGGAGGACACTGTTGCAATTACCATGTGACATTTTAGTTAAACCCCAAAATACTTCTATGTAGAAGGGGGAAAGGCAATGCTACATAACAAGTATATACAGTTTCCTTTATGTTTTTCTTTATGTTAAAATTACTTTTTTATGTTTATTAAATCCATAATTCTTTAAGATGAAAGAAAGAAGTAGAAATGTTTCCCGTTTTAATTGGTTCCTCAAGGTTGGAGAGACAAACCAAAGTCCTTCAAAGATGTTCTTGTTCACTTGTTCTGCAGGCCCATCTGGTAAAATCTTCCCTGGTCAGATGACTGACATCTTGAACGAGCTCAAAGGGAAGAAACTATATGTACAGGACCTGGATGATGGTGAGTACCCTGAATGTGTCAAATGGCCTTTTCATCAATACTTAAAGACCTTTGGGAGATTTGTGATTCCACCCCACCAAGCTAACAATGTTTGTGAAGACACTCCTGGAACATTTCACTTGAGCAAATTCCATTGGGATGGGATTTTCTTATTATAGGTATTGTTTATTTGTCGTATTTTCTTTTTAAATTGAGTTCCAGATTCTCATCCTCTCATTCCTCCCATACACACTGAGAAGGCAAGCAGTGTATCGGTTACATATGTGAAATTGTGTAAGATGTTTCCATATTAGCTACATCATCAAAAATCATTCTTTTTAAAGGCAAGAAAATTATACTTCACTTTGCACTCAAGAATTCATCAGTTCTCTCTCTCTGGAGGTGGAGAGCATTTTTTCATCCTGAGTCCACTGGAATTGTCTCAAGAGTAGCTAGCTAAGTCTTTCACCATTTATCATCATTACAACATTGCTGTTACTGTGCACAATGATCACCCAGTTCTGCTCACTTCTCTTTGATACAATTCGTTTAAATATTCCCAGTTTTTTTCTGAAACAGTTTTTCCTGCTCATTCTTTCTTACAGCACGATAGTCATGTGCCACAACTTATTTGACCCTTCTTCAGTTAATGAGCATGCCCTCAGTTTTTCCAAATTTTTGCCAGCATAAAAAGAGCTGCTATAAATATTTTGGTACAAATGAATCCTTCTTTGATCTCTTTAGAGTACAGACTTGGTAGTGGTGTTGCTGAATTAAAGGGTAGGATATGCAGTTTTATAGTTCTTGGTATATAGTTTCCAATTGTTCTCCAGAGTAGTTGTACCAGTTCACCACACCAAGTTTATTAATGTTTCTATTTTCCCTCATCTCCTCCAACATTTGTTATTTCTGATAAGTATGAAGTAGTACCTCAGTGTTATGTTAATTTGCTCTTCTCTAATCAGATGTGATTTAGGGCCTTTTTTCATCTGTTTTGATTTCTTCTTTTGAAAACTTCATGTTCATATCCTTTGACAATTTAATCTATTGAGGAAATGGTATAAGTTTACCCCTTTCCCATATATTTGAGAAAATGAGGCCTTTATCAGAGAAATTTGCTTTAAGATTATATTACTTTAGATTTAAATCACATTTCCCTCATCTCTTTTAATTATGGCTATTTTTGCTTTGTCTGAGATCCGTGATCACCAGGGCACTGTTACTTTAATAAACTGATTAATATGGACTACAGATCATGCTTTTCACTAGATTCCTTTATGTCTTTTTGTCAAAGAAAACTTAAAACTTAAAAAAAAAAATTTGAAGCTGTTTCATCTCTGCTAACTAGGTGTTAATACAACCTTTGTGTTTCTTTTCAGACAAGTTTTTTCTATCAGCTATGAAGGTGGTAAGTATATTTCTTGCTACTTTCCTGTTTTCAAGGAGACACTTCTCCATCTCTAAATCAGACTCAAAACTAGCTTCCACTGTGCTTTGCACCTTTCCTACCCTTTGTTTCCCATTCCATTGCTGTCCTTTCTTCCATACTTTGCTTTTTTTTTAAACCATCCATCTTAAGGCAGGGGGGGTAGGCAATGGGGGTAAGTAACTTGCCCAGGGTCACAATTGAAAGTGTCAGAGACCAGATTTCACCTCCAGGCTTGACTCTATCCGTTGAAGCACTTAGCTGCCCCTCTTTCTTCCAAACTTGATTGAGTTTCAAATTCTGAAGGTCAGAGTGGCAGATTATCCTGGCTGGGCAGGCCTTGATTCTGGTGTGAGACCAGTTGTGTCCCATCTGGAAAAGCTCAGGTCTAGCCTGGCTTCAGCAGGGAGATGGTGACCTCCAAACCCCTCAGCAGTAAAGGTTAGTTATTCTGAGATTGAGGCTCCCTGGGCTTCACGTGCAGCCATGTGGGTCTGTCCCCATTCCCAGCCAGTGAGGAGGCGATTTCCCTGTAGCTCGCACTCATTTATTCCCCTTCCCTCCTCTATAGTGCTTCATGCTGAAAGATCTTGACCTCGCCTACCAAGTCCATGGCCTTTTAAGGTCAGGTGACAATTGGAAGCTGATCGGGGATCCCTTTCAGAGTGTCTTCTATTAGTAAGTTGGGAGAAACATACAGGAGCATTGACTGTTTTCGTTATTTGTGCATTTGCTTCTGGGCCTGCGTGACTAGACAGGTTGGAGGCACAGACTGTTCTCCCCACCAAGAACCCAGAAAATGGGGGGCATCAAATGCAAGATGATTAGAGGTGTAGCAAGGGGGTGTGGGTGTTGTATCCCAAAATAGCAAAAAACCTGACATGGGAGGAGGAGATCATTGGTTAGAGTTCCCCTAGAGTTTGTCTGGCTCTAGTGTTTTATTGAAGGAAAGCTTTGGACATGCCAGAGCCTGTCTAAAGTGTGGGCGTGTCATAGAAAAATCAAAATGCTTCACGTAGCTGGACTCGTGGAGGGATCAGAGGCCATCCATCATGTAGATGTTGGGTCAGAAAGAGGCTGAACTGCGGGTCTAAAAGTGTGAAATCAGCCACCTTAGGAATTGGTGGATTCCCCCATCCCTTAAGGTCTTCCTTTGTGCAGACGATATTTGGACCCACTTCCTGGGGCTGTTGGAGAAAGTATTCCCAGATAGCACCAGGGCTTCTGGGGCCGCCTCCTCTTTGAGATGCTGGGGGGCCTACCTTAATGGCGAGAACAGCTAGACTAGTCCCAGATTCAGTGAGCCCAGCACGTGCCACACACAGTTGTCCCAGAAGAAGTGCTTGCTTCCTGGCAGCTTTGATTGCCTGTGATCGGAGCTGGGACCCTGAGTTTGTGTCTGGTTGAATGGCTCCAAGGCCTAGAGAAATGTGTTTAGTCTTGACAAAGCTTGTTGTCTTCCTGCAGTCAGAAGTTCTTCGGCTTATTGTGCCTCATGGAGCAAATTGATGTCACTCTGAAGTGGTACAAGGCGCTGATCCCTTCTGTAAGAAGCTTTGTCTCTTGTCGTCGTTTGAAGATGCCTTTGTGTCTGAGCACCTGATCTCTTGGAATGTGAAGGCATGTTCTTCTTTTCCAGGTCTGCTTTCCCCACTCCTACCTCATTCTGGATCTTCTCCAGGCCCTGGATGTGGGGAACCGATTAGAGATGATCCCCGAGATCTGGAAGGGTGAGCAGTCGCCGCTCGGACTCCCTACCTTCCCCAGAGTTCTCCAGCCATTGGCAGGGTTTCTTAGATAAGCTATTGAATGCCTCTGGGCTTCAGTCTCCTCCTTTAAAGTGATGAGGTTAGATTAGACAAGGCTCTTACAGTGCCAAAATCTTAGCATATTCCCTAACCATCCCCCACAAATTTGGCAAAGTAATATGGCAGCTCCTTAGTGCAATGGAAAGCTCCAGGCCTTAAGGTGAAGTTCAAATATGACCTTGGACACTAACCCCAATTCTAATTCCATCTTGGCCTCCACCTGCCTCGGTTTCCTCAACTGCAAAATGAGAATCATACTAACTACTCCCCCTTCCTAGGGTCGTTGTAAGGATCAAATTATTTAACATGTAAAGCTTTTAGCACTGTGCTGAGCCCATAATAAGTACTAGATGTAATTATTTTCATTAATAGTATTCCTATTATTGTCATCACCTGTATCTGGTCATCTTACTGTATGAGGCCAGTGTCTCAGCTCTCAAGGCTGATCTCAGGGCAGCCAGGGCAGGTGGGTGCTTTGTCCAGAAGCTTTCTGCCAAATGCCAGGGTCGCAGCATGTGTTCCTTGTTTCCTCTAGGAGCAAGGGGAAGTGGCAGATATTTAGCTTCTTCCATTTCCAACACCCTCTCCCTTTTTTCTGGGAACTTGGGGGGGGAAGGTGGAGAGAATTGTCAAACCGAACTTGCTACTTTGGTGTCCTCTCTCACCCAAAAAACCTAGAAGTGGTGGGATTTGGCCAGCAAATCTGCTTTGACGGTGGAGGCGATCACTCTGGCCACACTTTCATTTATTTCTACTTGTGTCTTATTCCAAGATTGCAAAGAATTCGGTCTGAGTAAATGGAATAATGTGAGGGAGGAGATCCTAGAGCTGATGGCCAGAGAGAAGCAGCCCCCAGAGGTAGGACAATGGAAGAGGCCCTTCACTCCCCGAGGTCAGGGTGATCCTTTGTGTCCACATGTGAAGGCAGAGGAATCGAGAGCCTTGCTTCCTCATTCCCTGCCTCAGTTTCTCCCTCTGTACAGTGAGGATACTGCCTTCCCAGAATGCCTCTAGCAGTGAGTGCAAAGCCCATGTGGCAGTTATGCTGATGACCACTTGTTCTCAGGTCCAGGAAGCATTTGCCGACTGTGCTGCCGATATTAAATACACTTATGAAAATGAAGACGGGGTCAAGGTGGTACCAGAGTGGCCCTCCGGCCCCATGAACTATATCGCCCTTCTCCTCCTCCGAGGGGGCAGGACCCGGGAGGCCTGGTAAGGAGGATCCTGGGGCACGCTGGTGTTCAAAGCTTGCCCCTCCATCTCTGAGAGATGGGGCTCCAGGGCAGGCTGGGCAGGAAGCGTTTTGTTTTGGGGAAAGTGGTTCTTCTCACACTGGCGCTTAGGGGTCATTTACCCCATGTTTGGCATTTGTGTCTGACCTAACTGGGGGCATGCTGCCTTAGCTGGCTTGTGTACACCGGCGGTTCCCCCTCTACTCCCTCTGTCTCTTAGAATATAGTCCGAGACTGAGGCTCGGAGCAGGCAGAGTGGCTGCTCAAGACTATGTGAGTAAGTCTCCAAAGCGGGATTTGAACCCATGTCTTCTATGCTAATGCTCCTGCCACTGTGCTATGCTCTTCACTTATTTTTAAATCCTCTCCTCCCCTCCTCTGGGGCTAGGCAGGGGGGGATCACCCAGCTAGAAAGGATTTGAAGCCACATGTAAACCCAGGACTAACCATCTCCAGGCCTCTCGTTCATCTTATGTCCAGACTAGGACCCTGGCTTGTCCGTTAGCCAGTTGGGTTGGCCATCCGTGGGTCTGCCTGCATCCCTGTGAGGTGGGGCAGATGGAACTCTAGTCTGGCCCATACACAGAGGCTGTGATGATTGGCGCAGGGGTACGGACCTCAGCTGAATCATGGGAGCTGAATGTATGTGTGTCTCTGCCCTCCTGCGTGTGGCAGGTTGATGGGGAGCACTTACATGAGACTGGTGCCTAAATCTGAGCCTCAGCCCCACACGGCGCTGCCTTGGGGGCTTCCACACAACGGGGCTGCCTGATGAGGCTCCAGGGAAGCTCGGAAGGGGGCCCTGATCCCCGGAGCCTCTCCGAGTGCAGTGTTCTCTGGGCGTTTACACTTTAGTCTGATTCTGCTGCAAGCTCAACCCCCTGGCCTAGTGTGTTGTGGGAGGCAATGAGGCCTTTGGGAATTTTATTTCAAAAGAAGTAAGCAGTGATATTCCGTTATTCATCCTCGGACAAGAGGCAGGAGCTACGTAGCTCCTTTAGTTCTACTGCTTTAGGGCAGAGAGCAGGAGCTTCCTACGTGTTGGTCAGTTCTTGACTAAACAGACTCTTCTGATTCTAGACCCCAACCTCCCACCCCAGTTCCGGTCCTTTTTTAGACCCAGTCAGCCCCCTTCACTTCCCCCGTTTCTCGGGACACAACTAGAGTCTCTGGTCTATTTAACTATCGTTCCATCCCCATCTGTCAGGCAATGTGGGGATACCCCTGGAGCGCTATTTAGGGATCCCCTTTGTGAATGCCTGGGAGGAATGGAAGCGGCAGGTGTCCGGGCCCTAAAAGATCCGTCATCTTCTCTCACACAGGCAAATGTTGGAGTATTTCAAGAAGCAAAACAGAATCCCCCAGTGAGTTCCCGTGATCTGCTGCCCCATCCTGCGGGGACTTTCTGCCATCTTGGGTGGGTGGGTGGTGGTGATGGGCGTGAGCACAATTGCCATTGGATTTCTCTCTCGCAGAACTGAGCTGATGAATGAATTCATGGACAGTGCCAAGGAACACCACAACTCTGCCCAGGCTGTGCACTTGGTGGAGCTGGCCCGCGCACTGAGCCTGGCCGTTTGTGAGCCCCTCACCCAGAGGGTGCTGGCTGATTTCGAAGTCTCCAAGGAACAGAGGTAAGCAGTCCCTTTCTTCTTTTCTTCTCCAAATCCGGTGACTATCAGTTACTGCACCCCTGCCTCGGGGAAAGCACTGCTAGGGAGCAGACGGAGAGTGGGAAGAGCCTGGGTGGACCCAGGCTCAGGAGGCCCGAGGGGTCTCTTCCTACATGCTTTGAGCTTCATTGTCTCCTCTGCAGAATGGGAATGACACTATTCTGGAAGGGGTTAGGGGGCAGTGAGATCAGAGGCGATCCCTGCTGTCCTATCCTGTAATCTTGTTATCGGGAAAGGCCCGTGGAAGAGCGTGACAGACAGAGCAGATGGGCTGATGCGGCTGCGCCTGGCTGCATGCTTAGCACCAGGAGTGGTCTTGGAATCGATATGGGGGGCCAGGAAACCTGTAGATAGATGGTCACCCTGGGATCCCTTTGACTTTTTTATTGGTATCTTGTGTTTACAAAATAATTCCCCTGGTATCGCCCTTCCTTCCACCCATGTCCCGTTTAAGATCTATTTTTAATTGAGTAAATAAACAGTCCATTTTAATCTACATTTGAGCCGGCACTGGGTGGGAGATCCTGAATGCACTGGCCGAGGCTCCTCGCCTTAGGTCTGAAAGTGAAGGGGGCTGGGATCTGTGGCCGCGTTAGAGAACAGGTCACGCCTGGTTGTGGAGATTGGGAAGCACCCAGGAGACAGAGAATGCCTGAAACTTGGTTTTCCTGCAGAAAAGCCCTGGAAGCCTTTTCTGTGACAACCAGCGACAGTGACAGCAGCAGCGACAGCGACAGCAGCAGCAGTGACAGCGAGTGAGGGGCCATGAAGGACTTTGCTCCCAGGTGTGTCTGGAGCCGGATTGACCAGTGATGGGGGAAAGAGGGGGCTGCAGGAATAAAGACGTTCCTCCCAAACCCAGCCGACTTGTTGCTCCTGGAAGGAGGGGAGGCGGGAAGGCACTTAGGTTAGAGGGAGGATGGGAGGGCTGGGATCCAGGGATCGATGCCTCAAACCCAGACCACACAAGCTCACACTTTCCAGAAGACGTGTACACCATGTGGCCGAGGCTGTCCCTCATTGCTGTCGTTGCATCCAGGAGTCAGGCTGCCTGTGGTCACTCACCAGTCAGACTGGCTGCATCCTCCCTTGGTTACAAGGAAAGAGTGGGGAGAAATCGGACAAAAAAATGTCCCCAGATGCTTTCTATCAGGAGAATTGGTTCCTTAATTGGCCTTTCCACGAGCCGCCCTCCTTGGGAATCCCTGGGGTGACTGTCCCTTCACTGACTACCAGGTGTGAGATACCACTTGTCCTGCCCAAGAAAGGCTCGCTTCCTCCCTGCCTGAGGTGACTGTATTTGGGGGAAAAATTACAGTACTGGGCTGGATTTTGGGACAAGGATAAAGAATTCGATTGCACTAAATAGTACCCACAGATGCCCCTTCCAACCTCTTGGAGAACACCAGCTGTCCTACCAAACCCAGGTCAGAACCTGAACCCCAGCCTGCTTTGCTGATGCCTGATGTGCTTTTCTGCCAGGCCTCCCACCCCACCCCACCCCCAACCCCATCTTGCTCAGGAACCCAAAGCAGTAGGACTGTCATGCAATAGCAATGAGGGCCTACAGCTGATTGATCCAAGTTCATTTGGGTCCTCACTACTCCAGGGTAAGCTGGCATTTTTCATTGATTCCCTGCTACACTCTTGGGGATGTGCCACCCAAGGGAAGGCTTGGGTAAGTGGCAGAGTATAGACAAGCAAGGGGAGAATGCATGATGCCCCGATGATGAAAGGGCATGGAATGGGGGGACCTGGGGTGCCATTAGTTTATCAGTGTGTTTGGGTGGGTAAGGTACCAGGGCCCCCAGCTGGATGGGAGGAGGGATGGCGTCTCTGGAATGATGTAGGCAACGGCAGCCCAGCTTTCTGAGAGATGATCTGGCCGTAATCACTGATGATGAATCAAAATGGTAACCCGGCGGGCCGTGAAGGATACGGCAGGTGGAGGGCTAACCTATGGCCAAAACAAATGCAACCAAGACATCATTTGGGAAATGAATGTATCTCCAAATGAGAGGTTTAAGAGAGAAGCAAGTGGACTGCTTTGCCAGGACCCACAGGGTAGAAAAGGGAACGAGCATTCGAGTGCCCTTCTTTGTGCCTAGAGGCTTGCAGAAAGGCAGCTGGCACACTGACGACCCGAATGAGGCCATTTAGGCAGGCATGAGGGAGCTGGGATCCACCCAGGAGAGAGAACCCACATGAATGAGACAGGCACAGGGCAGCCGATGGATGAAGTCACCATCCCCAGCATGTGCAGGCTTCCCATTTGATCTATAAAACTTAGGAGGTGCTACTGCCCTTCTGGTCTAGCTGCTGTCCCATTCTCAGTGGTGTGCGGCCCTTGGTAATAACTTGACCCTCCCATCCGGCCATGTTGAGCATCCTATAACAGCTGTCTTCCTTCACACTTTTATACCACCTCAGGGCCTTTGTAGGAAACCCTTCATGGCCCCCTGATACTCCTAAACATTTTCTCTTGACTGTCTTCCCAACTCCCTGAGCTGCAAGGGCCCTCCAAGGTTGATCTACAGTTACCTGGAAAAGGTTCCCATCCAGCCTTTGCCTAAAGACCTCTAGGAAGGGCCACCCACTACTTTCCGAGGTTTAGGAAAGATCTCATTGGTTAGAAAGTTTTCCCATTAATCAAGTCAAAACTCTGTGTTCCTGTACCTTCCGCCCACTGGCTCTGAGCTTTGGCCTTTGGGACCAGCTACATTAATCCCTCTTCTCCATGAATGGCCACAAGTGTCTGAAGAGCTTAAACTCCCCCATCCCCAGGCTAGTCTGCCCTACTTCCATCAGCCAAATGGCTGATTAGTAGGGCTGTTGTAGAACCGTGGAACAAAACGATGGATCTGGAGTCCGAGGATCTACCTAGATTCATAGCTTTCCTACTCTGAGTTACCCTGGAGCTTGGGCTTTCGTTATTAGGGCATCTGTTTTTTAAAAACCCTTTTCTTCCAGCCTCGAATAACTGCTGCGTAAACTCCACTTCAAACCTTATAAAGGTGCCAGCCGCCTTTCCATAGCAAGGGCTAGGCAATGGGGGTGAAGTGACTTGCCCAGGGTCACCTGGCTAGGAAGTGTCTGAGGCCAGATTTAAACTCGGGTCTTCCTGTCCTTAGTCCCAATCCACTGAGCCACTTACTCATTCCTCATCTGTACAAAGGAGAGAGGTGTTGGGGGAGAAGCAGTGAACAGGATGGCTTCGAGCCTCCCTTCCATCTTGAAAGCTTATTGCAGTTTGACTCAGGATTCCTGAAAACCTATCCTGGAGTTCTTTGATCCATGATCTTCTGATGATCAGGGTACAAAGAACAACATGCTTGCCACCATTATGGGGGATTATACAGCACAGCATCCAAAGGAGGGTATCCTTTAGATGGTGAGCTCCTCCAGGCTCTCCCATCTTTTGCCAAGTACAACAAACTCCAGAACACTGGATGGGTGGCAATCTACACCTTGGAGGGAAGAGGACCCCCGTCGAGGAGGAAGCATTTAGCTAAGTATCTTATTAAATTCAGCCAAACATTCTGGCCTGCTGATTGCTGCAGAAGCCTTGGGGAGTCCTCTATTTGGCCCTATGACACGAGGTGCCATTTACAGAAAGCCACGAGGCCTAGATGATCTTATTTGGGTTTTCCCAAGTTCTGAAGCAATCGCGGATCACTCACATCTTCCACAACTCCAGGTTGCACCCTTCTTTCACCCCTGAACTCTTAATAAACTTACCTGGGCACTTTTCCCCATGACTTCTGGTGTTGCTGCCAGATTAGTCTTCATAAAACACAGTTGAAAAGCTTGCTCAAAATGTTCAGATACCTGCCACTGACTACAAGGATCACTTGCAAACTTACAAACTCTCAATATTTGCATCAAGAGTGTGTTTTGTCCTAAGGACTTTTTTGGGGGGGGGGGGGGGGACCCATGAATGATGACTGCCCGAAGAATGAGACCTGTGTATTTGTTAAAGAAATTGTCAGTGGGAGCAATGTCTTTTTTTTTTTATTAAAACCTTACCTTCTGTCTTAGAATTATAATAGTTAAAAATTAAATCATGAGGCTGTTAGTAGCTTTATTTCATTAACTAGTGATAATAAAGAGAGAGGGAAATGTAGACAAGAAATAAAGAGTTGCCTAGACTATGTGTCACTAATAGAATAAAACTCACCAACAGGATTCAAATCGCCAGCCAGAAGAGCACGAGAGAGACTGAAAACAACCTCTTGGTCTCGGCTTATAAGCAATTTTCTCCATTCACTAGCTCTCCTACATCATATCTCAGGAACCAATCATAGTTCCTTAATTTGCCTGGCACCACCCAGGGGAATTGCTTTCTATCTCATTAGTTTCAACTTTCTTTCTCTGAAGGCCTGTCTATGCCTGCACATCTCAATAGTAAACAACCTCCAGGTCCCTGATTGAATACATCAAAACAAAGCAACATAATGGAGGAGTTCCTTTCCCACCATCCCCCCTATGATTCTATTGGGAGAAAAGCATGTTGAAATCTCCCCATTTTAGGGTTTGGAGAGATTAACATGCCTAGTTTCCCCAAGGAATCATTTCAAATAACCATCTTATACCTCTAAAGATTCTTTTATTGGAGTTGTATAGAATATCGCACTTCACCTAGAGGAAATTACAATAATTTGGGGATAAGAGGGAAAGAAAAGAGAAAGAACATAGAAAAAAATGATTGATAGATGCATTGGCAGAAAGTCAATTATGGGCATTCCCCTTTGACATAAGAGTTTACATTCAGAATAAATATGTTCAACCCCCTTCAGTTCAGTTCGTTATATCCCAAAGTCACTCTGGATCTTTTGATGTAGTGTGTGGTTTCCTCAGGCATCCTTATAGCACCTCCAAAAGATCCGCTTTCTTGATTTGGGGTGTTGGTGAGTTTCTTTTCCTGAAATTTCTTCAAAAAATCTTAAACCTTGGATTTTAGGATAATTGTACAATGCCCTGAGAAGTACATTGACCAACACCAGAATCACCCCAGAATACAAGATTGAGTTATGGGGTATGTGAATCAATTGTTAAAAGAAAGCCACACACAAAGAGAAGAGAAAAAATTCTGGGTAAAAAAATATGTATATATTAAAATCGTGTGTATAAAATTATGAGTAAAGAAAAGAATAAATCCATAAAAGGTCTTTGAATCACAAGCAAGGCCCAATTAAAGTAATTTATGTTCTACAAGTCCACATGACAAATGCAGTAATATTGCACTTACCCATCCACAGCCAGGACTACAGAAAACTGCCATATTATAAAAGAGAAGGGACTATATTCTGAGGTAAAAGGGAAATGATTCCCTGGTCTGATTTTATCTTCAATTTCAGGGATAGGGGAGCCAAAATAAAAGCCAAACTAAGGTAGTTGTAGGAAATCTGGTATGGAGAAGTCCTGCATCTGAAGTTGTCAAACAGCCTCTTCCTCGAACCTCAACACAAATCCTTGGTCTTGGCACAGATTCTCATCAATCCCACAAGGATTGTTGGTCTTTTTGACCTTGTGCTTCTTGGCATCGTACAGTAGCTCTTTTGTGATCCCTTCTTCTGAAATCAGACACAATTTTTAGTAAAAGTCCCATAATACTTAACAATCAAAAGCAGATTTCCATAGTCTGAAGCTTTTGGGTATGCATTGGTATTAGGGCTCATAGACAATGTAAATTTGTCCTTCAAAATCAAATAAATATTAATACTGATTCCATGTACTTCAAGTAGAAAAAATAAGGAAAAACCACCAAATACCCTATTGAAAATAAAAAAAAAATAATAAAAAAAAGAAATTCAGGAATTCAATGTGTCAACCAAAACAGTGTCCAACTTGTCTGTGGACTTTTATAATGGTATTATCTCCAGTTCAGCCAGGAGGAGGGTATAAATAAAGACAATTGCATGTGACAGGATATAGTCTATCAGTGTCTATAGAAGGTACATGTTTTACATGTAACGAATCCAAGAGTCCTTTTCTCCAATTTTGATAGCTGTTGGAGTGGTTAACAGGAAATTACATACACCTTGTATTTAAAACTGCATTAGAGAAACTTCTTCACTATGGGGAGAGTAATAGACTGAAATAGTTAACATCAATAAGGCAATGGAGTCTGAAAAGGTTTAAAATCACCTCCAGACTCTTTGAGGTTCCTTCCCCTCCCGAGTGCCATCATTCATCTAGATTCCTTTTGCCACACCTCTGGGATCCCCCATACTGAAGGGAGTTGTTACACCGATTACAGTGAGAACAAACCCCATATTGGATATTCTGGTGGGAGTTATGATTTGCCCGATTTGAATTACTATTCCTATGTAAGTTCCTATTATTATTATTCCTAAAGCTTCTATTTCTATTTTCCTGAGTCCTTTTCCTACAGTTCATAATTACACGACACCCCCCCTCCACAAAAATAACATATTGGTGGTTGTGTTGTGAATTCTTAAAAAGGGGCTATGGCCACTCCTTGATTTGCTGTTGCTTTGTCAACTTTACCAGCTAATGCATCTATTCTCTTCATTAATTTCTCTACTAATTCAGTGTTCTCTTCATCTTTCTTTTCATCTCCATAAAAAAAAAAATGTCACTCTTTTCTATTCCTCAAGATCCATATTAGCTCAGTTTGGGCAGTTAGTCCTAAAATAGTTCTTAACCCCCTTACAATTGTTTTTTACAAATTGTCTCCTGATTTGTCTAACATTTCTTTCCCTAGAAAAGATCTAGGTCTATATATCTGCCTCCTAGCTCAATAAGCCTATCCAGAAACTGAGAGAGGTTTTTATCATCTTTCTGCTTTAGGTTTTCACATTTAGTCCACTTACCAGGCCTATCAGAGCAATGTGACAAGGAAATCACTTTAAAAGACTGATATATATTAATTTAAGGTCGCCAAGGAATTCAGCTATGTAATTCCTAAATGAAAACTCAAGTCAGCAGTCAACCTTTTATGGAGTTTAATTACAAACAGGAGGAAGAAAGGTATTAGAGATAGAGAGGGAGAGAGAAAGGGGAGAGAAGGGAATAGGGCTTAAATACCCCTTCTGTTTAGGCTGGGCCAAAAGGCCCAAGCCCTTAGATAGCTGAGGCAAAGAAAAGAGATCAGTCTCTATCACTCACGTGACCAAAATGGAGAAACAGTCTCAGGGGCCTCCACCTCCAGCTTCCTTCAGAGCAAGCTTCTCAGAGCACAACCTCTCAGAGCAAAAACCTCTCCAACCAACCCCCTCTAGTCCTCAGACCCCTCTATCTTTAAGGAAACCATCCAAGTTCCCTCCCCTCAGTTCTCACATCTACCAATCACTGTCCATGTCTTCCCTGTGCCAATGGTGGCTCTACCTTAACCCAGGACCGCCCAGAGGTCTGTGGCTTTGCACATGTCTGTTGAAGGTCATATTCTCAAATAATTAAATCTTGATCTATGCTGCAGCCCTTCCTAAATCCTGTTAGGACTGAGTAGGGTGGAAATTGTATTTTCCAAGACCTGGTTCTGTCATTCCAAGTATCTCTATTGTATCAATTCTAAAATCAATCATGACTCAAAGAAATTCCTGTTCTATGCTTAAGCATAGGTCAAAGCCCTTTCCATTGTTCAGCAAAAGGTTTCTGTCCTAAAGTAATCTTAAGTAGGGAGGAGAAGGAACCTCCCATGCCAATGGGGTTCACATTCCAATAGACTATCAGTAAGAAATTTTCCAAGTATGAAATTTCCCAATGGTGAAATTTCCAACATTTATAAGTCTAAGAAATTTTAAGGTTTACAGCAAGCTCTCTTTGCTTTTAGTAATGCATTTCTAGCCTGGCATAGTTTTAAGTAATCTTGCTCTTAATTTGGGTCCCATTTAAGATCTTCATTTGGCCAATGAATTACTACCTCTCCCTGGGCCTGATTAACAAGAGAAAGAATCTTATTTCTTCCTCTTTCCATTAGCAGGCATGTAGCAAGCTTTTCACATGGAGAAACATGGGATTATAAGTACAATAAATGCTTTCAATTTTATTTATAACTACAATGAGCTCATCTTCAAAGGAAAGGCCCCCCCTCCACACACACACACACACACTTTGAATCTCTCAATATCTTGTGGAGAAAGGTGTATGATATATGTATATAATGTTTACTAAGTTCCCTCATTTATTGTAAGTGGGAACATCCCTTAGGGAGAATAAACCTTTAATTGAATTGTTTGTGATTACTGTTGTCTGGTTTGTTTGGGTTGCAGTAGAGTGGGTGGGAGGAAGGGGAGTAGTGGTAGGGACTGGGGGCAGAATGGTAGGGGAAGAGGAAGAGATGGGTTGGGAAAAGGAGAGGGGCTGTGGCAGGGGAGGAAGAGGCAAGGCAAAGTGAGATTGAGCAGGGCCTGAAGAAGGGAGGAGGTAATTGGGGGATGTAAAGGTGGGGAGAAGGGAGGGTTGGAGAGGCCAGTAGGAAAAGGGGAGGGGACAGTGAAGGCAGGGGGAGAAGGCAAGCCAGGGCAAGAGGAAGGGTGGACAGGATGAGGCAGAGATTGGGTAGGCTTAGATGGCAAGGGAGGGTAGAGAGGTGGATTTTTCTTCTGAGTCTTGAGATTAATCAAGCTGTCTTTCCATTGTTTTTCCCCCCCTTGGGGAAGAATGGATAAACTGCAAGGTACCCTATCAGTACACCCAGGAACAGTAAGTACTAAACGAAACCATTCTGGAACTCTGAGCTGTGTGAACAGTGTAATGCTCTCTGAGAACAGGAGCCTTTTTAGATAGGCAGGAAGTTGCACTTTCACAATGGGGCCACGCTCTCTAGCACCATCTTCTGTTGCCTATTTATTTTTAAATTTAATTATTAAATTGCCTACAGTTCTATTCTTGTCCGTAGATGGCGCTACCCTAGGGTGTACTGGCTAAGGGTTACGGGTCTCACAGGGCTAGAGGATGGGGTGTCCTAAAGGCTAGGAAGAAACACACTTCCTATAAAGTAAAACCACCCCTCAGGGTACAGCCTTCTCCTCTCCCCAGGGGTAAAAACCCAGAGGGTCCATGCTTCCAAGAGGGCCTACAGGGTTGGGGGGCTGGAGCTCTAGCTCTGAGGGAGGCCTGGACTCCGAGGCTTTCCCAGGGAAAGGCTTAGCAGGGATCCTCTTCACTGAGCTGGTCGGGGGATGAAAAGGATTTGGGTGGGGAGCACAGGCTGTGGCTTCTCAGGGTTAAAGGGGCAGCTTTAGAGATCTTGCTGCTGCTCTCCCTGGCGCCTTCTCCCACTTTAAGCTAATGGTGGAGGCACGTGTAGGGGCTCAGAAAGGGCCTTAAAAAAAAAAGAAAAATTGGACTCCCAGGAGCAAAGCAAGATACTCCCCTATAAAGGGCTAGAAACTGGAGGTTTGGGTTACACCTGGTTTGGGGGGGGGGGGAACAAAAGTTAAGCTTACTTTCCTCCCCCAAGACTCAACCCTTCCTCACAATCTGGAGTTCTGGGCCACAGGCCTAGAGCTGGGGGTGGGGGGGTGGGGAGGGACTGGAAATGTCTCACCAGGTGGAACCCTGCAACTGCCAGCTGATCCTTGCTAAAAATCCAGCTTACCAGGCAGCAGCAAAGTGATGGGAGGGGGCTCTACTCAGCCCTGAGTTGGTTAAAGGGAAAAGGGATTCATCTCACCCGGACTTTGGGGGAATCAGCAGGGCTGGGGAGGCAGCAGCAGCGCAGTTGAAGGGGCTCCTAAAGATGGCTCTACACTATCAGACCAACAGCTATGGCCGTGAGGCTAATCTGCCCTTTCATCTATTTCAAACTGCTCTACAAACTTGGGGAGAAGTGAGAGTTCGGAACTCCAGGCTTAGCTACTAATCAACTGGCTTAAGGATAGTTTAGAGTAAAAGGGAAGAAAATGAAGGCAATGAGGGTACTCGTCAAGCCTTTGTGGTCTCCAAATTGTAGTAATTAAAATGAAGTCATGAGGCTGCTAGTAGTAGTGATAGTAAAGAGAGACACTAGGCTGGAGGTACAGTTGATTAGCTGACTGCCCTATTTGCTGTTTGATGGATTAAAGCTCACCGCTGACGGGGGTTCCCTCAGGTTCCAATCCCCAGCCAGGAGAGGGTGCTCAGTCTCCCGGTCTTGGCTTATAAGCAATTTTCTCCCTCCACTAACTCTATCATGTCACATCTCAGGAACCCATCATAGTTCCTTAATTTGCTGGGCACCACCTGGGGGGAAAGTGCCTGTGGGATCAGTTTCCCATCTCGTTGGTTTCAACTTCCTTTCTCTGATGGGCTGTCTATGCCTGCTCATCTCAATGGTAAATGACCTCCAGGTCCCTGATTGAGTACATCAAAACAAAGCAACATAATGGGGGGAGGAGTTCCCTTTCCACAGAATGGATACCTGGATTAACTGGCTTGTGCAGGGTCACCTAGCTAGGAAATGCCTAAAGTCAGGCTCTGCGGTCTCCAGGCCCGGTTCTCTATCCATAGAGTCACTCAGCAGACCCTGAAATAAGTCTTTAACGACCCTTTCACAGAGGCTCCCCTGACACCAACTATTTAAACAGCAGCCTGTACCCTGTACTTCCTTGCCTCAATGCCAATCCCTTCCTGCCTCTGATTCTCTGCCCCCTCTTCTTGGTCCCGGCCAACCCTGGCCCATATTGAGCCAATTTCATCTTTTAAAAAAATAACCAATTCCAAACTTGTATAAGGGAAGGGGGAGGTGGGGGGAGCTTGGTATTGTGAGGCAAAGGGGACCAAGGGTTGGCATGTGAGCCACTGGGCAAAGCCTGGAGCCAGCCCAAGGACAGTCCGATAAGGTACTTGGCGGCTGGTCTGGCCTCCAGAATTGGGACACCTCTAAGGGCTGACGATGAGCTGTCTGGGCTGGATAACAGAAGGAACAGAAATGGAAGATGTAAAGGCGGAAGGCCACAGGACTTGGGCCTAAATCTGGGAGTGAGCTTAGTCTGGCCAGAGCTCACTTGAGTCTAGATTGGGACAGAAGCCTGGTGACCATCAGCATTATGGGGGCAAACATCCAGGAGGGAGGCTTCCATGGAGCCCAGGGGCAGAGCGGTGACTCCCAGGAGGCTGGGACAGTGCCATGGGCCTTCATGGAGGGCCAGCCCGTGTTCGGGCCCCAGCGGGGGAGGGACATAGTCACGGCAAGTCAAACCAAACCAGTCCTCACCCCTTTGAGCTGGAGCTGGGCAGACCCAGGACAGCATTTCAACAAAGGCAGCTCGGATTGAGAAGCTGTGGGGAAGGTGGGTCTCGCCATCCAGGGCCTACCCAGGCCAATAAACAGGAGACACAGGAGTCAGTGCGGTGTCCTCCCTGCTAGAAAGGGGCAGAAGACGCAGGAGCAGGGGGACTCTCCAGACACCCCTGGGCCCCTGGAGCTTCAGGAGGAAGGGAAATCAATTCCAGGGGCTGAAGAAGAGAGGAAGGGCCTGGGGAAATGAAAGGAAGGCAGGCAGGAGGCCTGGGCTCCCTGGAACCCTGAGCCAGGGCAGGGGACCCTTCACTTTCTGAGGGGAGGGCGCTGGAGGAGACGGGGCCTCGGGCAGGAAGCCTTCCTTCCAGGGCTGGAGCGCTGTGTGGGGATCATCTAGACTTTCCTCTGGACGCCCTGAGGGCCTCCAATGCCCTCCCTCACAAGGTGCTCACAGGGAGGTCCAGGACGACCATCCGGGTGCCTCCACTCCTCCGCGGCCCGGCCTAGTTAGCTGTCCCGGTCGGAGCACGTCACCCCTCGAGGGGCAGGG
The DNA here is from genome assembly GCF_027887165.1 of Monodelphis domestica. Lineage (NCBI taxonomy): Eukaryota > Metazoa > Chordata > Mammalia > Didelphimorphia > Didelphidae > Monodelphis > Monodelphis domestica. The sequence continues at coordinate 724,806,460 of NC_077227.1, read as the reverse complement.
ACGGGCTCCGAGGTTTCTGGGGCAGAGGGGATGGCGGCCAGCCGGCTGGGAGGGATCAGGGCCTGCCCAGGGGTGAGAAGTCAGGCCATGTCTGAATACTAGGAAAGGGGCGCCCTGAGTCCCAAATGCAAGTAGGTTGGCCCTGGGAAAGTCTCGTACCTGTTTCTCGGGCGGACCATTCCTGGGAGGGCCATCCCTAAGGGGGGATTCTTTCGTGATTTACCAAGTTTGGGCTTTTGGAACCCTTCCCTTCCATCTTAGAATCAATACTGTGTACTGGCTCTGGGCAATACTGGTTAAGGGACCTGCCCAGGGTCACACAGAACTTGAACCCAGGACCTCGCGTTTCTGGGCCTGGCGCTGTGCCCCTTCTAGGGAGTTGTTAATGCATCATCAGGCGTGGCTCCCCCTCCCCCCGGCACCTGCCCGCTCTCGTGAGCTCAGGACGCCGTTTCTGAGCCGGGCCCAGCACCCCTCGATCAGGGGGGCCCCACAGGGCGGGGGGTCCTCGCTCGCATCGCCCCGGGCCGGCCCACCCTCCCGAGACAAGCCAGGAAGGGGAGAAGCGAGGCCACGTGGCTGGTTTTTGAGTTTTATTCCGTTTGCTCCAAGTGGCCAAATCAACCGGCAGGGATCATAAACATTATCTTGATTAGATCGGAAGCCCCATCGGTAAGAGCCGGAAGCGTCCAGGCCGCCGCGGGGAGCGAGGCCCGGAGTCGGCTGACATGATAGCGAGGGGGGACGGGGAGGATGCGCAGGCGGCACCCAGGGGGGGAGAGGCCCGGGCCGCCGGGCCCGCCGCCCTCACTGCCGCACCTGGGTGGTCCCGATGCCCACGGCGCTGGCGTACGCCGTCAGGACGTCCACGACCTGCTTCGTCTCCAGGGTGACGCGCGCCTCGTTGAGCCAGTCCTGGGCCACCCTGCGCGACTCGCCCGTCAGCTGGTTGACGAACTTGGCGGCGAGCTCGAGGTCGCCGTGCTCGATGCTGTAGGAGGCGTACGAGAGCAGCGTGAACGTGTTCAGGTCTTCGGGCAGCAGCTTGGCCGGCGGCTTGAGCTGCTGCGGCTGGAAGATGAGCAGCGACTGCACGTAGGACAGGAAGTACTGGTACAGGCTGTTGCGCGTCTCGTCGATCAGGGCCACCCTCCGCGCCAGCTTCTGCACGTGCTGGAAGCGCGCCCTCAGGGTCTCCTCGCTGTAGATGCCGCGCGTCAGGGACTGCGCGGGGAGGGCGGCCGTCAGGGCCTGCGCGAACTCGTTGTCGGAGCAGCTGTGGCGGATGGCCTCCACGGCCGCGGCCAGCGGCACCGTCGGGCCGTCCCCCGAGGCCGTCTTCAGGCTGTACTTCAGGGCCTCCACGGACAGCCACAGCTGGTGCGCCTTGCGGGCCTCCTCCTCGGCCTGCGCGTGACCTGCCACGGAGACGCCTCGCGCTCAGAGCCCGGCCCGGCGGGGGAGGCCCCGGAGCCCCCCGAGCCCCGCCCCCGCCCGGCCACTCACTCTGCACGGCCTGCTCGATGCCCCGGAGCCGCGCGTAGGCGGTGTTGATGTCCAGGGTGAAGTTGTCCACCTGCTCCTGGCTGAGCCGCTTGAACTGCAGCTCCTGCTCCGCCAGCTTCTCGGTCAGCCCCTGAGAGCGGCGGAGAAGCCCCCTGAGCACGCCCGCCCGCCGGGCCCTGCCGGGGACACGGAGGCCTGGAGACGGCCCGGAGACGGCCCGGAGACGGCCCGGCGCCCTTCACGGGAGGCCCCGCTGCCCCCTCTAGAGAGGGTCCGGGATTTTCGGGTCTGCGAGTGCCCCAGTGGGGGTCCCCGGGCACGGCGCCTGGCCCTGGGCCAATGGGCTGGGAATGCCGCGCCGTGCTCAGAGGAGGGACGGCGGGGAGAGGCGGTTGCCTCGCTGGCTCCCGTGTCGGGGGACCATCTGCAGAAAGAGGGACTGGCCGGGAACCGAGGACGGCCATCAGAGCTCTCCAAGGGGCCCCCCGAGGGGCCCCAGGCCTCGCCTGGCAGTCCCAGGACATGCACGGGCCTCCTCAAGCAAGGAGCAGCGCCCGGGAGGCCAAAGCAATGGCGGAGCGACTGTGACCCGCCCCCCCGCCCCCGCCCCCCCGCCCCCCCCCCCCCCCCCCCAGCACCTGCTCATATTCGTATTTGAGCTCTTGCTCTTGGATCCTCAGCATGTCCCTCAGGTGGTCGGTGTGCGCGGCGGCCTGGCGGCGGAGCTGCGTCCTCATCTCGATCTCCATCGTGTCCCGGATCTCCTCCACCTGTCCCATCGCAGGCCTTTCAGCAAAGGGATCCCGGCCCGGCCCGCCCTCCCCCCGCCCGGAACAGAGAAGGCCTCACGAAGGCTGCAAGAGCCCCGCTGGGCGGCCTGGATCCGCGGAGGGCCCAGAGCAGGCCCAGCGCTCCAGACACAGCCTGGAGGCCGTCCGGGCCCGGCACCCCAGACGTCTGTGCCCGAGGTGGTGCGCTGGGGCTTCCCCAGAGCTCTGCAGCGACCCCCCCGGGACAGAGCCGCACGGCAGCACCCAGTCACAGACGAGGGAGCCGAGGCAAAGGCTCGACGTCCTGCCCAGGGGCCCACACCGGCCCTCCCAACTCAGAGGAAATGCTGCCCCACACGGAGCCACCTCCGAGTCAGCTGCGTGTGCGTCCCCCCATGTTTGTGTCCCCACGTGTCTGCGTGTCCCCGTGTCTGTCTGCATGGGCGTGTCTCCCTATGTCTGTCTGCGTGTCTGCATGTCTCTGTGTGTCTCCCGTGTCTGTCTGTGTGTCTCCCCGTGTGTCCGTGTCTGCGTGTCTCCCCGTGTGTCCATGTCTGCGTGTCTCCCCGTGTGTCTGCGTGTCTCCCCGTGTGTCCGTGTCTCCCCATGTGTCCATGTCTGCGTGTCTCCCCGTGTGTCCGTGTCTCCCCATGTGTCCGTGTCTGCGTGTCTCCCCGTGTGTCCGTGTCTCCCCATGTGTCCGTGTCTGCGTGTCTCCCCGTGTGTCCGTGTCTCCCCATGTCTCCCCGTGTGTCCGTGTCCGTGTGTCCAGCCCAGGCCCGGCTGCCCGGCCTCTCACCTTCCTGTCCTGCTCGGACTGGACCTCGCTGCGGTGCAGCTCCAGGGCCTGGGCCACGGCCGACTCGAGCGTCTTCTCCTCCTGCAGCTTGTGCTGGTCCAGGGCCGCCTGGATGTGCTGCTGCTCGCGGGCCTTCTGCTCGGCCAGCTCCCGGTTGAGCTGGTCGATGCGCCGATGGGCGTGGGCCACCAGGGAGTTGAGGTCGTCCGTGGACAGCTGCTCGGCTAGACGGGGAGAGGGAGGGGTGAGGCCGGGCTGCGCGAGCTCGCGGACGCCCCACAGAACGAGGGAGGACCCGGAGAGGGCAGAGGGATGCCTGGGCGCCAGGCCTCAACGTGCAGAACGTCCGAGCGGGCAGAGAACGAAGGCCTTGGAGTCCGGCCCTGAGAAGAGCATTTTCAAGGGTCCGACCTACCTAACTAGGAAAAAGTCACTTCAGAGTTCACACTAAAGTCCTCAGAGATCCCCAAACACCAGGGGAAGTGGGGTGCTCAGTGGATGGAGATCCGGGCCTAGAGCCCGGAGGTCCTGGGTGCAAATCTGGCCTCAGACACTTCCTAGCTGGTCCTGGACAAGCCACGTAAGCCCACTGCCTAGTCCTTGAACCCAACCAATGCACAGCTTGGATTCCAGGATGGAGAGTGAGGTTGAAAAGAGATCCCCAAACAATTACTCACCTAAATCTGAGATCTCTGCAAAAGAAAAAAAAGGAAACATTTGAAACACTGAATGTTCAATTTCAACAAATTAGCCGTCTAAGGAAAAGGGAAAAAAAGCAGCGAGACGAGCAGATTCTACCCATTCTAAGACAGCCGCGCTCCGACCTCAAGGGCCCGGGCGGCCTCCTGCAGCCCCAGGAGGGACCTTTTGTCACAAGGTCTCTCGGATCGCAGCGATTTAAATTGGAAACGACAGAAAGCCACTGTTGGTGTCACAAAGGCGTCTCGCTCTCCAGGAAGAGCCCCCAAAAGGGAAGATCCTCGTGAGGGGTCTCCAAGGCATTTTGGACAGCAACGTCCTGGCAGGCGCCCCAGGAAGAGACGGAGCGAAGGGCCCCGTGCAGAGCCAGCCGGTGCGGGGCTGCCAGCGATGACCACGAACCGTTAGCACGGACGGGGGACACGGGCTGCAAAGTGCCTGACCGAGGGTCCGGCGTCCCAACCCCCGGCCCTCCAGCGGCCCGTCTGATCTCCCTCCTGTTCCCTCTGCTTCATTCTCCTCACGTTTTCCTGCCTGCCTTGTGTGTGCGCACGCAGCGAGTGTCTGCTGGCACCAGCTGCCATGGCGAGGCACCTGGCACCACCGGCTCCTTCCTGCTCGCTGAACTCATCAACAAGGGATCTCGACAACTGCTGGAAGCATCTGGCACCCCAGCCATGGCAATGGCGGGCCCTACAGACACAGGTTTAAGCCTCAATTCCCAGAGTCTCCGGTCATACTTACTGAGCCCTTTCCAACCAGGGAGGACCTCTGGGGTGATGCTATTCAGTTCTCGCTGAAACTCATCGCGGGCTTGGGTCACTAGTTCATGGTACTGAGAGACCACTTTGGCTTCCGACTGTGCCGCCTGGACCTGTGCAGACACAAACGTCTCGTGTTTAGTAGAAGCCAAGCGTGGGGGCAGCTGGGGGCCTCAGTGAGTAGAGCATCAGGCCTGGAGTCGGGAAGGACTGAGTTCAAATCGGACCTCAGACACCGCCCTAGCTAGGTGCCCCTGGGCAAGTCACTTAACCCTGATGCCTAGCACACTGAGCATCAATTCTAAGACAGAAGGGAAGGGTTTTTAAAAATAAAAATCATAATTGAGGTGGGAGGTGAACAGTAGCTGTGTGTGAATGGAGACAAGGTGTTGGATCTGAGAAGTGCCCACGGGGCACTGAGGTAGGGTGAGGAGTCAAGGTAACGCCCAAACTGCAAACTTGGTAAAACCACAATGTTTGCTCCTTCAGCAGGAACTGGGAAGTCTGGCAAAGGGATGGGTCAGGAGGAAAGAGAGCGCATTCCATTTTAGAGAAGCTGCGTTTGAGGCGTCTCCAGGACACGAGGTTGCAAAGTCCAAAAGGCGAGAGGTGATCGTGAGAACCAAGGTACGGCGATCGGGCTGTCGCTGGCGGAGAGATGATCTTCAAGCCCATTCGCGAGAGAGAAGGTTCCAGGACGGAGCCCTTGGACAACCTCCACAACTGGAAGGCATGATGTGGACGGTGAGCCAGCAAGGGAGGCAGAAGGAACAGTCCTTTATAGGAGGAGAAGGAAGGGAGCCCAGAGAGGAAAGCGCCCAGAAAGAGGAGGCCATCAGCAGGAGGGTCTGAGGTGCTGGACTGGAATTGGATACGGTAGCTTTTGGTAGGCGCTAGTCATTTTTGTTGTTGTCTAAAAGGCAGTTGGCTGCCAGCTGGGTTTGAACTGAGGCTCTGTGTGTAATCATTGGGCCTAGTCAGGAACAGCTGAGTAAAACTAACTGGAGACAGCTTAACAAAACCTAGTTAATATTTCTTAAAAGATTTTTAGGTAGGAAAGGATAGGTAAACAAAAGATGGAAGATTAGTTCCCTAATCTAAAAGGAATCTAAACTTCACTGTCTTCCTGCTCGTTTCCCTGAGCCTCCTTATACTCCTTATCACTGGACCAAATCCCCAAAATACTACTGTAAGTAACCGACACTAATTGATAACATCCTTATATATATATTTTAAAGTCACTGACTTTTAGTATTCTTTCAAGCTCACTTTTCCAACTGTGAGCTCTTTTCAGGGCCTAGTCAGGCTTCAATAGGCTTTGGTGGGTCCAGTTCGCCTGTTCCACACTGCAGTCACCCAAAGGAAAAAAGTTTGTCTTTTTCTTCTTAGTTGGTCTTCTTCACAAACTATTCCCAAAACTCCAACCTGTTCTCCTCTTTCAACTGCCACTCAGTTTTCCAGGGAGCACAATTCAATCAGCCTCTCAGAGTAACAACTCACTCCAAGAGTGCCTTGGCAGTTGGAAAACCAACAGGCTCTCAGGTTTCTCAGAATTCCTTACCAGAAACCTTCCCCAAGATTCCAGGGGGCCTTAAAGCAACTTCTCAGTATCCTTATGCTGTTCTTAGCTGCTAAGATCCAAATTAACCCAAATGCTTATCCTATGTTTATTTACCAAGTTCCTAATTAGCCCAAATACCTAATTAATTCCCCCTTGAGATCCTTTGAAAGCTTGTCTTTCCAAATGAATCTTCCTAACATGCTATCTTAATGTATACCTAAACCATTATTCTATTCCTCAAATATAGTCCTTATCTTAACCTTATTCTAATCTATCACTATCTAGAGCAATTCTAATCTAACCTATGCTAAAGATAAAGAGAATTCCAAGAAACAGAAAAAAGAAATTAAGGAAAATACTTTCGAAACTGTAGGTCAAAACATTACAATTACAAAAATGCAAAATGCAAACATTTGCAGTAACACAGTAACAAACTATGGCCTATGTTGTTACAGAAAGCAAAAAGCCTATTTAAAGCAAAAGCCTACCTAAAATAATCCAAAAATGTACCTTACAAATACTATTGAAGAAAATTTTAAACTATTCTAATACAGGAAAACAAGGACTATCTACAGGTGAAATTCAAAATTAACTTGCAATGCTATGAAAATCAAAACCTTGTAATAATATATACAAATATCTAATTAATCCCGACACATGCACAAGAGGTAAAAGATGACAACTGAAAAAAGACCAGTAGATTAGGCAATGAGGACATCTCTGTAACTTTGGAGGCAGAAACTTTCAGGAAAGTGATGTGGTCAGAATCCAGATAGCAAAGGACTGAAGAATAAGAAGCAGCCAGAGGTTTGGCTGAGAAAGGGAGGTGAGATTTAGGACAAGAGCCTAAGAAATTGGTAGGATTAAAAGAAGGTTTGGGGACGTGTGGGAAGCACTTAGGCACATCTGAAGTCAATGAAAAGGCAGGAGAGAGTTTTAAGATTAGAGAGAAGGAATGAGTAAGAATGAGACACATTCTGACCAAAGTCAGGTAATGAGACATGCGGAAGGTTTCTCCGGTAAGGAGAAGCAGCATCTGATCATTACAGACTGGGGGAAAATAGAATGGGGGATAACCAATACCAAAGGGTTTTTCTGACAATGAGAAGAGGAAATTCATTTGAATGGCCTCAGTTTTCCCAGTAAATTAATATCCAAAGTCCTCAGCTGAGGAGAGGGAGGGAAAGCCTGAATAAAGAAACATGTAGAAAAACTTTTGTGGGAAGTAAGGCCAGGAATCAATTAGGTCAGCAATCTATTGTTTACTTCCACTGTACTGACTACCTAGAACAAGCAGCAGTTGTACAATAAAGCTGAGAGAAAAAGCTGGTAAATGGTATCTTCCAGTCCCCCCTCAGTTCAATCATGCAGTGGAAGGTTCCAAAAGAATGTCCCCTTAGAGCTGCTCTCAGAATTCTAAGAGGCTGTGGATGACAGTTACCCACCAAAATGCAAAAATTCCTCTGGTCTTAGCCTAGGTGGCTTCTCCACATGTAATGAGGAACTGTCCTAGAGGGATGTTAGATGTCACAGCCCACCGAGGAATTCCTCAGGGCCAATTAAGCACCAAACCCTTGGTTTATGGAAACAAAGTTTGTTTTAATAAAAGGAATAAGGGAAACTGGTAGTTATGACCCTAACATTTCCAAACTACCTCCACCCAAGACCCCTGCTTTAGAGGAGCCTTCTGTTCCTCTCTGGGCCCTGCCTACAGCTCCCTATGCGACCTAAAAGCCTTTTCCCAGGCTATCTGTCTGATCCTAATCTTCCCACCAGTAATTAATAAAGAAAGAGAAAAAAAACCCTGGGTTTGGCTGCTGTACTAAGTAACCAAAGGTATAGATGGAAAGCTTTGGATTACCTTAGCCAATAGGAATTCTGGCAGCTGGACCACTGGCAGATGATCTTTAGACTCAAGGGAATTTGGTTTTCTCCACAAAATCTTGACTTTCCAGGGAGAATCTCTTAGAGCAAAACCCCTCCTTCAGCTTGAAATTGTAGGCAGAAAGACAAAACCCACTTCCAGCTTGCAACTAACCCTAGAAACCAGTCTTATCCCTAATTTGTAAATTATTCCTACATCAGGATCAAAAGATTGCCTTGCTGCAGTGAGGGCATTTACTAGGGAGCCCTGTAATTAATTCATTAATTACATTAATGTGTGGCTGCCTTAGCTCCATTCATCTTTAGGTGAGGAGAAGCAAAGGAGGCAGATGATAGGAGTAGCCCAATCTGGCAAGGGATGAATGTTAACAAGACAAGGGGACTAAAAATCTCTAATAGATGACTGTTGCTATGACTAACTCTATGGTTGGGACTAAAGGTGAAGTCAGAGAAGAATGACCTGAGAGCATGGACGGAGGTACAGACTGGAGGACTCAGTGAACCTAGAATATAAACCCTAAAATATAAACCCAGAATATGCAAATTTTCTGGGGGTTTTGGTTTTAATTTTCTCTAATAGGAATTCAATCAGAGATCAGATAATATCCAGTAGGAAAGGAGTTTTAAAGAGTATGTACATTATGTACTATGTAATCTATGTATAGTAAAAGGTCCTTCTGATCATCAACTTTATCTTGGCTGATTATCAGGCATAGAATTCTAGTTTGAGTGGAAGAGAGCAAGTCAACCCCACTTTAAGCATCATATTCTCTATTTTTTTAAGTTTTTACCTTCTGTCTTAGACTCTATACAAAGTTTCAGCTGTAAGGCAAAAGAGCGATACGGGCTAGGCAGTTGGGATTAAATGACTTACTTCTGGTCACACAGCTAAGAAGGTCATACTTGAACCCAGGACCTCCTGTCTCCAGGCTTAGCTCTCTATCCACTGAGCCACCAAGCAAAGTAATTCTCAACTCCCATTGGCGACTGAAGTGACTACAGAAACGTACCTTTTTGACCACATTATCCAGATCAACTATCAGGTTCTGAAGATTTCCTTCGGCAGTGGTGATGTGAGTCTGAGCCCCATCGAGGTTGGTTGTCTTGGAATTCTCAATGATGCCCTTTGTTTTCTCTAACTCTTCTCTGAAGACATGAAAAACAAGGAGTATTTGTACTGTGACTCAGTGCAGCAGACTAAAAAGGAATTCCACATGTAGTACAATAGATGATTTCTGTGAGCTCAGGACAGAAATTTGAGTGGCCCACCATCAGCCTATTAACGTACAGGTCATGTGGGTCACCTGTGGTCAGCTGAAAAAGATGCCTCAGCATTCACAACTGTTGGGAGTCAGCTGGAGAAGCAGTTCCAAACAAGCTTCTTTACAGACAATGCTTTCCACAGCCTTCATCCTACATCTCATCTACCCATCAGAGAACTTTAAGTTACAAAAGTAAGAAACAAGAGGTCACAGACCCAACACAAGCAGGAAGAACATTCATACAACTGAGAACCTTATGGAAACTCAGGATGGTCATAACTGACAAACACAAAGATCACCTCTGGCCCTTGGGATCAACCATTCATTCAACAAATATCAGTGTCTACCAACTCTGAAAAAAGCATTGTGCTAGATTTAGGAATTTAGAGAAGAAAACAAGAAAGCTCGATGCAAACAAAATTTCCTTTCGTTTTCCTGACTATATTATGATTTTATTGATCTCAAAAGCAATTCTCTCAAAAGGTTCACATGCCATTCTTTGACTATTATGCTTAGGTGTTTACTATGCTAATTTAAACCAACTGAAATATAATACTGGCACAATAGCATGAAGATTTCCAAACAGAGTGAAGGAAAAACAAATTCCAAACAACTCTGTGCTCTATCAACTGCTTTTGATAAAAATGAAAAGTATAAAACAGAAGAGGGGCAAGCGGATAGAGAGCCAGACCTGGCATGTAAGCCTGGGCAAGGCATTTAACTCCCATTATCCTCCATTTTGAAACCAATACTTAGTAATAATTCTAAGATAAAAGATAAGGGTTTGGTGGTTTTTTTTTGGGGGGGGGGGTTAACAGGAGAAAAAATTTGTAATATGAATATTCAAATTATCAAGGAGGCCCTACAGGAACAAATAAAGTCTCTTTAAAGTACATATCACTGTGTCATATTACTCAAAATAACCATTAAAAACTGAAAAAAATCTGTCTACATGAAAACCATTAAACTAGAATGACATCAATTTTTAAGCAATTTTGTATATGGGGGATAAACCCAAAACAGTGAAAGAGAATATAGGAGTGAAAAGAATACTTTATAGCACTAACCCAAAACTTCAACGCTCTTTATTCAAAGGAAAGTATTTATTTACAAAGCCCTTTCTGATAGCATATGGCACTAATGCAGCCATGTACAAGTATAAAGTAGTATGGCTGGTTTTTAAAACACAGCCCAACTTATCTAGCCAAATGACTGAAAAAAAATGTTTGGAGCCTTCCAAGAGAGTCACCTAGAAAGGCTACAGTCAATTTGAATGTCCAAGTTTAACTGAAAGATAATAAAGCATTAATCTAGTTAGCTACACCTTGAAAACCTCAGGTCAGCAGGCAGTAGGAAACTCCATCTGTGTGTGCTGAGCTATGGTCAGTGACTTCTTCGAGAATGAGGAAGAAGAATATCAGGGGCTGAAGGGCAAAAGGAGAACGTAAACTACAGGCCAGGGAGCTTAGTCCAATTCCCCGGCAAAATTCTAGAATCTATGATTAAAGGAATGGTTAATGAACATCTACCAAAGAAGCAGTGACTGACAAGAAGGAATGGGGCTCCGGGTCCCTCAGCTCATGCCCTTTTTAAAGGGACGTCAGACTGGTAAATCGGGGGAAAGGGACAGTTAAGCATCTGCAGCGAGTTCACTGACAACGTATGTCTGAAGCTACTCTTGTAAAGAAGACAAGCAGATGAGTCTGTCAGCAGTCCACTCAGGTGTCTTTAGAACAGGTCACTGATGTCTACGTCAACTTCAGAGTCTCCACAGAGCTGCCCAGGAGTCCACGCTTGGCTCTGCCTGGCTTCGATAAAAGCAAAAGCAGTGCCACGCTTTAACATACGGGCAGATGAAACCTTTAGAGTGGGATGAAGTCACATTTACAAGCACCAGCAGGGCTAGGCAGTTGTGCAGCAGAACTAAGATTTGGGAGGGAGAGGACACCGGATGGACCATAGGGCCGAGTGAGTCCACGGTATGACAGGAAAGCTCATTCAGTCTTATGCTGTATAAAGAAAAATTGTGTACGGCCCAGGGAGATAAGTGACATCGGACCTTGTGGACTCTGGTCAGTCCTGGACCCTCCATGGGAAGCAGGATCTGGATACGCTGGGAAGTAATAGGGTGGAGAAAAGTGGGGAAGATGAAGGGCATCAAGTGACTTCAGTGTGTTCAATAGCCCTAAGGTGGGAAGTGCTACAAAAGCCTAGGACCACTTTTCTCCCTGTGGCATCTGACTAAAAATCACAAAATACCATCCTATAAAAAGAAAAAATTAGTACCCCAAGGGGCAGAGCAAAGATGCCCAGTGGGCAAATGGAGATTCCTCATATTACTTGAGACACCTTGCATAGGCCCTAACTATTAGATAATCATTAGGAAGGATAGGATAAGAGAATCATTAGGATACAACGAGAATAGGCTAGGCAAGACACACTGGCATCTCCAAGATGGTAAAATCATGAGAAGGCCTCTAGACCACCTTATGGAATGTTTGCAGAAGAACATAAAAGATTGCCTCACAAAGAACTGTATCAATGGAGAGTTCCCTGTGACAAAATCACAGATCAATCAAAATGGGTCCTGGGTGGCCAGTGTTAGGCTTGGAGATAAGAAGTCTGGAGTTCAAATGTTCCTGCAGACATTTACTAGCTGTGTGACCTTGGACAAGTCACTTAGCTTCTATTTGCCTCAGTTTCCTTATCCATAAAGTGGATGCACCCACCTCCCAGGGTTATTATAAGGAACAGATGAGGCAATGCATTGTACAGTGCTCAAACCTCCAAGTGTCTTTCAGTCTTCTCACCTCAGCTCCCCCTCAAGCCCTCCTGCTCCGCCTTCTAAATGTGCCACCACTTGCAAGATCACAAAGAGGTCTCTCTGATAGACTGTTCTGCTACTGCCCTGTCATCAGTGTAATGCCATTGCAAATGCTGCAAACCCCCTATGTGAAGTGGGCTCAAGTCTCACAATCCTAAAGATGCTAGACTAGATGGTGGGCAGCTCTCCCAATGCCTTGTCTGGGAACCTACAAAAAGGTATACTGAGACGCATGAGAAGGTTTTCTAATTTGTCTATTATTATGTAGTATAATATGGATGGCTAGGTGGGAGCAGTGAATAGAGTGCTGGACCTGGAGTCAGGAAGACTCATGTTCCTGATTTCTAATCTGGTCACATCCCTAACTGACAAATAGTCAAAGGATATGAACAAGATAAAGAAATTAAAGCTAACAATAATCATATGAAAAAATGTTCTAAATCCATCTTGATTAGAAAAATGCAAATTAAAACAATGCTAAGGTACCACCTCACACCTATCAGTGTGGCCAATATGGCAGTAAAAGAAAGTGGTAAATGCTGGAGGGGATGTGGCAAAATTGGGGCATTAATACATTGCTGGTGAAGTTGTGAACTGATCCAACCATTCTGGAGGGCAATTTGGAGCAATGTCCAAAGGGCTATAAAACTGTGCATAAATCAGTAATATCACTACTGGGTCTGTATCCCAAAGAGATAATAAAAAAGGAGAAAGGGCCTACTTATACAAAAAATATTTATAGCTGCTCTTTTTGTGGTGGCAAAGAATTGGAATAGAAGGAAAGGATGTCCATCCACTGGGGATGGCTGAACAAATTGTGGTCCATGTTGGTGATGGAATACTATTGTGCTATAAGAAATGACAAACAAGATGATTTCAGAAAAAGCTGGAAAGATCTGCAGGAACTGATGCAGAGTGAAATATGCAGAACTGGGAGAACTGTGCACACAGTAACAGCAATGCTGTATGATGATTATTCGTGAAAACTTGGCTACTCTCAGTAATGCAATACTCTAGGACAATCCTTTAGACTTATGATAGGGAATGCTATCCACCTCCAGAGAAAGAACTATTGGGAGTCATCTTTCATATCAGGGTATCTTTGGTCTTATATTGGAGTTTGGGTTACGTATGAGTGTTCTCTTACAACAAGGCCAATATGGAAGTGTGTTTTGCATGACAATAAAAAATTTTAAATTTAAAATAGTTTATCCTGGAACAAAAAAAAAATCTGGCCCCATTGAACTCTTACTAACTGTGTGACCCCAGGCAAGTAACTCAACCCTGTTTGCTTCAGTTTCCCCATTGTCAAATGAACTAGAGAAGAAAATGGCAAACCACTCCAATAACTTTGCCAAGAAAACCCCAATGGGGTCAGGGTTAATCAGTCAGACATGCCTAAAGCAAACGATCAACAACACAATTTAAATCAAGAAGACAGCAAAAATGGGGTCAGATTTGGATTGTTCAGGGATAAGAATTGGAAGTCATCTGTAGAAGAGTTTCACTTGTACAGGCTGCTACTCTAAATTGGTTATCCTGAGGCTGATTATCAAACCAATTATAAACAGTCCATAATTTCTTAACATGCTTTTTTTATTCTGAATATTCCCAAACCACACAGCTGGGAGACACCTTAGATATCTATTCTATCCTCCCAGTCACTGCCAGAACCCTCTCTGCAGCATTCCTAAAAGTGGGTCGGTCACCCATACAAAAACACAGCTTAGAAAAGGAAGAAGCCGGTGTACTATGTTCCTCAATAAGAAAATAAACACCAATTTCTAGGCCTCTGGATTTTCTTTCTTTTTAAAAAAACCTTACCTTCTTCTGTCTTAGATTGATACCAAGTAATGATTCTAAGACAGAAGAGCTTATGGCAAGGGCCAGGCAATCTGGGTTAAGTGACTTGCCCTGGGTCATACAGTTAGGAATGTGACTTACATTCTCATCAGAGAGCAGATCCAGACCAAGCCAATGTTTCCCACAGTCAATAATCCTATCCAGAAAGTTAGCTAGAGACTCCCCTTTATCTTGCCTCAGTTGCTAAAACTTTGACCATGTGTCTGGGTGCTTGGAGTTAGCCCTCACGGTCTTTAATAGAGACTCCCTTGCCATGCCTACTTGCCAATAATTCTCCACTGAATTAATCTCAAGATCATTATATTCCAGCAACCATGGAGTGAGATCAGTATTTGCATTAGCATCTGCTCCACAATCTGCTGTTTCTCCCTTCTAGTTAAAATTTCATCAAGTAGCAAATCAAAATCCTGATATTGTAAAAATCCTGAGATTGTAGGTTGTCATCACTCACTCTAGTTCTTTGATTACTTTAATAGGATCGTCCTCATACTCTGGAATCCTCTTTTTCAATTATTCCAATTCTCCCTGGGTAAAATTTTTATGTTGTCTCAGATGTACTATTCCCTGGTCTGATGTTACATAAGACACATCGCATACAGGACAATGCATAACTGGCTTCTGCTCTAAAGCAGCAGCCTCTAGCTCTAGCTTAGTAGGAGCTTTTTGTTCTTCAGTTCCTTCAAGCTTCACTAGTCCCTGCATCTTTAAATCATCAGCCACACCAATTAATTTTCTTAGCTGTTCCCAAGTAGTCTCAATCTTATCCAGATTATCTTGTAAAGCCACAACAACATTCTTTAAATCAACAATCCCCAAATTCAGAAAACCAAAAATATTTTATCTTTTAATCAGAAGTTTCAATATTTTAATCAGCACATATATAATACCACATACTATAATTCCAGATATTATATAGGATAATCCCCTTCTTATACTTGATTCGGTGTAAGGAAGCAATATTTTCACTCTCATACAGTCATAAAACCAATTAGGCAATAGTACCAAAAAAAAAAACTATGGAAAGAAGGAGAAATACTACCCCCCAAACATTTTTGTATCTTGATGTAACACTTATTTAAGATACCAGCTATTGTTCTAGTAGTGCAGAGCAGCTAACAGTCAAACTATTGTTTACTTCCACTGTATAGTCTACTTAGAACAAGTAGCAATTGTTATAATAAAGCTGAGAGGACCCACCTCAGCTTAATTATGTAGTGGAAAGTTCCAATAGAATGTTCCCCTGAGCACCTGGCCACAGAATTCTAATCAAAATGGCTACCTGCCAGTCAGAGTACAGCCCTCTTGGCAGCCACAGCAAGATTCTATTGCTCTGGCTGAGCTTTGGCAGAGCTGCTCTCAGAATTCTAAGAGGCTGGGGATGACAATTGCCCCCCAAAATTCAAAAAATCCTCTGGCACTCACTAGCCTAGCTGGCTCAGCCAAGTGTAATGGGGAACCATCCTAAGGGGATGTTAGATACTACAACCCTCCTAGGAACTCCCCAGGGCCAGTTAAGCACAAAGCCCTTGACTTATGAAAAACAAAGTTTATTTAATAAAGGGAATAAGGGAAACTGGCGAGTAGGACCGTAGCACTATTTTTTTTTAAACCCTTACCTTCCATCTTAGAATCGATACTATGTATTGGTTCTAAGGCAGAAGAGTGGTAAAGGCTAGGCAATGGGGTTCAAGTGACTTGCCCAGGGTCACACAACTAGGACATGTCTGAGGCTAGATTTGAACCCAGGACCTCCCATTTCTGGGTCCACCTCTAGCACTCTTAAAACTAGCTCTACCCAACTTCTAAGTCCCCTGCTTAAGGGGAACCCTCTGTTTCTTCTCTGGGCCCTGCCTATAGCTCCCTGTGCTACTACTTCAAACTCTATCCCACACTATCTGACTTTATCCTAATCTTCCGATTAGTGATTAATCAAGGGAAAAAGCCTGGGTTTGGCTGATGCACTAAGTAACCCAAAGTTCCTTAACCCAAGAGAAATTCTGGCAGATGATCTTTGGACTCAGGGAAATTGGCTTCCTCCAAATAAATTCTCTACCTAGAAGTCAAAGATTTCTCCACGAAATCTTTACTATCCAGGAAAAATCTCGCAGAGCAAAAACCCTCCTTCAGTTTGATGAAAATTCAGGCAGAGGGACAGCTGGGTAGCTCAGTGGATTGAGAGCCAGGCCTAGAGACAGGAGGTCCTAGGTTCAAATCTGACCCCAGACACTTCCCAGCTATGTGACCCTGGACAAGTCACTTGACCCCCATTGCCTAGCCCTTACCACTCTTCTGCCTTGGAACCAATACCCAGTATTGACTCCAAGATGGAAGGTAAGAGTTTTAAAAAAAAATTCAGGCAGAGTCAAAAACCCTTCCAGCTCAGAGGAAATCCAAGAAGGAAGTCAGTTCAGTTATTTTCAGTTGAAACTCCCATAATTCCTTTCCTACCCAGAATCCTCTCTCAGGGCTTATCTAAAAATTCCCTTCTTTTAACTAACTTTGAAACCAGTCTATCCTTATATACCGACAGTCTCTGAGATCAAATTTGACCCCAGGACCTCCTGACACTCCAGGCCTGGTGCTCGTCCATTGTGCTGCCTAGTTGCACCGCCCACCCAATTCATTTTTAATGAAGTCCACATAAAACATACCAAGTAAAAATAAACCTATTACACACAACTCTGTCTGTGATGGGAAACAGAGTCGCATATGCTAAAAGGTGCTATCACAGCTGCCCACATGGTCAAAGAATAGCCATGGAATCCTGGCACAGTCACAGTAAATTTCAGCTTTAGGGTAACTTAGTGATCCAATAAAAATATTAATTCTCTCACTTACAATCCTCCACTATGAGTTTCAGCCTGACTTCTTATTAGACTAATTCCTCCATAAAGAAAAAGTAGTTACTTGGCTTTCAGAAGGGCATCAGCAGCTTCATCAACAGCCTTTCTGCGATCCTTTAAGGCATCCTCTACTGACCGCCATTGTGCCGATTTTCCATTTGCAACCTAGAAAGTAAAAATTCATCATTAGGCAGATTTAAGCCCAAGTAATTATTAAAGAGGCAAAAAGTACCTAATAGGCAAAGGCACCAAATTTCAAAATAACTCTGCATTAGCACACAGCCACTAACCAATAAGGAAGGCAACTAGGTCTGGAGGGGAATACGCTACAATGAGCACAGGCTGCGTCTATAGCTGTTAGGGACTAAAGAAATCACCCTTTGGGATGCATGTGCACCGTAATGTGGAAGAATTACTCCAAGCCAACCCTCTTACAGAAAGGGCTGGTCCAAAGTCACCACAGTTCCCTTAGTATCTGTTCTGCAGCAAGGCATGTCCAATTATACTGATGAGGGACATAAAAGAATAGTGCAGCAGCCTGAAATGTAACTAAGGAAGGGAAGTACGATGTTGTCACCCAGCGTCAAACCATCTGCCTTCACACAAAAAGAAGATAGAAGAGTTTGGCCCATTTGATCAGAAAGGAAGCTCTGCTCACCTCAGAACTGTCCATGGCTCTCTTCAGCAGGCCTGAGTGGGTGTGGATGGCCTGGACAGCGGCATTCTGGGCGGCAATGGCCTGCGAAGTAATCTGAGCGGTGCGGCTTAGAGAAGCTTCCAAGCTCTTGGCCAGAGCTTGAAGAAAACCCAAAGTAAAAACAGTCAGGGGATCCTTCCATCATGAGAAATGCAGGATAAAAATGTCTCCCAATACCCCAAGATGGCACAGTTACAAAGGACTGATATTATTCCCAAATACTTCCTACATGCAAGTATGAGAAATTATTTGGAAAAAGATAGTATGGCCTGCCCATTTAATGGCTAATGATCATCTAGATCTGTGATAGGGAACTTATGGCACATGTGCCAAAAAGGGCATACAGCAGCCCTCTGTGGGCACACGAGCCCTGGCCTGCCAGAGTTCGTTACTAGAAAGGCAGAGGGTCTCAGGGGACCTGCTCCCTTTCCCCTCTCCATCGCACTGAGGCCATTTTGACACTTCACCCACCCCTCTGCCCAGCAGCCTAATGGGAATGCTTCCTCCTCCCCTGTCTGGGGGAGAGGGAGGGGCATGGCACATGGTCTTGAAAAGATTCACCATCACCAATCTAGACCACATGAGAAAACAATTTAACATAGACCTGGAAAGTGCATCAGAAAAGACACAGATAGCAAAAAAGGTGAGGAACATTAATAATTTATCATTACTATAATATGCCATCATCTTCAGGGGTCCTGAGAAGCTCTGGAACTTAAAAGTCTTTGAGAAAGTATTCCAAGGCAAAGAGGAAAGATCTTGCCAAAAGGCATGCAAAGCATGGAAGAATTCCCAAAGTTGGGAGTTGATGAATAGATTAAAGGAAGGCATGCTTGACTGAAATATAAACTGCAGAAAAGGATAAATTTAAGTAAGCAATGATCCTTTTATAGAAAGATAAATTAAATATGGAAAATATAGGAGTCAGAATATGCCTGGAGGAAAAGAATAGCTGACATGCACACAGTATTTTAAGGTCTACAAAACTTTGCTCTATTGGAATCTCACAATACTCCAGTGAGGCATCCAAATTTTATAGATGAAGAGACAGAGAGTGATGGTATTAGAGATTGAAGGTTTACTGGGTGCTGGGCCTTGTGTTGGGGACACCAAGAAAAGCAAAGGCAGTCCTATCTAATGGAGGTAATTCATCCTCAGGGACACTGCAGTGCTCCCTCCCCCCGCCCCCCCAGGCCATGGGGCCCCAGGATGTGCTTCCCTACCCCAACATCAGCTGGGATCTCTGCATTATTCTTTTTTTTACTTTCTCTTTAGGATATCTGTTCTATGTGCTGTAGCCCAGTTCTCACAGCCTGCCCATTACACAGGGGAGCAGATGGTATCTCATAACTCCAGCACCCTGGACAGTGCCTTGCTGAGTTAAGTGCTTACTCACTGCTGACTGAAGTGATTGGATAATATCTCCCTAAAAGTAAACCTAGGGCATGCTAAAACAATGGACACAACTTTGAATGGGAGTCATGAAAAGGAAAACTAAAGTAGAATAAACAGGAGCAAAATTGGGAGGTAGAAAAGAAGGGAATCAGAAGAACCAAAACACCCTGCCTAATGACCCAGGCAGAGCAGCACCACCACCAACACCAGCCAGGAATTGAGCTCACACACCAGGCCCTCTTGTGTCTCTGCAGCTCTGTAAGAATCAAAGAACCCTGAGGAGAAGGGAACAGGCAAGGGAAAGTACGATGTCACCCAGCGTCAAACCATCTACCTTCACACAAAAAGAAGATAGAAGAGTTTGGCCCATTTGATCAGAAAGGAAGCTCTGCTCACCTCAGAACTGTCCTCTCAGAACTTGGGCCACTCTGGTATACACAAACACAGACACATCCTCATGGTCCCAAGAGGACTTTTGTTTTTCCAAGTCCTTTGGGACTTGGAGAAGGCACTATCAGAGGCAGCAGAAAAGGCAGACCAGTCCCAAAAAACCTACTGAGGATCATAAGAGCCACTCAAGGGAGTGTAGGGGACCAAGGGGTTAAATCCCCCTGAACTCTCCCTCCTCTATCCTGTAAGTTCACTAAGAGAACACAGGTGCAGAAGAGAACAACATAACCTTGATAAAGATATGGAAGGCAGAGAGAAATCTCCTCCTCGGCTCCAGAGGCCAGGCCCTAGCCAAAACAATGTTTGTTGACTGTTTGATTCCAATTATTGAGCTAAGCTTGGTTCCCACAGTAAAAGAGAGAAAGTAGTGTCTGCTTCTAGCTTAGGAGAAGCAGCAGCCCAAGAGAGAGAAGCAGGAGCTGGTAGGAGGACAGCATGATGGAATAAAGACTGTTAGAAGTCTGCTGG
The DNA here is from genome assembly GCF_027887165.1 of Monodelphis domestica. Lineage (NCBI taxonomy): Eukaryota > Metazoa > Chordata > Mammalia > Didelphimorphia > Didelphidae > Monodelphis > Monodelphis domestica. The sequence continues at coordinate 724,786,678 of NC_077227.1, read as the reverse complement.
TGACGAGTATCATTCCTTTTAACCTCATTCATCAAATCTCACCCCTGTCTCTGATCCCAGAGACCCCTGTTTTGTGACACTCCAGCAGCCCACATTATATCATAATAAATCGCAATAAGGAGAAAACAAGAAAAGTTAATTAGGTTTTTGAACATTCTTTTAGAGGCTAAAGGGGACAGCTGGGTGGCTCAGTGAATTGAGAATCAGGCCTGATCTGGGTTCAAATCTGGCCTCAGACACTTCCTAGCTGTGTGACCCTGGGCAAGTCACTTAACCCCCACTGTCTGGTCATTACTTTTCTTCTGCCTATGAACAAATATTTTGGCATTCTACAACAGAAGGCAAAGATTAAAAAAAAAAGGCAAGGGAAGTGCAGGAGACACTTTGGGAAGAGTCACATTCAAATTCTTTTCAAATTTTGTCAATTAAATAATTAAGCTTTGGTCATTTAGGAAATTTATTCATGTGGCAAGTCTCCCCTTAAGGCCACCTCCCCCACAACTTAGGGCCACATGAGTGAAGCCCCTTGAGGGGCTAGGTCTCAGGTCAGGATTGGTGACCCTCATTTTCATCAACAGGATGTCAGGAAGTCTTCTACATTCTCCAAAACTTAGATCCTTATACTGTTTCTATCACAAGGAGGTTGTCTGAAATCAGAACATGGAGGTAAAAATACTCTGTGAATGTGAGCTATTCTTCCCATGAGCAGTAACAACAATGCTTTTCATCCCCAGGGCATGGAAGATCCACAGCATCAATTGCTATAACAAGCATGTGGGATCACAGATTTGGAGATGGAAGAGATCTAAGAGGTCAGAAGAAGACAGCAAGATGGAACAGTGAAGAGAAAGCAAGACCAAGAGTCAACAGAGATCTGAATTCAAATCTGGCCTCAGACACTTATTAGGTCTTGTGACTTTTGGCTAGTCACTTCATTTCTGCCTACCTCAGTTTACTCCTCTGTAAATGGGATAACAATAGCACCTATCTCCCAGGGAGGTAGTGAGGCTCAAACAAGATAAATATTTATGAAGGAAACCTTAAAGTATCACATAAATGCTAGCTAGTAACAATGGAAGTAATTCATGTAGCCCTATCCTTTCATTTTATGGATGGGGAAACTGAGAGGCCTGCCTCTGAGCCCCTCACATACTCGGTGACTTGTGCCCACAGAGCATGTGACCTGTTGAGTACATGTCACCCTTGCCATGGGATAAGGGAAGATGGTCAGAACATGGATGATGGGATGAAGATGCTAAAGAGAATTGGGCTGGCAAAGACTTCCCAGTTGTCAAGAATAGGCAGTCTCTTGCCACCCAGGAAAGGAAAAGAGCCAAAGACTTTGTGGCAGATGTGAACCCTGGGCTCAAAAGGTGAACAGACTTCAGCCAAGAGGCCCCCCAATACTTAAGAGCTTTGGTTGGCACACATACATCGGATCTCTTGTTCTTGCTTGTCTGTGTCCTGCGGGGCCTGGAAAGTCGAAGCCTCTGCTGAGAGTCTCTCTTTTACAGAAGATGAAGGTCCAATCTTATATTCCACCTCTTGCAACAGAACAGAAGGAACCATATTTCAATGAAGAATTTATGACTGTTGATGGGGCTGAAAACCCCACAGGCTCATATTTGCAAATATATGGGGTTTTTGCTGGTTATAGCAACTAGAGATGCAAGGATTCTAGCATTAGGAAGAGCTCTATGACCACATGTCTTCACTCTACCCAGGGCTACTCCAAATGGCCACAATGGAAGCAACATGGTTGCTAACCCTGCCCCCAAAGGGTTTCAGAAAGATGTACTTGGGACTAAGATACGAGCCTTGAAGAGGACCAAACATTTAAGAGTGACACTAGAGTCTATAGTCATCCTAATGTGTCCAGCTACTCCATAAGAATTTATAAGAGACAAATGAAATAAGCAATTGTACTACCTGTAGGGTGAGGCTTGGATATTTCTTTGATTTGTTCGAGCTGAGATATTTGGATGAAATCTTCTTGCTGAACAGCGGGAGCTGGGACAGAGAGAACATCACCTGGTGCAGAAATAATTTGAGCTGCCTCTGTAGGTGCTACAAATACATATTACTCAAGGCAAATTCTTATTTCTCATGCTTATCACTCAAAAACACAGAGATATCTGCAAGTATTAATGATCACCATATTTGGCACACATCTTCAAATACATGGAATGCATCTGGACAGATAATCTATACCCAGGGAGCTAGACAAATGCCCCACCCAGGAGACTCCCTCCCAGGTAGGCCACTGAGCAAGTGGGTCAGGCAGTCTTAATTGGCACTAAGATAACTGAGTGTTTACTTGAAAGAAGAAGCTTTTAGCAGCAGAGGAAAGTCAAATGAACAGTGAGCCATTCAATGACTGCCACACAAGTGGAGGAAGCTTGTGCAAAGTCTTGAATCACAAGATGGGAAAAAGAACATGGAATGAGGAAGGAAGGAAGAATGGAAGAATAGCCTGGAGAACAAGACGAGGAAATGGGAGAGCTAAGAGGAATAAATGTAGCTATAGGCTGGGAGGCAGATGGAGAGAGTGGGATTGTGGGCAACAATAGCACCCAAGATTATCTCCACTTCCATCCTGTCTGGCTGCAAATGAAGGAAGGGAGGGAAGATGATCCAAAATATGAATAAAAATTTGCAAAGAGAAGGATATAATTCCAGAGTTATAAGGCAAAAAGCAATGCAAAGAAGAAAGAAGAGTTAAAGAGAACCTTCTACCACCAAGGCTGTAGAAGGAAGATCCCATCCACAACTGAAAATAAAGGAGGAAATGATGAGAAAGAAACACTAAGAGATCTGTTTTTAGGTGGACACATATATTCACAAAATAATAATAGGAGAGTGGAATTGGAGGTATATATGAGGACCAGCCACCAGGAAAGATAGCTCTTAGGATGGAAGCTGAGGAAAATGGGAAATGAAGCCAAGGAGGAATGGTTTACAAAAGCAGGCAACATGAGAAAAAAAGAAGTTTTATTATCTATACACTATCAATGAACTGTACGAAAAAATGGGCCCACATTAAGCTTGGATAAGGCTTCCGAAGCCTGAGGGTCATTGCCACAGTACTTAGAACCCTGAGGAAGGTCAGTTCCTGCTGTCCATTCTCATTCTCTAACTATGGCCTAAGAAAGTAAACCATTTCAGGACTTCCTAGACACCAATAGTTGAACTAAGTCCATCATCTCCACAAGCTAAGGCTATACCAGATAACCCAAAAAATCATGGATAAGTACTGACAGCAGGAAGAGCTGAAGTTTGAGGGCAGGTAGCCAGGCAGAGAAGCAAATAGGTTTGAAAGGATAGATTAGCTAGCTTTGGAGGGTTAAGTTAAAAAGGTTGAGGGATCTCTCTCTCCCCCCATCCCTCTTCTCCCTCTCAACTCTTTCTTCTCTCTCTCTTTGCCTCCCCAGAACTCTCTCACTTCTCTCTTTTTCAAGGGGCAGGGAAGGGGAGGACACCAAGAAGAACAAAGTAGCAGAAAGGTTTTGGGAATGAGACTAGCCACGAGTACGGGCTGCTCTGCTCCTTCCTTGCCACATGCATTTTGTTGCCAGCCAAGAGCCAGACCTGAGATTCAAAGGATCATGAAAGAATCTCCCTTGCAGACTCTACCAATAATGAAAGGGACATTATGCTTTTGGGTACAAAAATATCAAAGCTACTTATTTATTTCTATTTAACTTTAAAACATCAGGATAAAAGTGAAGTACCTGAAGCTGAAGAACTTGGAGTGTCTCTCTTGTGTTTCTGGAGTTTTGAGGAAGGTATAGACTCTTTCTTTACTTCTGACAAGCTAGAAATTTTTAGTGGACCAGGTTCAATCTTGGAAACAGAAACAACATTTCAGTTCCAGAAATTCCAGAAGTAGCAGACAACAATTTCCAACTAAAATAAATGACTTTGACAGGAACCAAGAAAGCCAAATAATAATTATAATGGTGAAAGTGAATGAAAAACAACCACAAAACAACTGAATAGCATAGAATTAGAAAGGCCAATGACTGTTTTGTCCCCAAGAGAATGGGAGCTCCATTTTGGAGTGGCTCAGGGTGGCATCTGAATCCTTGAATCCTTTCTACCCCAGACGCTGACCCAATGTGACCCTGGTTGAGTCAGTATCTCTGGGCCTCAGAGGTGCCTCCCCTGTAAAATGAAGAGGTTGAATTCCATGACTTCTCAGGTCTCTCCCACCTCTAAATCCACAAGCCAGGACCCTTTTTGGAAAGGGGAGGGCAGGGTGGTGGTGGTGCAAGGATATGAATATAGACATTCCAGATGTTGGGTTTATGTGCATTGGTTGGCTTGGATGACCTGATTTTTTCCTCTTTTCTATTCTTTGTTATAAAAGATGGCTCTTTAGGATAGATGTGAGAAGAACTCTATTGGGAAATGTGGTAATACACAAACAAAAACTTAGAAATAAAAATTTATTTTAAAAAAGTAAAATTAAAAACATTCAAACTTTGGGGGGGAAACATAAAAGGGCCCAAAGTCCTAACTGTTGCAAGAAGGAAAAAAAAATATTACTTTTAGTCTCAATTATTGACAGCACAATACATTAGAGAACTGAGAACTCAGCTTAGCTGGATGGAGAAATTTCTTATTGCAGTTGAAAGCTCACCCATGGACGTATGCCATCCAGCCTTCCTGACAAGAGCAATAGCAGACTCGAAATGAAAAGAGAGCCATGTTATTGGATGTGCCCTGTGGGAAATGGGCTCTTCTTGATTACGCACATTTGTTACAAAGGCTTTATTTTATTGTTGTTGTTGTTGAAATGAAGGGGGGAATAAATGTTTGCTCATTTAAAAAAATAATAAAATAAAATTTAAAAAATAAACCTGAAAAAATTATAATATCTTTTGAAAATTCATGTTTTGTGAGAAATGTATGTTTAGTTAGTGTTCCATTATTCAGGAAATGAGTCATCTAGTTAATTACCCAAGGTCTCTCTCTCTTTCTTCACCCCAATTACTAGTCTACATGTTTTTTTCTGACCTCAGTACTCTTTACTACACATTTTCACTCACCTGCAGAGAGCACCAATTGAGTGCTAATACAACCTAAAGTTTGACTTACCCCCTCCCTATTCTACTTCCCAGTCATGCAATGCTGATGTCAGAAGTGAATAGCATAAGCTCTTGGAGTTCAGGGTCTTACATCAGTAGGTGCTTAATAAATGTCTGCTGCATTCATTACTACAAATGGATAATGAACCTCTTTTTTTAAGTCAAGAGAGCTGGGTTCAAATGCCAATTATGGAACTATGGGCAAGAGACAAACAGTTGGAGACAGTTTTCTAATCTGTAAAATGTGCATCATTCACCTCAAGGGGATGTTGTAAGGCGAGTGCTTTGAAACCATTAAGGACCATCCAGATATAAGTAACTATTATTCCCCTCATGAAAAACCAAAGTTTCTGATTCCTCACTAACTAGATATTAATGGAAATGTTCACTTTTATTTAACTGATAAGTAGTGACCCCACTAATGGGAAGGAACTTTGAGAAACAGAGAGGAGTATAGAAAGTGGTGGGGGTGTAGAAAGGACCCTGGACCAAGGGTCAGATGTGGGCCTTAATTTCATCTTCTATAAGGGAAGAGTTTGGTAACTCTCTTCAAACAACCCACAATGTCTGTGATTCCTAATCTCAAGGACCTTTTAGTCTAGTGGAGAAAGTAAGACATATCAAAGTGAAAAGATCATCAATTCTAGGAGCTAGCGGACTTGACTATCGACCAAGGCAAACCTCTTCCCTCCTCCATCCACCCTGGCCCACTTCTCATTTAAAACAAATGAGGAAACTAGAGTCCAGAGGGTTACCTGTCCAAGGTCACAGAGGCCCTCATGCATGTGGATGATAGCCAAAGACATGGGGCCAGAGCAGCTAAGGTGCTGTCCCAGTGTCCCCGGGTGGACATGGAGCAGATCTGAGTTTGAAACCCAGGTCTCCTGACTCCCAGTCTAATGCCATTTCTATAACACCGTCCTGAGCTCAGAGCTGGGCCTGTCTCCGGAGCTCTGACCTTCCAGGTTCATACTCCTCCTCCATGATTCACAAAGAATACCAACATTTGCTTTCCCACTTATGACCCCATTAGGTTTTTACAACATTCCGCTGGAGAAAGAGGAATCAGTATTTTATGACAATTAATGTGGAAGCTACCTGTAGAGCTAAGAGTAGCTGAGGCATGAAAACATTAAGAGTCAGAAGGAGAAGACGCCAACAGGAATGCCAGGACAGGGGAAGTGAGATGGATTGTTAAGGAGAGGGTAGGACTTGGTGCCTTATGGGAAATTGGGATGAGAGGATTTTCAGATGATTGAGGATTCAAACATGGGAAATTGAGGAAATGGGGAGACTACGTGCACAATAAAAACAACAGCAAGAAGTAGGATCTAGTTGGAGAGTTGGTTTTCATTTTAAACACACCATGTCTGAAATGATATTAAGGCATCCAAGTAAAAATATCCATGAAATAAAGGGGGGGAGGGGGGGGACAGAGGTATTTACTTATAAGTTATATACAGAGCCAGTAAAGTGGCTCAGTGGATAGAGTGCCAGGCCTGGAGACACCTCCTAGCTATGTAATCCTGAGCAAGTCACTTGACCTCAATTGCCTAGTCCTTACCACTCTTCTGTCTTAGAACCAATAGTGTATCAGTTCTAAGATAGAAAATAAAGAGATTTATTTTTTTAGTGTTACACAGAGAAATCAAAGTTGAAAGTTGTGAGTGACAAAAAAGATCCGTGAGAAATAACCCACAGGAGGCAGGAAAGGGAATCACTTTCTACTCAATTCTAGGCTCAGATGGTTTCCTCTAGCCATTCCCTGGGGCCACAGACCTTAAAATAGAAATGCTCGGGTGGGGATGGGCTAGCAAACTATTATAGACTCTAAGCAGGTCTATTTTAAGCTGCCTAAGGCCCATTTCACTAGGCCCTCACAATAATCTTATGAGTTTGGGGCTATGTGTTTGGACAGAGAAACAAAATCCTGTGATTTCCCAAGGGGGCATAGCTAGTATGTCTGGGATAAGCCTGGAGCCCAGATTTTCCACACTCCACACTGAATCTTCTCTGCTGAGCTGTGTCTCTGGACAGCAGATGGCCAATTGGAGTCTCAACTTCCCACAGTCAAAGAAGGGCCAGGAATGACCATCCTAGCACATGAGAAAACCCCGCATCTGTTCAGACAACAGGCTATCTCCTCTCCCCAAACAGACCACATCAGATTGAAGACAGCTAGGTGGCTCAGTGGAGGGTGTGAATAGAGTTGGGAGGACCTGGGCTCAAATATGACCTCAAATATTTCCTAGCTGTATGACCCTGGACAAGTCACTTAACCCTTGCTCTTCTGTCTTAAGAGTTGTTATTAAAGAAAGTAAGAGGTTTTGGGGTTTTTCTAAGTATATATCACATAGAGGAAGACTGTGCAAAGTAATAAAGAATGCTAATAAATGCTTTTTTTTTTGTAAAGGCGTTGAGTGTTTTTAATAGTCATTTAATCTGGTGACAAAGAGTATTGACATTACTGTCTATTAAAAGGTTTCAGATATATTTATGGACTAAGAAAAGCAAACTACATAACAGAGACCTGAAGTTTCAGGTACAACACTCTTTTTGTCTATTCTACTATTTACATAACTATGCCCATTTTATATTTGGTATGTTTGTGTTAAGTTCCAAATAAATCTATTAGAGTAATTTTTAAAAAAATCTATAGTTTGTCCTGAATTCTCTCAGGTTTCCATAATCCAGAGATACAAGAACCAATGTTATTTTCTATTATTTCTTGTTTCTTTCAAAAGACTTAGTCCTCTCAATCACATGTTCACATTCTGGGCATTAGTTTTTTATTCCTGCATTTTTTTAGCATATCTAATATGCTAAATAACTTTGGAATTTCAAACACACAGAGCCTAGTGGAATAGAAATAAAAAGGAACAAAAAATAAGAACAGGGCTTTCAGATCTTCATTTTGCATTAGCTCACTGAATGAACAGGGCAATTAATAACATCTCAGAGACTCATCTGTGAAATAAGAGGACTGGGTTGTCACAAGAGAAGAAGGAAGGTATTTTTCCAGCTCTATTATTCTATGACTTACCACTAAAAAATAGAAGACTAACTTAAGAGAAATTAGATTAATTTGAAGTTTTGGCGAATGTGAGCCACTAGGAGGCTCAGTGGATAGAGAGCCAGGCCTAGAGATGGAAAGTCCTGGGTTCAAAACTAGTTTCAGATACTTCCTAGCTGTGTGACCCTGGGCAAGTCATTTAACACCCTTGCCTAGCTCTTACTGCTCTTCCATATCTTGGTATCAATTCCAAGACAGAAGATAAAGAGTTTAAAAGGAAAAAAATTTGTTTGGCAAATACAAATCTGGGAATATTTGTGAATGAATAAAAATTTTCCCACAAAAATATTTTTCTATCCTCATTTCTTTACAATTATATCTTAGCAATGTCATTACAAAAGAATAAAAACCATGACTTGTACAAGGATAAAAAGCTGACTACAATCAGCAAAATACAGGTCATGCACACATTAAAGACAAAACACAGGAGCAAAGGAAGCAAAGATAAAGACAGAGGCAGGCAGACCAGAGGCAGGTGCCATTGGGAAGAGATCCCAAGTGTCTTAGCCTGTAGTTCATCCTTTTGGTTCTACTATGTTAACGTGAAAGTTTTATGTAGCAGCTGACCCCTTATTTTGTTTATTTGCTCATAATGATTGTTACTTATCTTATAATTAAACAATTAAAAAAACAAAATCAAGTCTTACCGGTTTCTTTAGCAGTGACGGTTTCTCGGAAGAACCAAGGACCATCTCAAAGACTTTCTCAGAAAAAGGTACAGCCTTTTCTACACTGTCTCGGAAACTTTGGTCCCATTTAGCATATAGAATAGTTCCACCAACACCACCACCAATAAACAAGAGGCCTGCTCCAGCAATTTTGCCTGCAGAGAGCCTAAAACAAAGAAAAAGGAAATACTTAAAATTGAGAGAGAGGTTCTGAATATTATCTGATTAAACAAAATATGAGAAATAATTTAAAATTTCAGAATAACATTTTCTCCATCACAACCATCTCCTCAGGGTTTCCTTAGCACTATTTTCCTAGAATCCGTTAAGAAACCACAAATAAGGAAATCAGTTATTTTATTCTTAAACCTGACATCTATGATACTATGGCAGGAAGCAAGTAACCTGCTCAATTCCTAAAGAAGAGGGAAAAGCAAATCCTCAAGAAGACAAAGATAGAGCCATTTAGGAACCAGGGCTACCAAGAGCAGAAAAGAGGGAGAGAGTCTGGCTTTGAACCCTAAAGAGATTCAATAAAATTGACTTAGCAGGCAACATTTTCTAAGCTTCTCCCCAATTAGTGATATCTCTGTGCCAGTGGCTTAAGAATAAAAAGGTGTCCAAGGCATTTTACAGGAGCCCTCAAACCAAACTTGACACACAGGGAGTGCTTGATACCTTGGAGCTTTTGAAACATGCAGGGCAATATGCCAGCCACTGGAAATGGAACCTGATTCAATCCCAAATAAACTTTTCCAAAGGATAGATCAAATTTAGGACCCCATAAAAAAAGAGAGCTGAATTACAAAAGAACCAAAAAGGCCTCAAAGAGAATATTTCTTCCAGGTTCAGTCTTAGGGCACAAAACCTAAGCTGTCACTGCAAGACTCCTCTGTGTCCATTTGCCCAAAATATAGGAAAAGGCTTTAAATAAAGATTACTTTTCTCCACGTAAAACCAAAAACACACACAAAGCTTATTTTAGAAGCATAAAAACTTTAGCTAGCATAATAATAATGCCAATGATAACTATCACTTACATGGCACCTATTATGGGCCAGGCACTCAGCTAAAAGTTAGCTCTAGAAATACATTATCTCATTTGATCCTCACAATAACTCTGGGAAGTAGGTGCTATTATTATTATCATTATCATCATTCCCATTTTACACTTGAGACAGAGCTAAAATGACTTGCCCAAGGGCACACAGATAGTTAAGTGTCTGAGGCAGAATTTGAACTTAGGTCTTCCTGACTCCAGGCTCAGGATTCTATCCATTGTGCTACTTAGCTGCTTCAGAAAATCTCCTACTCTTCAATATCTTACCACCTCATGGCTCTTTCCCTGCTGCCTAGAAATTCACCCAAGTCTCCCCCATCCTTGTGTTCTTGCATTTGGCACCATGTCTGGCTCAAAGGAGGAGCTTAATAATTGTTTGCTGAATATATTAACAATCAACTTTGAAAGTGTTAAAAAAAAAACATAATTCCAGAGAAATCATCCTGATTGGGGTGGCCTCAAGAAAAACCTAAAGAATACCTGGCCAAGGCAGGAATTTATTTTTCTTGATGATACATGACTTTAAAAGGAGAGTTTGTTTTCCTTGACTTCTCAATTTGGGAAAAGAGAAGGCTGATCTTAGTTGTTTTTTTTTTAATTTAAAAAATAATTTTATAAAATTAAAAGACTTGCTGGTTTTTTTGTAATTTAAAACAATTTACAATGATGAAATATTCACTTATATACCCAGAGTTTCTTGTTGTAGAATATCTTCGGCATGGTCTCAAGGGACGAAGTATAAATTTTCCGCAGAGGCAATTCTAAGGAGGAATAAGAACACACAGAATGAAAGCTAAATAAAATAAAAATACATGTATTCTTAAGAGCATCAAGGTAGCACAGTAAATAAGAGTGTTAGGCCTAGAGTCTGGAGAACCTGGGAGCAAAACTGGCCTCAGATACTTCCTAGCTGACCCTGGATAAGTCACTTAACTCCCACTGCCTAGCTCTTGCCACTCTTCTGTCTTTGAATTGATACTAAGACAGAAGGTAAGGGATGTATGCATGTATTCTCAAGTCAGTATATACAAGAAGCAGGCCTCACAAATATTTTTATTTCATAAAAATTAATTTTTAAAAAATTCAAACAATTTCCACTAATCAGTTTGATCTCAAACAACCATCATCTGTGAAATAAACACCACGATTTCATGGAAAGAACATTTATCTGAAATTCAAGAGGCAGAGTTCTAGGACCAGGCTGGGGAATCTTGGGCAAGAAATCAAAAATAGTTGGAAATCCAAGACCTCTGACAGTATTACACCCAACATACCCAAATTTTATCAAATGCATACCAGGAAAGTAGTATGCAGTTTTCACTACCTCTAAAGGCAGCCCACTCAACTTTTTTATATCGACATTTTTATTTATAAGTGTTATTTAAATTTTCGTTACTTATTAAAAACAAATACAGTAATGTATCAAAAACGGCAGGAATGCCAAGACATTGTGAATACGAGTATATGTAACTATGCATTTGTTGTTAACTGATTTATTAAAAGAAACAAGTTGTAGGTTATTAACTTTACCAAGGTAGCAACAAAGTCTCTCATGCGTTTCAAATGAATTTTGTGGTTACTAGATGACTTTACTTAACACAACTTTAAATCTAAGTGACTAGGTTTGGCTCGGTATCATTTCATTTACGTCTTTCTTGGTTTCTTCATATTTGTTATTTCTTACAATAATATTCCATTATATTCATGTCATTATTTATTCAGCTATTCCCATTATTAGGTTTATTCCACTTCTAGTTATTAGTAAGGATAACATTGGTTTACATTTCTATAAGGCTGTATGATTTGTGATTTACGCGTTGTCTCTCTCATCATGACAATAATCCAAATACTTACTCTACTCATTTTTCAGATGAGGAAACGAAGGATTCCCAAAGTCAAGAAATTCATTTAGAGTCACACAGCTAATAAGCATCTGAGGCTAAAGTCAAACTCAGGCTTCCTGATTTTGCTAATAAGAAGGCACGGAGACAGAATCAATAGGTGTTGAAACTAGGTTTGAGTTCACAGCATTCATGTTCAGATTCTATCATTTACTTACTACTACCTGCCTGGCCTAGGACAAATCACCTAGCTTCTCTAGTCCTCAGTTTCCTATCTAGAAAATGAGACTGAACTTGATGACCTTCTCCAAAGGGCCTTCCAACTCTAAATTCATGCTTCTAAGATGCCCAGTCCAACACTCTACTATCTATTATGACACACTGAAGCTTTTCCTTATGTGAAAAACTGAGCCTTTTTACCCTTCATCCAATGACCCTAATTCTGCCTTCTAAAACTGCCAAACTACATTTTTAATGTCTCTTCAACCCGCTAAATACTTAGACATCTCTCACATTCTCTTCCAAATCTGTCTAACCCCAAATTCCTATCCATTCTATTGTAGTTCATCAATGTCCTCCCTAAAATGTGGGGCCTACAACTATATACAGTCTCCTAGAAATAGTCTGACCAGGACAGAGTATGAAGGGACTGTTGCCTCCTTCACTCTAGGCATCAGGCCTCTCTTAAGGCAACTTAAAGTCTTATTAGTTTGTGGATTGCCTTGTTGCACTTTTAACTAATAATGAGCTTCCTAAGGTTTTGTTCCTCTTAGGTCAAGCAGTTAATTCCTTTTCCAATTCTTTCTTCCACAGCTCTCATTTCTCTTTCATGTTTTCCTTAAGACCCCTAATTTCATTTATAAAAAATATTTCTAACTTTAAAAAAACTTCTTTTCTGGGAATTCTGAGTTTGTGCCCAAGCTGTGTTTTCCTGTGAGGCATTGCTTATAGGTGTTTTGTTGCAATTGTCTCCTTGTTTATGGCAGCCTCACCATCATAAGAGCTCTCGATTGGTAACGTGTCCTACTCTTTGTACTTCCCAACTTCAGACTTGATAGTAGAGCTGGGGCTCTGTACCCTTCTGGAAGGAAGGTCATGGGTTGGTCCTGTTGCTGCTTTCCTATGCATTTTAAGTATCACATTATCCCCAGGATCTTAGGGACAGGCTAGGGAGCTGCAAGCTCTCCTTACTCCCAAAATGTTCTAATTCTGGGCAAGGCATGATCCCTGCTCCCCTGATCTGAACTCTACAATTTCCTGCCCTGGGTTTAGGTCTGAACAACAGCTGACTGCTACTGGCCTCTGTCCCAATCAGTCCGCTAGGAAGCTACAGTGGTTCCAAGTGACAGAACTGCAGGCTTCCCTTTAGTTGGTGGATATAGGCTCTGGTTCTTCCAAAACTGTAGGCACAGAACCCCTGCTCTGCTCCTGGGGTCCAAGCCCAGCTACTCCTGCTGCTGTCAGAACTTCTTTCTTAGTTCACCTGAGAAACGGGTTTTGGATCTGTGACACAGCTGGGCTGTGCAGCTCTACAAAGCTGCCAGGTGGCCCTGACCCAGTCAGTGCCCCAGGGCACCACTTCTCTCTGGGACAGTACACCCAGTCCCCAGGGTCTACACACCTCTCTGTCCAAATGGCTCACAAATGAGGCATTTTTCAATATTCTCCCTGAGAACTGAGTCTGGCACTTTTTAGGTACTTGATGGGAGTTTTTATAGAAGTTTACTGCATTGTTCCCAACCTCTTGGCTCTGACTTAGTAAAATGGATTTTAAAATGAAAGGATTGGGGGTGGGGGTGGGGGGGTGGGGAGGTACAGCTAGTGAACAGAGAGCCAGGCATAGAGACAGGAGATTCTAAGATCAAATCTAGCTTCAGACATGTGCTAACTGCATAAACCTGGGCAAAATACTTAAGCCCCACTGCTTAGTCCTTACTGCTTTTCTGCCTCGGAACTGACAGTATTTACTTTAAACAACCAGAAGGTAAGGTTTAAAAAGATCGTTGAAGGGATAACTTCTGAGGATTCCCTCTAATACATGGGTACTGAGGCCACCATTGGTTATGCCAGGTCCTCTCCCATTACCATGACCTTTTAAAATAAGAGAATCAGAATCACAGAATGTTAGAACTGGACAGGGCCATAGAGCACTAGGGCTACAAGGGGAGCTTCATATCATTATCATCAAGCATCTATTCAGCACTTACAAATGTCACATTCTACAAGAAGCCTTTCCTGATGCCTCCTCCTCTTTGATTTCCAATTTATCCTTCCTATAGCTTGTCTGTACATAGCTGTTTGTCTGTTTTATCCCCCATTAGAGGAGCAGGGCCTGGCTTTTACCTTTCTTTTAGCATTCCCCTACCACTTAGCACAGTGCCCAGCACACAGTAGGCACTTAATAGAGATTTCCCAATTGTGTTAATTGCTTAGGAGACAAAGAAAAGCCTTCCTTCCAAGCTCTCCTCCAATTACCCTGCCTGTTATCTTCTATGTATGCAGAATAGTTGTCTGCATACTGTCTCTCCCATTAAACTCTGAGCTCCCTGAGAGCGAGCAGAACAGTTTTTACTTTTGTTGCTTTGGTATCAATTAAAGTCTGGCACTAAGTAAACAAATGTTTATTGACCTGACCTGAGAAGGGGAAAAAAAAAGCTAAATATAGTGCTTTTTATTTTTTTTATAACCTTTGACTGAGCTTCAGGCAAAAATGAGAAAAAAATTAGATAACTATGTAAGGAGTTGGAATATTTTTAAGTATAGTATAGATTGTGGGGCACAACTATTATTAATCTTCAATAGAGAAAGTAAATTGTTTTTGCACTGATCTTACTTGATTCACTGGAGAGATTCTGCATCTTTAGTGTTATCACCAGAAAAATGATGTCTAAGTCAGCCAGGCAAGAATTCATGTGAATTACCTGAAAATTTCATTTGCTTTGGCAGAGCAGACCTACACTTTTGGTTAAGAGTAGGCACAGGTTTTTCAGAGTTCTCAATTTGTATCCCTCAGCTCTCAAACATGGCAAAGTCAGCCAATGTTTGCTCTTGCTCAGCCCTATTAAGTGCTAAGTGGAGAATACAGAAGTTGATTAGGACTCATCTGGTTCTCAAGAAATTTATACTTTGGATGGGCCCACATAAGAAATAAGTGGATACATCCAGAGAAAGAACTGTGGGAATAGAAACACAGAAGAAAAACATATGATTGATCACATGGTTCAATGGGGCTATGATTGGGGATAGTGACTTTAAATGACTCTATTGCAAATAGTAATAATATGAAAATATAAAAAAGAAAAAGAAATAAGTAGATAATTTCATATAGCTTATAGTAAAAAAAGTAGCAACATGTATTAGAAACATTGCTTCTAAGAAGGGTTTTTAAAAATTCAGAATTTTGTTAGAATTTGGATTACACAGAAGGGATAGTGAGAGAGTCAGGAAGAATCCCAGACTCTTAAGAGAAGGTTGACAGAATCAGGCTAACAAGAAATGAGGTTAAAGAAACAAAGGAACTGAAAACCAAGAAAGCAGAAGGAACAATGAAGCCAGGAGGAGGTCATGGCAGTATTTAGGGCAGGTGGGAGAGCATAGAGGGGTAGACAGTACAAATGGTGAAGGGATGATATAAAGCATTGAAAAAGCAGATCATAGCCTCTCCACAATACTTAGTACACTGCTAACCATAAAGTAGCCTAGGGCCTCAATCAGGTATTGAGGCCAAGATTTCTGGCCAAAGTAACTAGGGGAAAGATGTCCAACTGACAGAAGTGGAAAATTTGGGAAGAGACGTTGAATGGTGACTCAGAAGGGCAGACCAGTAAAATAAGTTAGACCAAGGTTTTTCATTTTCAAAAACTGGGATAGGCTCATGACTGTTAAAAGGCAGAATCTAGTGACTAGCAAAGAGAATGGAGTTGTCAGAGCTAGGGTGAAAGCCAGGGATCTAAAATATAAATAATTAGGTGGAACACATTATTTTTGAGACTGAAAATGAGAGGAAAAACAAGGAGCTAGAGACATACTAGAGAGAAGAGGCAAGGGTAAACAAGAGAACTCAAAGCAGACAGCTTAATCTTCATTAAAGAATATAAGAATTCAATCTCAGGAGCAAAAAGAAAGTCAGAACTACTCTTCTGGGTAAAGGAAGAATAAGAACCCATCAGCAGCTTAGTCACAAAAACCATACAATAATGAAACTGAAAGAGACCATTTTGTCCAACTGCTTCATTTTACAAATGAAGAAAAAGTGAAAATCCCAAAAGTTAAGTGACTTACATGTCAGACCAACATTTCAGAATAAGCTTAAGACAAAGTTAGTTGTCTATCAGCTTCCAGGAATACTAGTTCTCTTCAGCAGAGGATGTTAGGTATTAGGAGAGTAATGCTAAAGGTAATATAGTCTCTGAAAACCCACTCTGGAGTTACAGAATCATAGAATCTGAAAGTCAGAAGGGACCACAGTGGCCATTTAGTCTATATACTGGAAGAATTCTCACATGTGATTGTTGTAAACCTTGAAATTTCTCAGACTTGTGAATGTTAAAAATTTCCCCACTGGACTGGGAACATTCCCCATTTTGATGAGAAAATTCCTTGCTATGGGAGGTCCTCTACTCCACCCGTACTTAAGACTGCTTTAGGGGAGAAAAACTTCTTGCTAAACAATGAAAGTACTTGGACCCATGCTTATAATAAGGCAAGGAGTTCTTTGAGCCATGCCTGTGTTTAGAATTGATACAATGAGATGCTAGGTACCTAAAAGGGTCGGGCAAGTTTTCTCTTAATGAGATTAGTTGACTCAGCTGTGTTTTCACTGGTTCAGACTTACTGAGGAGATTTGTCGACTTAGTAGGAATTCAGATGGGCAGTCCTTTGGAAAACGTCTACAGGGATTGGTAGATGTAAGGACTTAGGGGAGGTGACATAGGAGAAAAACCCCTATATAAGAAAAAGCAGAATCTCTTGAGAAAGAATACTTTTGGAGGATCTCTGATGAGGATCGCTTGGGAAGAATATCTTGAGAGAGGCTCTGGAGAAGGGAAGCTCTTGGAGGACAATATCTAAAGAGATCTCGCTGGAGCTCCTCTGAGTGGACTCTGTCCCTCTGGAGAGAGGCCCTTTAGAACAGTCTCTGGCTGGAAGGCTCTTTAAGGAGGACTCTGGCTGGAACTCTCTCTGGTGAAGTCAGCTGAGATGGAGCTGGCCTGGTGTCACTAGAATCCTTGCTTAGACAGACCTTGTGGTGAGTATTAAAGGACTAACTGACTGATCTCTCTCTCTTAAGACTCGGGTCTAGGCCATGTTGGCTTAAGGCCCTTCATACTTATTTCCTTTTTCTCTCTTTCTCTCTTTTCTTTAATTCCACATTTGTATTAATTAAAATCTCTATAAAACCCAGTTGACTTAGGTATTTGAATAATTGGGAATATTTCCCTGGCGACCACCTTATATTTGATTGAAAAACCAAGACACTGTAGTGAAATATATTTTCTGCGGTCAAATTTACTCACCCTCTCTTATATCTATCACAATTTATATCTTCCACCATTTTAACTCACTACAGTTTACAACATCACTCTTTTAACTGTTACAGTTTAAGGCCTTCAACCATTTTAAATCTAACATTGTCCAGCCTTTGCCTAAAGAGCTCTGAAGTGAAGGGCCTATATACAAGGTATATGAGGAAATGTTTCAAATGTATTGGACAAAGAATCATTTCTCAATAGACAAATAGTCATGGGCAGTTTTCAAAGAAATTTATGCTATTAACAGTCATATGAGAAGATGTTCCAAGTCACCAATAATTAAGGAAATGCAAATTAACACAACTTGGAAGTTCCACTTCATACCTATCAGACTGGCAAAGATGGCAAATGGGGGAGGCATTACGCTAATACACTACTAGAAGAGCTGTGAATTGGTCTAACCATTCTCTAGAAGGTATGTTGGCATTCAGGCCAACATTCAAAACTCTGCCCAAAAAGTTATTACTTTTGCACTCCCTTTTGCCAAAGTCATACTACTACTCATACCCCCACCCCCAAAGGGATCAAAAAAGAATTCGTACTTACAAAAATATTCACAGAAGCTCTCTTCATAGTAGCTAAAAACTGTAAAGTCAGAGAGTATCTACTTATCAGGGAACAGCTAAACTAATCATGATCTATGAATGTCATAGAATATCACTGTGACATCAGAATGACAAAATTGACAGCTTCAGAGGAAACTGGGAAGAGCTCTATGAACTGATGAAGGGTGAATTGAGAACTATAAGAACAATTTCTAAAATAACAACACTATCAAGAAAAATACCTCAAAGACTTGAGAACTCCAGTAAAAAATTATAAACCTGAAGTCCACAGAAATAACACCTGCCAAAGAGGTGATGGACTTAAAATGCAAATTGTGACCTACATTTTTTGATATGGCCAATGTGTTATATTTGTTATGGGTTTTTTCAAAGTTCAATGAGGGAAAAGGGAGAAATAATAAATGTAAGAATGTATTTTTAGAGGAAAAAATATATATTATCCACCATCTCCCTTCAGAGCAGAGATTACACAGCTGTTAGATATAGTTGCTTCAGTCAACTTTCCTTTTTTTTTTAAAGAGGGCTCAATGGGAAATGGATGTTATTCTTGAAATAGAGAAAGTAAACTGAGGGAAATTATTTTTATTCTATTTTTATTTATACTGTAATTTGAAAACTATAAAAATCATTAAGAGAATACTTGTATTAGAATGTCAACAATCATGACTTCTTCACTGTTTCCCCAATCCCACACAAGTTAAGGAAATAGTTGTGATTCTATGGTGTCAAGGTAAAGTCTTGAACTCCAACATGCCAAGGGATCTAAATGAAAACTCATTGTTATGATGAATATTCCTTTGAACAACAGGTTATAATCCGTTTGTATCTCTTGATTCTATAACATTTTCCTACATTTCCTTCCATAAATTCGCCAAAAGACAAACCAGGCCAGTGCCTTCCTTTTCAAATCTGGGCTGAGTGAAGGTGCCCTATAGATTGTCCATCCAATTGCCAATAAGATCCTGGACTACAGTGTTTCTTATCCACTTAGTTTTCCCTGGATGGTTAATCAGATAGAACAAGCTCTTTTAAGTGATTATGGCTCTTATCCCTAAATGATCCTAGCACAACTTTTTCAAAAGGTAAGAACAGCAAGGAATGCCCCCAGAGAGTGTGGGTGGTAGCAAGTCTTAACAGTAAGGTACCAATTAAGTGGGTGGCCTGTTGCAACATTTCAAGGCATGTGATTGGGCTACAAACCTTGCCCTCCATTACTTGGTAGAGTTGTTGTCATGACATCATAAAGAAAAAGGTTCTGAAAGATGATACTCAAAGTCCTCCCCACAATAAGAGAAGTTCATTAGAGTTTTAAAATTATATATATTTTTAAGTTGTATAAAGCAACAATAATTATAAAATGATCAAATACACAAAAATTAGCATGCTATAGAGAATGCAAAAAGCAAAATAAGAATATTCACTAATTAAAAATTTAAAAATAGCAACAAAATTAGAAAAAGTTTACAGAAAAAAAAAATCAGGAGGCCAGAATGAAACAAAATGTTACATTTTATTTTTATTGCTAACAGTAATACATATCTTCTTAAACAAACTTTCAATAACTGATTTAAAGATTTATGGACACTTTTTCTATTCTGTATTTGAATGTTTTTGTTGAAGGTTTCTAAGCTTAGAATAAATTTTACAAGATAGTGGTCTTTTATAGGGATAGAGAAACCAGCGGGGCAGATAGCTTAATCAGTTCTGCCACTTCCAGCAAACCAGCTCCCAAGAAGATCCCCAGAGATCATTTTCCTGGGTAATATTGTAAATCCTGGAGTACTATTCTGACCTGCCTTGGAGTCAAGAAAACTTGTATTCAGAACCTTCCAATGACACCCCACCTCTCCCAAATATGTGATCATGGGAAATTCCATTAGGCAACTCTCCAAAACTAAAAAGTTATATATAGCTAAATTCCCAGGTCTGCATGGAACTGAAGTTTCTAACCGGGTGGTCACCACCCTGATGAAATAAAAGTCATGGCCAAAGACTTTCGAAAAACCCAGGAAGGACACCATTAGAGCTAAAGTTTTGCCTATTAACTCCAAAAAAAAAAAAAAAACCTTTCCCTGGGTCGAGCCATGTCTCGCTTAAGCATAGATTTGGCTTCTGGGAGTGGAGATATGATCCTGAGGAGGACCCAGGCAACCGGATGGTATAGAGAGCCCAAATGCAAATAAACGGGGGTGGGGTGGGGGTGGTGGCGGCAGGACCCGCACAAAAAAGACAAGCGGACACTACTCGGTTTACAAAACTTGGTACCAAGGTGCCAGTATAATCTCTTCTTTCTCTCTGCGCTTACGTCCCCTGTGCGTGCATGCTGCTTTTATGGTGCTCAGACCAGACTGCTTTACAGGACATTCTCATTCAGGGTCTCCCCAATGTTTTAATGCAGTTTTAGGCTATCAACGTAAATCCAAAGTACTTGATTACAAGCATTCTTCCAGGCGTCTTATGACTGTAGGGTCGGTACTCCCTGTCATTAGCCCAGGAAGGGTGTCCGGGCACAAGGTCATGTCTCCAGTCCTTCTGAGAGGACCCTGACATAGCACCTTCCGGGTTTTCCCACTACTTAGCTGTTCTACGTAAGACCAGTGAGAACAGAGCCTCGACTCCCGGACCAGTAATAAGCTTGCATTCAGTGCCCTCTCCGCGAAGAAAAGGAAATTTTAAAGGCCAGTCCGCGTCCCAGGGGAGGACCAACCTAGCCGCCGACAGCCTCCAAACTACCCCTCCCAGCAGCCCAAGCGGCCGCTCTTCTCCTAAACCAGGCTGTCCAGGCACCTGGGGTGGCCTGAGGCCTGCTGGGAAATGTAGTCCCCTGCAGTTTTCCCCCCCGCTCCGGGTTCCCGGGCCCGCCCCTCGACCTTCAGCCACTGGCTGAGGCCGCCAGGACACGCGGCGCACCAGCCACCCAGCCTTCGCAGGCTTCTATTGGCCTTAGTCGGCGAGCGGCGAGAAGGGATTGGAGAAGCGCCGCGAAGCCCCGCCCATGCTCCCGCCAGCCCACCCCGCCACCACTTTTTCTCTCTCCCCACCCCAACAATCACCCCTAATTCATTCAATTCTAGGGTCTTTTATCCAAATAACGGCCGCCCACCCCCGAGGTCTCGCGAGGCCCCCAGGCGCGTGGTCGGCCTTGCGCGAGCTCGCTCTGCCGGGCCTGGCCGAAGTCTCCCCGCCCCTTCGCCTTCCGTTGGTGGCCCCGCGCGCCCCCCGCGCTCACCTGGGCGGCGGCGCTCACGCCCGTTAGCTGATAGACCCGCAGCATCTCCTCGGGCCGATGGGACGCGCGTGTGGGGGCGAGCTGTCGCGAGCACGGGAGGGCGTACGTATGTGTTCCCCAGCCGCCCCCTCAGCGCCAAGCCCGGCAGCACGCAGGAGAGGGGAAACCGGCGGAACCGCGCAAGCGCAAACCTCCCGCCGCCCCGCCGGATTGACGGAGCCGGAAAGGGGCGAGCGAGGGAAGTGCTGATTGACGGCCTACGGCAGCTAATAGGGACGCTGGCGGCGTAGGGTGGGATTGGTGAGAAGAGAGGAAAAGGCCCGCCCTCTTAGGTCGGTCCCAAGCCTAGTAATGTGGGTAGCGTCAGGGGGCACGGCCTGGAGGGCTGGCTTCCGGCTTCCGGCTTCCGATCTGGAATCCGCTAGTTGGTAAGGAAACTGAGCAGTGGAGCCAGAAACACCGTTTTCGAGCCAAGCTGAGCACCTGCGATATTGTTCATATGTCTTGGTTAAGCCACATCTTAGCAATGTCATTGACCTCTCTCCCAGGAGCTCAGGCCATCCGCGTGGGGGCGGTGACGACGCAGGATGCATGGCTGGGAGCCGAGTAGGCTCGGTCAGAGTTCGTCGCTGTCGTTTCAGAGACCCAGGAAACGTGGAAATCGTTTGGGCATGCCCTGCCCTCAAGGGGCTTACATTCTAAAGAACCACGATGTATAATTCAGTGATTGACCTTGTGGCCGCGGGCTCAGTGGACAGAGCATTACATTAGACAATTAATTAAAAAAAAAAAAAACCTCACTGTGCTTCAGTTTCCTCCTATGTAAAATAAAGAAATCGGTTTCCAAGTCCTCCCCGGAAGTAAATTTTGTGATCCAGCATCACCCCAGAGGCAAAATACAAGTTTAGATTTTCTGAAATCCGGAGACAATGCTCTCACATTTGTGTAAATATTATTCTCAGTACAATGTTAGCTTCCTAACATATATTTTTTAGTTACCATGCCCTAGGCATGGCACAGTGTTTACCACATAATAGGTGCTTACTCTGTTGGTTGAATTAAATAGTGGGATTCTGCTTGGTCCCCAGGTAATGTCCTGAGAATAATGGGTAGAAGCTCTG
The DNA here is from genome assembly GCF_027887165.1 of Monodelphis domestica. Classification (NCBI taxonomy): domain Eukaryota; kingdom Metazoa; phylum Chordata; class Mammalia; order Didelphimorphia; family Didelphidae; genus Monodelphis; species Monodelphis domestica. The sequence goes on along the minus strand of NC_077227.1, from coordinate 724,764,499 downwards.
ATGGGGTAGAATTTGATTCAACAGAAAAAATTATTTCCTCACCTCTATCTTTTAGAATCCCTACTTTTCTTCAATGCTCAGCCACAGTCCACTTCCTACCTTAGTCCTTTCAATCTTACCTTCAAGTGATAGTGACCCCATCACCTCCTCAAACTGCAATTATAATTGTTTTTCTTGCTTACGTATGTGTGGAGTGAGAAATTAGTGTTATTCTAAAGTTATTAATGGTTATTGATATCTCCCAAAAGTTAGAGACCAGTAGGGGCCTTTCTCTTCAAGCTCCCTACAAGATAAGATTACTCCACCCTTCTCCCAGGAGGACTGTTTCTTGGATGTATCCTACAATATAGCTATTCTCCAATTTCTTGAAGATGTTAATTTGCTTGAATGTGGCCATTGTAAAGCTACTCAAAAGTACTGTCTCCAGCCTCTTGAAATATTAATTCTATTGTTTCTTCCTATATATTGGAAGTGTCTCTATAAACCTAGGAACATCTTCCTATCAGGAACTTTGTATGAGAGTTTTCCCATCTGTCAGTCTGTTCCCTGGTGCCTCAGAGGTAAACATGACTAGATCTCTTTCTCTGTAACTCTGGGGGCCATTATGCTTTGGGTCAATGACTTTAGGCAGTGCCCCCACAATTCTCTCAATAAAGCATTACATTTTAAGTGATGGTTCTCCCTCGTCATACTGTTTAATGGTGGTTAATGAGGATGTACTTTGGATTTTCAAGGTCCCCTCCATTTCCACTCCACACAACTCTACACATATCTCTTGTTAACTTGGATAAAATACCAAACTATTTAAGTAGTCAGAAAAACCAAGTCTTTAATCAGGAAAGGGACAGGTGCAATATTTGACCACTACACAGAGCCCAGTGCCAAGAAATTTACAGGGCCTATACCCTGGGACCATGCAAAAATATCCCTGGGAGTATCACCATACTAGATAATGGTTCTGAGGAACAATAGAATTTGGGGAACTTATATACCTTTTGGGAAACTAAGGGACAGGGAAAAATGATTGACTGACATTACCTAGGCCACAAGGAAATGGGAGTGTCCAAACTACACTGACTGGATACTATCAGGCTTGGGAAAGGAACCATAGCCAGAGGCTGGGGTATCTGGGAGTGGCCTAATTACAATAGATATTAAAAGAATATTCCCTGCCCAGGTGTTGATCTTCTTGGGAATGCACCTCTGATAAAATGAGGAAAACTTCTAAGACTAAAAGGGTACTTAACATTTGGTTAGATCTGCTAGCTCCACCTAAACTAATCATCCATAGTCTGAAATGAGACATATTCTCAGGGAACCAGGGATAAACTTGGGAAGTGTGAAGACTGGATTTAGCTCTCCCCATTATAACAATGAAGATACTTAGCTCTTCCTTTATTGTGAAGATTAAATTGTAATCCTCTGATTGTAACAATGAAGGTTCTTAGCTCTTCCTTTATTGGGAAGATTGAATTGTAATCCACAATCTATTTTTAGATTTTAATCCCCCAAAAGGTGATAACTCAGTATTTGAAGTATATCCACCCATTTTAACTACAAAAAGGTGTTAAGTAACTACAAAAGGTGAACTAACCGAAAAAGGTGTTAAGTAATCCAAAAGGTATAATCTAACCAAAGAAGGTGTGAACTAAAGAATGGGCAATCCTGGAGAAAAGCATCTGCTGTGATTGGCATATGTGAAATTTAGGGGAAATGACACAAGAGAAAAAGATCTTTAAAAAGAGGATCAGAGGCTAGAAAAAGATATTGGATTCGAGATTCCAGTTAGATGGAGGATTCTCAGACTTGGAGTTGGACTGGAGGAACTGGACCCCTGGAGGAACTCGTACAGGAGACCTCAAACTGCTTTCCCTTTTAGACAGTCACCAAAGGTGAGTGAAAGGCTTAGTGACCTTACCTTTCTGGAGGCATGAAGCCTCGAGGAAAAGCCCATCCTCTTGAGACTCTCACCCCCTGGCTGAGACTTAGAAATTCTTACTGGTATCAGTGGAAGCCAGAGCTCGCTCTCTCCCTCTCTCCCTCTCTCTCTCTCTCTCTCTCTCTCTCTCTCTCTCTCTCTCTCTCTCTCTCTCTCTCTCTCTCTCTCTCTCTCTCTCGTTTCTTAATATCTTCCCTCTGTTGTAAATAAACTACCATAAATTCTATTTACTTTAGTAATTCATTTTGGGATTTAGAAATTAAATCCCTGGTGACCACCTATAAAAATATTCAAGTCCAACCACAATTAAATCTAACAGAAGTCTCCAGATTTCAAGTTGCTACAAACTTGGAGGTTTCTAGATTCTAAGCTGACACTTAGAAGGTAAAATTCTTTGAGTACAAGGACTTTCCTTTTTTTTTAAACCTTTACTTTTTGTGTTAGCAACAACTCTTAAGACAAGAACAAAAGTGGATAAGTGACTTGCCCAGGGTCACATAGTGTGAATTTTAGATTTACTCCACCCTGCTTAGTCTAACAAAACAGGAATGTCTACACCCATACTTAAGGATTAAGTATTGAGAAGGATGGCCTATGACAGACATGTGCTAGCAAATGACAAATCAGAAACAACTGACAGATGCAGGAAGTGATGTAAAAAAACCAGTCTAAATATATATATTTCACGTCACTTCCTCTCTTGGCTCTCTTTTGGTGGAGAGGTAGCTGGTGGCAGCGTGCTGGGCGTCTTGGCATCTTGGCATGGCTCCAGCTATTTTCCGGTTTGGCAGTGAGCGTCCTTGATACAGTAACTGGGAGAAGCTTAATGTCGTGGATCAGGTGAGGCGTCTTCCCTGAGCTCTCTCGGAGTTTAGGCTGATTCCTTTTTTCCTTTACCTTTCCTAAAAACGCCATCCTCCTAGGAGGCCCCTCATCTTGGAGGAGGCCTCGTGACTTGCAGGTCTCTGAACTCCTCTTGGCTCAGGCTAGGCCAGAGAAATCTTATACCCTTTCCCTCTCTATTCTTAATTCCTTCCCTCTATATTAATTAAACTACCATAAAATTCCCAAACTGACTTGAGTATTTTTATTGGAATTTGAATTAATCCCTGGTGACCATAAGGATAATATATTAGTCAAAACCCCTAAATTTACCTCTTACAATAGGAAGTGCAAACTTGAATCCAGGTCCTTCTAGCTCCATGCTTGGCTCTCTATTCACTGTACTACCTAGCTGCCCCTCATTTTTTTTTTTATGTATTAAGTGGTCATTCTATAGTAGTTGCTTAATAAATGCTAATCCATTGACACAACTGCCTGAAAATGAAGTAGTCAGCTCCTTGACTTTAGAAGTTATCATTTGGAAGAGCTGAAATTCCCCCATTAGTAAGAGATGTTGGGCTACATAACCTTCCAATAGTAAGACTAATTCAGTTACATGGTGTTTTGAGGTTTGCAAAGCACTTTGCTAATAATTACCCTGTGGGGTCTAGAGAACAAGTATTGAAGCAGACAGGGAAAACCTTCCTTCCCAAGGAACCAGGAAACCAGCCCTTCATAAATTTGTAATTCCCCATGGCTGAGTTTATGCTAAGGTTCCAGAGAGTCTGTGGGAACTGTTAAAAGGCTGACTCCCCTTGTCTGTAGCAAATTAATGGCAGGACATATGGCTTCACTGATAACACTGGAATCTTGAGAAACTGTTAAAAAATAATTTCTGTAACTTGTTATCACTGTATGAACACATATGTATTCTTTGTTCAAAACTACCAATCCCCTTATTTGGCTCGAGCACCAAAAGAAGGGTCCCTGCTCCTATATATTCTGTTCCTAAACCTTTGTTCGGGGCACTTCTCCATAAGAGATTTGCCATGCCCAGCATAATAAACATTCCTGTAATTTGGACTTCTGGGTGTCTGTACATTATTGAATGGAGTTTGCTCCATTTCAGTATGAGCACAAAAAGCACTCTGCTATATCAAACTGCCATGAATTGTAACATTTTTGAGTATGTGTTCTGTAGATTCCAAGCGTTGTAGTTGATTTTAGATCACCCAAGTGCACTTTCAAAATTCAAGAATAAAGTCTCAACATAAAAGTAATTTCAGAGAAAAGTTTATTTGCTTTCTCACAAGAGCAGGAAGGAGAGGGCACATATACACTCTGAGGGGTGCAGTTTGTCAAACTTGGAAAAACACAGAACTTCTAAAGTAGTCAGAAAAACCAAGTCTTTTTCCAGGAAAGAAATAGGTCCAATATAATCTGCCACTATCAGAGCCAAGCACCCAAAACTACATAGAGTCAGCACCTGGGGCTCTGGAGACAGTATCTCTGGGAGAATGAACTGCTCATGGTGATTCTCCAAAGAAACAATAGAACATAGGAATCTTATATACCTTTTGGGGAACACAGGGCATCAAACATACACTGACAGGTTATAAGCAGGCTCGGGAAAGAGTCCATAGTGTAACCGCGAAAATGTGGGTTTCGAGACTGTGAATTGCCAAAACTGTAAAGATAATTTTTAGTGTCTTGATTTAAATAAAAAATAAGTGATCGCCATGGGAAAAATTCCCAAATATGAAAATACCCAAGTCAGCTGGGTTTTATGGAGATTTTAATTAATACAAATGAAGAAATTTAAGGGAAGGGAGAGAGAGAGAGAGAGAGAGAGAGAGAGAGAGAGAGAGAGAGAGAGAGAGAGAGAGAGAGAGAGAGAGAGAGAGAGAGAGAGGGAGAGAGAGAGAGAGAGAGAGAGAAAGAGAAAATAGTAGGAAGGGCCTAGGCCAAATGGCCTAGGCCTGAGAGACCAGTCAATCTTTTATCACTCACCACAAGATCGTCCTAAAACAAAACTCCAGTCCTTCACTGAAATCCTCAACTCCTGAACTCAGTTCAAAGACCCAGCTCCTCCAAACTAACTCCAAACTCCAACTAAGTTCAGAGAACCAGCTCTGAACTCCTGACCTCCTTTTAAGGAGAATTTTCTCTTATGTCATCTCCCCTAAAATTTCACATCTACCAATCACAGTCAATGCTTTTCCCCAAGACTATCCATTCTTAGTTTACTTCTTCTTCTGTTATCACCTTCTCTGATTAGATTATATCTTCTGAGTATTTCACATCTCTTTGCTAAGCTTGCCCTTTGTAAGTTGCTTGACCTTTTAGTGATTAATTTAACCTTTATAGGTACTTATCACCTTTTTGTATTAGATCTAGGTACTTATCACCTTTTTGTATTAGATCTAAAATAGACCACCTAGCTTAGGGTTTTTGCTTCACTATAAGTATGAGTTGAGGACTTTTCATTGTTCAATCAGGAATTTTACAACTTTATGTTCCCCTAAGGCACTGTCTGAGCAGGGTGGAGTAATTTTAAAGTTTTCAATACATTCCTGACTAAGTACCTTCATTGTAGAAAAGGGGGAATAGCTTAATCAAATCTTCTTAAGTAGAGTCTGAGCAATTTTAAGATTCACAATAGCCAGAGGCTGGGGTATCAGGGAGTGGTCTACCTACAATGGATACTAAAAGGATGGTTCCTGAACAGGTATAGGTCTTCTTGGGATGGATCTCTGATTCAATAGGGGAAAATTCTAAGACTAAAAGGGTATTTAATATTTTATTAGATCTGCTAGCCCCACCTAAGCTGGGATCATCAAGTACTTTAAGGACTATTGTTCACTCTGAAATGGGTGAGTTTAAGACTTCCAGCAGGGTGAGTTCTCAGGGGACAGGGGAAAAATTGGGGTCTTCAGATTTCAAGTTGATAAGCTGAAATCCTTAACTTGAGAGAAGTTCGCCATTTCTTTTTATACATTTCTGCCACAGTCCTAACCTCTCTTCCTCATTTATTAAGAAGCAGGAATTCACAGTCTTCCTATAAGCAACTAACTACGTGTTTCCTTGGCATGTTGTCACTCCCCTCCTGTTACATACTGTAAGGGGTAAATTTAGGGGGTTTTGACCAATATATTATACTTATGGTTGCCAGGGATTAACTCAAATCCCAATAAAAATACTCAAGTCAGTTTGGGAATTTTATGGTGGTTTAATTAATATAGAAGGAAGGAATTAAGAAGAAGAGAGAGGGAAAAAGGTATAAGATTTCTCAGTCTTAGCGTGAGCCAAGGGGAGTTCAGAGACCTTAGCCACGAGGTCTCCTCCAAGATGAGGGGCTCCTAGGAGGATGGCGTTTTAGAAAAGGTAAAGGTAAAAAAAGTAATCAGCCTAAACTCTGAGAGAGCTCAGGGAAGACACCTCACTTGACCCACACCAAGACGCCAAAATACTGGCATGAGTCACACCGCTAGTCAAATCCAACCTCTCTGAGAGAGAGACCCCAAGCTCAACACCTCTGCTGCCAAAAAGAGATCGCAAAGAGGAAGTGATGCAAATATATAGACTTTTTTTTTTACATCACTTCTTGCGTCTCGCATGTACCAATGGTAGCTTAAGCTTGACTTAGGACAGCCTGGGGGTCTGTCAGTTGTTTCTTATTTGTCACGTGCTAGCACATGTCTGTCATAGGCCATCCTCCTCAAACCTTAATGCTTAAGTAGGGGTGTTTACATTCCTGTTTGTTAGGATTTTTAAAACTAATCAGGGTATAGAAAATCTAAAATTCACAATACATCCCATGTACAAAATATGGAGGATAAACTCCTCCCAAAGGCAAGAAAGTTAATATTCATGAAATCATTAAGCTTGCTCTTTATGGTCTTCCTCCTTTCCTGTCCCTTGGGGCTCATGGTCTTAAACATTCCCTTGTTTGATATTTCCACACTTCCTCAACCCCAGCTAGAGGCCATCTATTGTGAATTTCAAAACTACTCCACCCTATTCAGACCATTCTTTAGAAGATCAGATTTAGCTGTTTCCTGATCAATAACAATAGAGATATTTGGAATAACAGAATCAGGTCTTGGAAACTACATTCTCCACCCTACTCAGTGTAACAAGATTAGGAAGGGCTGCAGCAAATTCAAGATTTAATTATTTGAGAATATGGCCTTCAACAGACATGTGCAAAAAAAGGACAGACCTCTGGGCAGTCCTAGGTCAAGCTAGAGCCACCATTGGCACATGTGAGACACAGGAAGTGAGGTAGAGAACAGCCTCTGGAGTTCTCGGGACTTTCTGTGAGGAGGACTAGAGTTCAATTTGAGGTTGGAGGAGCCCTGCAGACTGCTTTCCTTTAGATTGGTCACATGAGTGATAAGGACTGATCCCTTTCCCTGCCTTGGCTATCCAAGGCCTTAACACCCGCTTTGGCTGAGCCTGAGCCAGAGTGGTTCTGAGTTAAACTTCTTTCCTTCTCTCTCTCTCTCTCTCTCTCTCTCTCTCACTTTCTTCTTCCTGTTATAACTAAAACACCATAAAAATTTGGCAGCTGACTTGAGTGTTTCATTTAGGAATTACCTAAGTGAATTCCTTGGCAACCTTAAATTAATATATATCAGTCTTTTAAAGTGATTTCAATATCACACTATGTTTTGCAAAACTGCTGAATTAACAATATAATGGGCTGTTCAGACATGAGTACATCCTGCTTACAAGAGATGAGTTCACCCAATAGCCACATAGCAAAATGAAAACAATGAAATCAAGCACATTTCACACTACATGTCATACCAAGTATCAATGTGGAATCTAGACACCAGGAGGTTTTTGCAAATTGAGATCCTGAAACCCCCAAGTTTGACCTTGTCACATGAGAGTTCTCCAGGAGGGAGATCCCAGACTCAGGAATTTCAGACTAACAATAGACCTTAAAGTACGAGGTGGTTCTAGTTAGATGGGGCTAGCAGACTCAATCAGATTATGGCAATTGTAAAGCCAATCAACCATACTCCCCTGCCCCCAGTTCCCCAGGAGGTCTATAAATTCCCCAGATTTTATGGTGTTTTGGAGTTATCATCTTGTATGGTGATTTCTCCCAGGGATACTGTTTGTCAGAGTGCCAGGGCGCTCTAGCTTTGTGTGGTTTGGGGCTTGTGACTCTGTGTGGAGGCCTAAATATTTGCACCATATCCCTCTCCTGATTAAAGACTTGTTTCTTCTGACTATTTAATAGTTCAGTGTTTTTTCCAAGTTAACACAAGCAAAGTAAATTTCTGACCTTTATTTTCTGAATGCCATATCAATTTTGTCCCCTTTTATTTGTGAAAACAAATCAGCCTTTTTAGAAGAGACCTACCATAGGTTATCGTGGTCTGGTAGAAGATCACACCCCTTTAGGCAGAGCTGATGACCTTTACTAGAGCATAACTAGGAATTTTTTTCATATCATCAGAGCATAATTGAGAGAAATTAAATATTGATAAAAATCATATAAATAAAATAGTAAGAAAATAACATGTTCCCTTCTGAATTTTAGAATACTTTCACATCTAACTAGATTTTTTTTTAAAAAGCCCATACCTTCTGTATCAGAATCAATACTAGGTATCAGTTCTAAAATGGAAGAGCAACAAGAGCTAAGCAATGGGGGTTAAGTGATTTGCCCAAGGACACACAACTAAGAAGTGTCCAACACCAAATTTGAACCCAGGACCTCAGGTTAGTTACTCTTTGATTATTTTTAATTACAAAACACCATCCCTCAAGAGAGATAGTAATATTCTCTGGAAAATCTGAGATAAACTAATAGATGTTTGACACTTAGGAAACATTTCTAACAAATATTAAGTTGATTTTTTCCCCTAAAAGTGTTTTTAAAGTTAAATTTGAGCTTAAATTGATATTTAAGAGAAATTATTCTTTTCCCAAGTAAAAGGCATGATTAAATATAACACAATAAAAATATGTATTAATATAATAGTAATTTAAATGTAAATGAGGGTGGGCATAAAATAAAATTAAATCATATATAGTTATGTGAAGATGGTATTAACTCTCTCCTGCCCATTTTTAATCACCAGAAGCGTGTATATTCTCCACTTATCCTTAAGTGGGGGAGATCTGTAATCCATGTGTTTGATAGTGGGTAACCTACTGACTGCCCCCTGGGTAGTCCTAAACAGAGCTTTAGCTGTAATTGCTCCACGTAAAATGGAAGGAAGTCACAGGAAGTGACAAAAAGGAATGGTCTTTAAAATGCCAAGAACTTCCTGTGACAACATTTTTTGCCTTGAACTTGACCCTGAAGGAGCTCCAGCTGAGAACCTCGAACTGCTTCTATTTTCCCCTTAGAACTACCAAATGTGTGAGTGAAAAAGGCTGATTCCCTTCCCTGGCTTTCCTGAAGATACTAGCCTCTGGAGGGGCCCCTCTTCTGGAAGGAGGCTTTGTGGCCAAAACCTTTGTTAATTGACCCTTAGACACTCTGGCTGGGGCTTCTGGAGCCTTACTGGAGTAAAGCCAGCGCTTCAGCAATAGTCTAGCTCATTAAGCTATATGTCTTACTCTGCCCTCTTTCTCATTTCTCTACTTTCATACTTTCCCTCTAATTTATAAATAAATTGCTAAAAAATCATTTGGAATTGATTAATTCCTAGTGACCATACTCTTAAATAATCTAGTCCAACCCCTTACATTCTGCCCCTTACAGTTATGACATATAAACAAAATATTTTTAAAATATCTGAATCATATGTATTAATTGTACCTCATTCTGGCTTGGTGGCCCCTGGTTTCTTGAACCTTATTCCAACCTATATTTCCTGATGTAAAATCTCTCACTTAACTTTCTCTCCAGACACATTTGCCTATTGTTCCCCATAAACAATAGTCTATCTCCTATATCTTTGCAGTGTGTGGAATAGGGGTGGAGACCATCCATCCCTCACAGAGGAGTAATGAGCAGAAAAGACAGAGTTTATTTCTCTTTCATGAAAGAGGGCATCACCCCTAATCATAAGGCAAATGCACCCTCTTCTGGTTGAACCTAGTCTTTTATTGGCTCTAACCACAAGCTCCCCCACCCCCTTCCTCCACCTCCTTTCTCTGCCCCCCAGAAAGTGGAGAGCAGAAACTTACAGGCTAAAGTTTTAACCAATCAGAAAACAGTACAACCATAGTTTTAACACCTATAGCTTGGCAGAGAAACTTTTGACTCTGTTAGCATATGACACTTGTAGTACATCAGAACATACTCAGGGTCACAGCTTAATAGAAGCAGGAGATCCTCCTTAGAATAATATACTTATCAGCATGTTTTGAAGCTGGCATCCTTCTTGACCAGGGATTTTCAGAAAACTTATTTTGAGAGCAACACATAACCCACTCCTCACAGCAGTCTGTTGATTCCTGGATTGTACACGTTCCTCTCTTCTGCCCCCTTGCAGTTCCTAGTTGCCTTGATATAACTCATGATATAACTCAAGGATTATCAGGATTTCCATGAGGTCTTCCCTTAATTTCTCCTTCCATTCCAAAAATTAATTTATAAATTAATTTAAAATATATATATTTGTCTATACCTATATACACATACATGTTATCTCACCAAATAGAATGTGAGTTATTTAAGGGCAGGGACTATCTCCTAATTTGGTCTTTGTATTGTATTAGCTGTTGTACTACATCTTCTACCTATCTATAATCCTAATAAATTTTATTAAAATCTAAGGACTGACTCCTATTTTCATCTACAGTTTCCTTAAGTGCCTAGGGCACAATGCTTGGTAAATAGAATTCTATGAATGAATGATTGTTGACTTGAATTGAAAAGTATGCCAGTTCTGGACCTGCTGCTGTCTATTGTATAAGGACCGGCCTAGTTCAGAGAGTCCCATCTCAAGATTGGCAGATGGGTGATGAATTTTTAGTTCACAGATACACACTTGAAAACCATTTACTAAGGGTTGTAAGGATAATTTTAGGGTTGTGACCTAATCTAAATTAATTTTATTGCCAGAGAAAATCCCAAATAAAATACCCAAGTCAGTTTGGAAATTTATGGTGATTTTAATTAATATAGAGGGAAGGAATTAAGTAAAAGAGAAAGAAAGACCTCCACCACGAGGTCTTTGAAGAAGATTAGAGGCTTTTCTAAGAGGATAGTGTTTGGAAGGTAAAGGAGAAAGAATTAGCCTAAACTCTTGAGAGAGCTCAATGAAGATGCCTCACCTGAACTAGGCTACTAAGCTTTTCCCAGTAGAGTATCAAGGAAAAATCACTGCTAAACCTGGACAATAGGAGCCACCACACCAAGATGCCGAAATGCTCAGCAAGCTGCCACCAGAGCCACCTCTCTGTGGAAAGAGGCCAAGAGAGGAAGTGACGTGAAATATATAGACAGTTTTTGCATCACTTTCCTGTGTCTCACATGTACCAAAGGTAGCTTAAGCTTGACTTAGGACAGCCCAGGGATCCGACAGTTGTTTTTGATTTGTTATTTGCTAGCACATGTCTGTCATAGGTCATCCTCCTAAATACTTAATCCTTAGTATGGGTGTAGACATTCCTGTTTTTGTTAGACTAAGTAGGGTGGAGTAAATCTAAAGTTCACAGGGTACAACCTTATATTAGTGGAAGGAGTGCCTACACCAAGAAAATTGCTAGTCCTTGAGGCCCTGAAGTATGATTATAAATTGGTTCAAAGATCAAGAACAGTGACCAATGGGAAGTCAGGGTCTGCCATAAGGGTATAACAAGCACATAAAAAGTTTACAGTGTGCAAAGAGGGAGCAATGATCAGGCCCAGATAACGTTGTTTGGTTGTTGTCCTCCATACTCCAAGATAACCCAAATAACATCACTGAATAATATGTTTTGACAAGCATAACTTGGATTTAAGCAAGGCAGAGTTTCACAAAGTCATGAGTCTTACTCTCCCTCTTCCAGAGTCTTCAAAGTTAAGTGGCAAGACAAAAGTCAAAACAGCTAGCAACAATGACTTGGGATGCAGTGTATTCCTTGGCTTCTTCCATGTCTAACCAAACTCCAAGTGCTCCACAGTCTGAAACAAATTGGTCTATTTTTTTTCCAGATCACATGCCAGTAAAATTTTTAATAATCATATTCTGGTATTTTGTCATTCCTGTTTTCTCCTTGCCTTCTATCCCTCAGCCCTCCTCAAGGTAATACACATTGTTAAGATTAAAATTCATAAGTTGTACATGTGTTACCATACAATATATATTTCCAAGTTCAGCATGTTGTAAAAGAAAACAGAATTGCATACACTAGAGAAAAATTTGCAGAGGAAATAAAGTGAAGAATGATATGTTTCAGTTTGCATTCAGGCTCTGATAATTCTATGGTGGTAAAATCCTTTAGAGTTGAACTGAATCCTTGCATGTTGATAATAAATTGATTGTTGGGAACAAATTATTCTCATCAAATTCTACCCAGGTGACGTCTTCACCTGCCTGAAGAAGGCAACCCTTTTCCCGACTGATATGTTTGAGGTCCATCTGGTACCCTAAACCTGGTTTAGCCCTGCTGCCATGATAGTTTAACAGGCTGTAGCCACTATACATGCTATAGCTTCTTGGAGCCATGGGTGAGAGCCTGGTGGCAGATGGACTTGAAAAGAGGAAAGCAGCTCTGAAGAGTTCAGTAAACCCTCACACCAAAGGTACTTGGCTTCCTTGAATACTCTCTACACCCCAAATTTATTTAATCAAGCCTGATTCTTCATGACCCCATTTTGGATTTTCTTAGCAAACATAGTCAAATAGCTTGCCATTTCCTTCTCCAGCTCATCTTTACAGATAGAGTAGACTCTTATATGAGATTCTTTTTTTTGTTTTATTTTTTAAAGTACCAGCTTCTTGAGATTTTGTCCATCAAGAAAAGTTAATGGTAAATAACTGAGAGGAATGCCTACCTACTGAAAAGAATCTTGAACTCAGTGTATCAAAGACTTTTTTATTTCATGCTCCCAAGAATGAGAATTCAGAAGCCAGTGTTACAGCCAGCAAGCAAGTACCAAGTATGCCAGGCAGTCTTCTTTTATCCTAGACCCTGATGAAAGAAAACCCTTATTCACCACTGGCTGGTTACTAGAGAGTTACAATCTATACAAGGAACCTAGGTAATCAGAATGTAGGCAGGCGGGAACTTCCGGGTATTCATGGCTGCAATCCAGACGCCACATGCTTCCTCTCCCCAGCACCGAACGAAATAGACTATATCAAAGGAGCATAAAAATCACCTTTGGAGGAACAGAAGGACTCCCCAGTACTCCCCTGTACCCCACAGAGGCGAAGGTACATGGGGTTTGAACATTTTCACACTATAATAAGAAGGAGGAAAAGCTTGCACAGAAACGTGAACTCAGCCACCCTTCCCCCCCCTCCCCCACCAAACCAGAGTGAGCTACCAGAGCGCTCACTGGGACAGTGAGTGAGTGGGGAACGTCTCTGTCTGGGGGGGGGGGCACTCCAGGGTCCTTGGGATCTGGGGACTGCCAGGAAAAAACACGGGAGAATCCTGCACCAAGCAAAGGGGGCCCAGGGAGCTGTACTCCAGGCGGTTACGCTGAACATCTGGGCGGAGCTAAACACCAGGGGCAGACCACGCGCTGATTATCTGGGTGGAGCTGAACACCTGGGCAGTGACCAGGGGCCCAGCTCTCTAAGAAACCTCAAAGGCTGGGAAGAACTAGTCTGAGGCAACCTAAATTCACAGAAAACCCACCCATATCACCCAGACCCCAGACCAAAAAGGAAAGGGGAATAAAACCACCAAAGGGATGGCTCACATGGCCCAAAATCAAGCCTCCAGGAAGAAAGGGGAAAAGGTGACTATTGAAAACTTTTATGGTGGAAGTACCCAAGGAAAAGAGGAGAATGAGGATGAAATCCAAAAAAAATCAGAAAAATCAGAACATGCCTCCCCAAATGGAAACTATCAACAAGCTCTGGAAGATCTCAAACTGGAGCTTACCCAAAAGATAGAAACCTGGAAAGAAAAATGGGAGAGATCAGCAGTCTGACAGATAAGACTGCTCAATTGGAAAAAGAGCTCGAAGCATCCAATAGAAGGGCAGACAAAGCTGAAAAGCAAAACCAGTCCCTAAAGACCAGAATTAGGCAACTCGAAGAAAGTGAGATCATAAAACAGCAAGAATCAATAAAGCAAAGCCAAAAAATTAATGAATTAGAAGAAGACATAAAATATCTCACTGAAAAGGTCACCGACTTGGAAAACAGAGGAAGAAGAAACAACCTCCAAATTATTGGTCTCCCAGAAAAACCAGAGATAAACAATAAACTCGATGTTATTCTACAGGAGATTATAAAAGAAAATTGCCCACACGTTCTGGAGGAAGGGTGCAAAATAGAAATAGAAAGGGTTCATAGAACACCCTCTATACTAAATCCCCAAAAGACAACCCCTAGGAATGTAATTGCCAAATTCAAGAGCTTCCAAGAAAAGGAGAAAATCCTACAAGAAGCCAAGAAGAGGAGCTTCAGATATAGGGGGGCTCCCATAAGGATCACACATGACTTAGCGGCTAACACACTAAGAGACCGCAAAGCATGGAACATGATATTTAGAAAGGCAAGAGAGCTGGGTCTCCAACGAAGAATCAACTACCCAGCAAAACTGACTATATACTTCTAGGGGAAAGTATGGGCATTCAATAAAATAGAAGATTTCCAAGCATTTGCTAAGAAAAGACCATAACTTAGTGGAAAATTTGATATCCAAGCACAGAAAGCAAGAGAAACATGAAAAGGTAAATATGAAAGAAAGGGAAAAGGAGATAAATCTTATCTTTTTTCTTTAAGTCAAACTCTCTTCTATAAGGACTACATTTACATCAAATTATATATATTAATATGTGGGGAAAATGTTTTGTGTAACTCTCAAAAATTTTATGCATCATAAGAGTAGTTAGAAGAAACATGCATAGGGAAAGATTGGGGCATAAAAAAGATTTGGGGAAAGTGGGAGCAAAGAAAGGAAAAGGGAGGGGGGGAACCGTCTATAACACTAAGATTTACTTCAAGAAATAGGGGAGGAACTTAATAGAATAATCTTTCCCATATAAAGATACACATGGGAAGGGGAGGGGAAGAACTCTCATATGAGAAGGAGAGGAAGAGAGCATGAAGTGGAATTACTTAAATTTTACTCTCAGTGAAATCAAATCTGAGAGGGAAGAACATCTAGATCCAGTGGGATCCTGAATTCTATCTTATCCAATAGGGCAAGAAAGAAAGGAAAATTAAGGAGGGAAAGGGGGGAGGGAGTATAAAAAGGGATGGAAGGAGCGGGGGGAGGGGAAGGGAGCATAAAAAGGGAGGGGCTAGAAAGGGAAGCACCTCAAGGGAGGGGACTAGGGGGACTGACCTAAAGTAAATCACTGGTTCAAAAGGAGATAGCTAAAGAAGAAAGGTCAGAACTAGGGGAAGATATCAAAATGCCAGCAAATCCACAAATGACAATCATAACTTTGAACGTGAATGGGATGAACTCACCCATAAAATGTAGACAAATAGCAGATTGGATTAGAACCCAAAACCCTATCATTTGTTGTCTTCAAGAAACACATATGAGGCGGGTTGACACTCACAAGGTTAGAATTAAAGGTTGGAGTAAGACCTTTTGGGCCTCAACTGATAGAAAGAAGGCAGGAGTTGCAATCATGATATCTGACAAAGCCAAAGCAAAAACAGACCTGATCAAAAGGGATAGGGAAGGTAAATATATTCTGTTAAAAGGGAATATAGACAATGAGGAAATATCACTAATCAACATGTATGCACCAAACGGAATAGCATCCAAATTTTTAATAGAGAAACTAGGAGAATTGAGGGAGGAAATAGACAGTAAAACATATTAGTGGGAGACTTGAACCAACCACTATCAAATTTAGATAAATCAAACCAAAAAATAAACAAGAAAGAGGTAAAAGAGGTGAATGAAATTTTAGAAAAATTAGAGTTAATAGACATATGGAGAAAAATAAATAGGGACAAAAAGGAATACACCTTCTTCTCAGCACCACATGGCACATTCACAAAAATAGATAATACACTAGGTCACAGAAACATGGCACTCAAATGCAGAAAAGCAGAAATAATAAATGCAGCCTTTTCAGATCACAAGGCAATAAAAATATTGATCGGTAAGGGTACATGGAAAGCCAAATCAAAAATTAATTGGAAATTAAATAATATGATACTCCAAAATTGGTTAGTTAGAGAAGAAATCATAGAAACAATTAATAATTTCGTTGAGGAAAATGACAACGGCGAGACATCCTTTCAAACCTTATGGGATGCAGCCAAGGCAGTACTTAGAGGAAAATTCATATCCCTGAGTGCATATATTAACAAATTTAGGGAGGACAGAGATCAAGGAATTGGAAATGCAAATCAAAAAACTTGAGAACGAACAAATTAAAAACCCCCAGAATAAAACCAAACTAGAGATCCTAAAAATTAAGAGAGAAATTAATAAAATCAAAAGTGACAGAACTATTGAGCTAATAAACAAGACTAGAAGCTGGTTCTTTGAAAAAGCAGACAAAATAGACAAAGTACTGGTCAATCTAATTTAAAAAAGGAATGAAGAATGGCAAATTAACAGCATCAAGGATGAAAAGGGGGATCTCACCTCCAATGAAGAGGAAATTAAGGCAATCATTAAAAACTACTTTGCCCAACTATATGGAAATAAATATTCCAACCTAGGTGATATGGATGAATATTTACAAAAATATAAATTGCCTAGACTAACAGAAGAAGAAATAGTTTTCTTAAATAATCCCATATCAGAAAAAGAAATCCAACAGGCCATCAAAGAACTTCCTAAGAAAAAATCCCCTGGGCCTGATGGATTCACCAGTGAATTCTATCAAACATTCATAGAACAGCTAACTCCAATACTATACAAACTATTTGACATAATATGCAAAGAGGGAGTTCTACCAAACTCCTTTTATGACACAAACATGGTACTAATTCCAAAGCCAGGCAGGCCAAAAACAGAGAAAGAAAATTATAGACCAATCTCCCTAATGAATATAGATGCAAAAATCTTAAATAGGATACTAGCAAAAAGACTCCAGCAAGTGATCAGAAGGGTCATCCACCATGATCAAGTAGGATTTATACCAGGGATGCAGGGCTGGTTCAATATTAGGAAAACTATCCACATAATTGACCACATCAACAAGCAAATCAACAAGAACCACATGATTATCTCAATAGATGCAGAAAAAGCCTTTGATAAAATACAACACCTATTCCTACTAAAAACACTAGAAAGCATAGGAATAGAAGGGTCATTCCTAAAAATAATAAATAGTATATATCTAAAACCATCAACTAATATCATCTGCAATGGGGATAAACTAAATCCATTCCTATTAAGATCAGGAGTGAAACAAGGATGCCCATTATCACCTCTATTATTTGACATTGTATTAGAAACACTAGCAGTAGCAATTAGAGAAGAAAAAGAAATTGAAGGCATTAAAATAGGCAAGGAGGAGACCAAATTATCGCTCTTTGCAGATGACATGATGGTCTACTTAAAGAATACTAGAGATTCAACCAAAACGCTAATCGAAATAATCAACAACTTTAGCAAAGTTGCAGGATACAAAATAAACCCACATAAGTCATCAGCATTTCTATATAATTCCAACACAGCTCAGCAGCAAGAACTAGAAAGAGAAATCCCATTCAAAATTACCTTAGACAAAATAAAATATTTAGGAATCTATCTCCCGAGACAAACACAGGAACTATATGAACACAACTACAAAACACTTTCCACACAACTAAAACTAGACTTGAACAATTGGAAGAACATTAACTGCTCATGGGTAGGACGAGCCAATATAATATAAATGACCATCCTACCCAAATTCATCTATCTATTTAGTGCCATACCCATGGAATTCCAAAAAAAATTTTTACTGATTTAGAAAAAAACATAACAAAGTTCATTTGGAAGAACAAAAGATCAAGGATATCCAGGGAAATAATGAAAAAAAAATACAAAGGAAAGGGGCCTTGCAGTCCCAGATCTCATACTATATTATAAAGCAGCGGTCACCAAAACAATCTGGTACTGGCTAAGAGACAGAAAGGAGGATCAGTGGAATAGACTGGGGGCAAGCGACCTCAGCAAGACAGTATATGACAAACCCAAAGATCCCAGCTTTTGGGACAAAAATCCACTATTTCATAAAAACTGCTGGGAAAATTGGAGGACAGTATGGGAAAGATTAGGTTTAGATCAACACCTCACACCCTACACCAAGATAAATTCAAAATGGGTGAATGACTTGAACATAAAGAAGGAAACTATAAGAAAATTAGGCGAACACAGAATAGCATACATGTCAGACCTCTGGGAAGGGAGAGACTTCAAAACCAAGCAAGAATTAGAAAGAGTTACAAAATGCAAAATAAATAATCTGGAATACATCAAATTAAAAAGTTTTTGCACAAACAAAACCAATGTAACCAAAATCAGAAGGGTAACAACAAATTGGGAAACAATCTTCATAAAAACCTCTGACAAAGGTTTAATTACTCAAATTTACAAAGAACTAAATCAATTTTACAAAAAATCAAGCCATTCTCCAATTGATAAATGGGCAAGGGACATGAACAGGCAGTTCTCAGCCAAAGAAATCAAAACTATTAATAAGCACATGAAAAAGTGCTCTACATCTCTTATAATCAGAGAGATGCAAATCAAAACAACTCTGAGGTATCACCTCACACCTAGCAGATTGGCTAACATGACAGGTATGGAAAGTAATGAATGCTGGAGGGGATGTGGCAAAGTGGGGACACTAATTCATTGCTGGTGGAGTTGTGAATTGATCCAGCCATTCTGGAGGGCAATTTGGAACTATGCCCAAAGGGTGATAAAAGACTGTCTGCCCTTTGATCCAGCTATAGCACTGCTGGGTTTGTACCCAAAGAGATAATAAGGAAAAAGACTTGTACAAGAATATTCATAGCTGCGCTCTTTGTGGTGGCCAAAAATTGGAAAACGAGGGGATGCCCATCAATTGGGGAATGGCTGAACAAATTGTGGTTTATGTTGGTGATGGAATACTTTTGTGCTAAAAGGAATAATAAAGTAGAGGAATTCCATGGAGACTGGAACGACCTCCAGGAAGTGATGCAGAGCGAAAGGAGCCGAACCAGGAGAACATTGTACACAGAGACTGATACACTGTGGTACAATCGAAGGTGATGGACTTCTCCATTAGTCTCAATGCAATGTCCCTGAATAATCTGCAGGGATCTAAAAAACACTATCCACAATCAGAGGATAAACTGTGGGAGTAAAAACACTGATGAAAAGCAACTGCTTGACTACAGGGGTTGAGGGGATATGACTGAATGAACACTCTAATGCAAATACCAACAACAGGGAAATGAGTTCGAGTCAAGAACACATGTGATAACCAGTGGAATCGTGCGTTGGCTATGGGAGAGGGAAAGGTGGTGGGAGGGGGGGCGGGGAGGAAAAGAAAATGATCTTTGTTTCCAGTGAATAATGTTTGGAAATGACCAAATAAAGTAATGTTTAAAATTAATTAAAAAAAAAAGAATGTAGGCAGGCAATACCTAATTATACAAAATATTCATTTTGGTCCTAGGCAATCAGAGTGGAGCACATTTTTAATCCTGCTCATCTGTGAAATGTTTTAGTCAACTCATCTGAGAAAGAGAAGGTTATATACTGCTCTTAAGTTTCAGTGTCCACAGGGACACTTCAGGGAAAACAAAACGCGTCATTTATCTCATTAGATCATACCCAACAGGTGTGGAGTGGCCTCTTATGTTTCCCTTCTTTACCACTGCTCCATCCTGAGATGCACCTTGTTAGGCTGGGAACTCCTTGTTTCTTAGTGAATGCAGGGTGTACCTTAGGAGAAGCCTTTTTTAGAAAATAGGACTACCAACAGAAGGATGAACTTAAACTCTTCCTGGCTTGCCAGAATACATGAAGTTGGAGTACAGAGTAGAGGTGAAGGTGTAATGCCAGGTCAGCAGCCCACAAAATGTTTCATGTTCTGATGTTTTAATTATCAGCCACCTATTGAAAGCCTAGCCAGTTTTAAATAAATATTGGGGGGGGGTGTTTTGTTTGTCAGTACACACTTGTAAGTCTTGTGATTTCTTTTCTGTGAAGGAAATAAAAAGCTATACTCTCTACCTGACTTACATTTCTATTTCTCTATTTGCAGGAAACTTTAGATAAGAGTCCAAGCACTGAGTAGCTCTTTCTGGGGCTCTAAGGTGGGGATGTAAAGAGCTGCAGAAAGGTTGGCTGACCTCTTGACAAGTCAGTCTCCCAGGTCTGAAGCTAATTAGAGTCTCTTGGAGTGGAGAAGCAAGAATCAAGCATAGGCATGGGGGACAGCAAGGAAACAACATTAATAAGATTTGGTTCCAATTCTTTCCAGAGCTCCCGGAAATGAAAACTAGAACTCTATGACTGTCCTGCCTGATGAAAGCTACCTGATTCTCCTACAACCTGAGTGAGCTTGTAACAACCCAGCCCCATGGCATTAGCCTCTCCAAAATTCTCAGGAGTGCCCCCGATACAAATTCCAAATCACCAAGTAAACAGCCTCTCTTCCTTGATTTCCAGTGGATTGTAGCTTCTCTCAGAAGGCCTGGCTAGACAGTAGTTTGTCTAAAACTGTTCCAAAAACCCGACCAACTCTATGGGTATTTGTTGCCTCTTCTGCTCCTTCTTCTCTTAGCTCAAGAGCTTCTAGAACACAGCTTCAGCCTCAGGACTAATAAAACAGTATGGCCCAGCAGAGAGAATTGGACCTGGAGTTGGAAAGTCCAGAAAGTCCCCCAGAGCGAGCTGTTTAGTGTCTCTGGGCCTCAGGTTCTTTCATAATCCATAAATTAGGCACGGGGTCCAGGGAGATCAGCAGCAGCCTTTAAAAGGCTATGGAGGGGGCAGCTGGGTAGCTCAGTGGATTGAGAGCTAGCCCTAGAGACGGGAGGTCCTAGGTTCAAATCTGGCCTCAGATATGTCCCAGGTGTGACCCTGGCCAAGTCACTTGACCCCCATTGCCTAGCCCTTACCACTCTTCTGCCTTGGAGTCAATTCAAGACGGAAGGTAAGGGTTTAAAAAAAAAAAAGGCTATGGAGTCCAATCATGATCCTAAGAGCTTATTCCCTCAAGGCAAATTCAAAAAAAGAACTCCGAAGGATGGATGTGGCTTCGTACCCCCTTGTGTGGGGCAGCAGAAAGGGCCCACTGATTCAGGCTCGGCGACTAACTGATGTCCTGCACTGGGACAGCTTCAGTTTCCTCTGCTCCAAATGCTGGCCGGGGTGGCCTCTAAAGGCCCTTTCTTTTTTCCAGTCTCTTTGATCCTCTTCATCTCACTTCTCCTTTCTACTCTTCTCCCCTCCCCTTTTCTCTTCCTCTAATCCACCTTTCCCTCCCCTCTCCTCCCCCCTCCGACACCACAGGCTCCGCCCCTCTCCCCGCCCCGCGATGTTTTTGGTCCTAAGAGGCCTCCGTAGTCGTGAAGATGGCGGCGGCCGTCTTGGCAGCACGGGTTGCTGCAGGTCGGTGAGAAACCTCGGCCCCTGGGGTGATCGGGCCCGATGGTTGAGGTGGGAGCGGGCAGCATGGGTGGGGCTCTGGAACGCCCGAAGGTCACCCTGCTTTCCCAGGAACCGGAGTCCTTGTCCCGGCCCCTCCTCCCCTCTGTGCCCTTTTCACCGGCTCCGTCTCCTTCCCAACCTCCAGCGTTTTAAGGGGGTGGGGGGGTTGGTGGAAGGGGAACGGACAAGAGAGAGGCGAGATTTAGTCTTCTCTTGGAAACGTCCCTAGAAAAGCCCAGAAAGATAGGAAGTGTCAGGAATTAGAGATCCCTGTTTTATAGGTGAAGAAACCGAGGCAAGAGCGGACAGGAAGCGCCCAGCCAGAGCCCGGCGGGGAACCCGGGTCTGTTGGAGACCCTCCCATACCTGCTGCTCCCTTAAGTCTCTGGTCACTCGAAGGCCCCAGTGGCCTCAAGTGAGTGACCCCCACTCTGCTGGAGGTCTTGGAGCCGCTGAGAGTCGAACACCTCAGAAACAGGGGAGACTGTCAGTGAAAATGATTGTTTATCCCGCGATGGGGGGAGGAGGGCCCATATCTGCCACCCTTTGGCAACATTGGCGGGGGGTTGAGGGACAGACCTTAGAAGGGACAGGAGACGGAAGAGGGCCAGCTAGAAGCACTGAGAGAGGTGAGGTCAGAAGTAGGCGACTGCGAGAGTGAAGACGGGAAGGAAGGCACAGAGAGTTTAAGTGACTTTCCCCAAGGTCACATAGGTATTAAGGGTCCTGGAATGAGATTTGAACTCTGGTCATCCTAACTCTAAGCCCAGGGTTTAATACACTTTATGAGACCTCTCCAGTACTCCTCAAGTAGAAATTCCTCTTTGGGTCATTTAAAGGCCTTCATAATTGGACTCTGCCTTTCGAGTCTCAGTTAAAAAACCACCTTCTGCAAGATGCCTTTCCCAATTCCCCTTAATACCAATATTTTCCAAAAATGTGTGTGGGGAGTGGGGGTACAGCTATGTGGCACAGTGGATAAAAGGTCAGGCCTCAGTCTGGAGGACCTGGGTTCAATTCTGGCCTCAGACACTTCCTAACAATGTTCCTGGGCAAGTCATTTAATTCCAGTTGCCCAGCTTTCGTCTTTCTGCCTTAGAATTGTTCTAGGATAGAAAGTAAGGGCTTTTAAAAAGTCTAGTGCTTTCATTCTATTGACAAATGTATCCTCCTGATGGCTTATACAGAATTGTACATTGTTGTTTGTGTGTTCTCCCTCTTGGACTGTGACCTTTTTGAGAGATAGGACTGTTTTGTCATTTTAAAAATTATTCCCCACATTTAGCACAATGCCTAGCATGTAGTCGGTGTGTAGTAATTGCTTATATTCCTCCTTTCTTGTCTCCAATTTATCTTTCTAGGCTGAATATACATTACTTCCCTTCATGAAGTCCAGCAAACCTTCCTTCTTACTGTCCCTCCTATGTGACATTCTAGTCTCCATACCTTTGACTAGACTATTCCCCATATCTGGAGCATCCTCTTCTAACCTCCAGAATTTGGAATTCTTAGCTTCACTCAAAGGCTACCCCTTTGTATTTCTTTTGTATATACTTATGTGTGTCTATTTTGTTTACCCAAAATAGAATATAAGTTTCTTGAGGGCAGGGACTCTTTTTACTTTTTTGTGTGTATCTTTTGTATCTGGCATATAGCAGATTCATTGTACATTCTTGTTGATTAATTAGAGGAATAGTTCAGCAAACCAAACCAAACCATTGGCCATGTCTGACAACAGATGACTCATTCCACTTGTGTTAATAGTGGTATTCTCCTTTAGAATATTACAGATGTGTAAATTGTTCTTTTGACTTCCTAAGTTTCTCGTAATTCTTTATATTCATTATCTCTTCGATACTGGGCATAATCCATGATGTTTACAAACCACAGTTAGTTTAGCCATTCCCCAGATGATGGGGACTCATTTTGTTTTTAGTTCTTTGCAACAATAAAACTGTATAATGATAACACCTCCTTCCCAGAGTTGTGAGGATGAGATGATATTTGTCATGGCTTTGAAAACTAAACTATAGCTCTCTCAAAACACCAGCTAGTGTGATTATCATGAGCCTTTCTCTTCAAGCTCCCTGGAGAGATGTCCATTGGTGATAGTGCCATTGTGTTCAGTTAGTGAGGGCTTTTAGAGAATCAATTCTTGATTTTAGAGAATCAAGTTCCAAATGGTTTTTGTAAACCTTAAAATTTCCCAGACCCTACTCTATAAGATTGGATTAAGACCATTCCCCATTTGGGCAGTGAACTCTACTTAAAGCAGGAATGTGAGAATTCTACTTTACCTACTTGGGTCTGCCCTAGGGGAAGATAAAGTTGTAAACTCTTTTCTGAACAATGAAAAGTACTTAAACCCATACTTTTCTTAAGCTAAGTACCTATAAAGGTCAAGCAACTTGTGAATTTACAAGGAACAAAGAACTGGAAAACTTAACTCAGAGCTTTCCTGGTGTGAATTACTCAAAAATCCACACCTTCTTAGGTGTGGACTAAGAATGGGCGGTCCTTTAGAAACATCGACAGTGATTGGTAGATGTAAGGACTTAGGGGAGGTGACAGAGAAGATTTTGCCCTTAAAAATAAGAGCTCAGGGAAGAGCTGGGAAGTCATTCTGAAACATTCAGATTGGAGAGACTCATTCTGAGGAGACTGATTCTGAAACATTCAGATGGAGGAGGGAGCTGGTGAAAGCAGCTGAGATGCTGCTGGCCTGGTGTCATTAGACACCCTTACTTAGACAGATCTTATGGTGAGTGTTAAAAAACTGACTGATTTCTCTTTTAAGGCTCAGGTCTAGGCCATATTGGCTTGAGGCCCTTCATACTTATTCCTTTCTTTCTCTCTCTTTCTTTGATTACTCATTGTATTGTTAATTAAAATCTCTATAAAACCCAATTGACTTGGGTATTTGAATAATTGGGACTATTTCCCTGGGGACCATCTTATATTTGATTTTAAACCCAAGACACTGTAGTGAAACATATTTCTGCGGTCAAATTTACTCACCCTCTCTTATATCTATCACAATTTATATCTTCCACTATTTTAATCACTACAGTTTAAGACCTCAACCATTTTAAATCTCACATTTTCCAGAGTAAGTCATAAACAATTCCATCAGCAGTGTATGCATATCTAGTCACAGCCCTTCCAACCATGGCTGTCTCTTGAGTTTCATCATCTTTTCCAGTCTGGTAGGTGGGAGATGAAAGCTGGAGTTTGGAATTCATATTTCTCTTATTATTGTTAGCACTTTGCAGCATTCTGGCATGTGGTTGTTGGTAGTTTGCATTTCTTCCTTTGAAAGTCTTTCCTTGTTTTATCCTTAGACATATCCATTAGGGCATATTGTGCTCCTTTTCCAAGGTTGGTTGTACGCTGTGTGAGACTAGTGGTTTCACACATGTTGTGTATCCTCCACAGTGCTAGCTAGGTAAAGGAAGAATTCTTAAATGTCTGATAAATGTTTGAATACTTTGCATTTGTGTGATACTTGGTAACTTTGAGTTATTGTTTAATTTCATACCTTTCATATACTATCTCTTTTTAAAAAAACCCTTACCTTCCACCTTACAATCAATACTGTGTATTGGTTCTAAGGCAGAAAAGTAGTAAGGGGTAGGCAATGGGGATTAAGTGACTTGCCCAGGGTCACACAGCTGGGAAGTGTCTAAGACCAGATTTGAACCTAGGACCTCCCATCTCTAGACCTGGCTCTCAATCCACTGTGCTACTCAGCTGCCCTCCACATACTATAAATCACCTGTCTTTTTCTTTCTATTCACAGGAATCATTCGACCGCTCAATATTTTGGTTTCATCAACCTTCCAAAACTGCTCTAACACTTTGCGTCTGGTTTCCACGCTGTCGGGACGACATTTCAGCTATATTCAAGCACCACTTATATCTCCTGCTGCCAGACTAGTTCCACCTGTTAGAAATTTGAGATATGGGCATCCCTCAACAATTCTTAATAGGTACAGACTATTTCAGTTAATATTAGTCAATCAGTGATTAAATCAGATGAGTAAAATTCTAAAAGAGAAGATAATTTTAAAAAATTAGTGTGGGAACACGTAATGGTTTTTCTTTATTACTATCTGCATTGCATTATTTGGGACCTTTTCATCCTGCATATGGAAGTGGGAAGTTATCAACCAGCAAGCACAGATGACAACCTTGGTATTGGGGCAATTGTTGCCACATAGCGAATGCCAGCAATCTAAGCCCAGTGGTTATAATATATGTTGTGTGCCTTCTTCAAGACTGGTGGCCAAAATGAAAGGTCAGCTAGATTGACCTATGTATATTTTCTGCCTCTAAATAGAGTTGCCTCTTTAATATCCCTTATGATTGGTTTTTTAACCTCTAGGGGAAAGTTTCTAGTAATAGGGATCCTACTGCCCTTCTAGTAAAACTATTCTACTTTTACACAGTGGCTGATTTTCAAGAAAGCAACTGAAAAATTATTTCATGAATTCTTGTGAATAAGCTGGAACTATTTTGGACTAGCTAGTATTCTACTCAAGTGGAGATGTAAATAGTTGAACCAAATGGGTTGGAATGACTAGACTCCCAAGTAGTCATTAATGGATGGATGTCAACTTGGGACAGGTCTCGCTGTCTAATAATTTTTCAGATGCTTTCTTTAAAATCACATTTCCATTGCCAAACCATTTTTTGGTACCAGTTCAATAATCCCGTCAAAGAAAAAGGTGAGGTTGGTCTGGCATGCTTATTTTGTTTGTTCCTTTGTTGTTGTTTTTAACCAATTCATTTCTTCTGATACCTTTTGATGCCAAAAGGCATCAAACCTGGTCCATCTGACATGTCTCTTTTTGAAGCCACGCTTATTCTGAGTGATCATTGCTTCCTTTTCTAAATGAATGCTTATTGCTTGCCCACTGTCCCTTTCATAGTATGGTTTAGAATTTTGCCAGGAATTGAAGTCAGATTCAGCAGTCTGGCTTATGAAGATCTTACCCCATTTCCTTTGTTAAAAATCAGTATTCTTGACCCAGCTTGAGTCCTCTGGAACTTCAGACAGCATTGACCAGAAAGTCAACAATCTCTCATTTATTTTAGTCTCAACTTTTTGTTAATGCTTTTTATTTTCTCCCAAGTGTAAAGATCATTTTCCTTAAATAGAAACAAAAACAGTCAAATAGTTCTGTTTGAGCAATGATGTCTTCCCCTGTGGACCTTCCTCTTACCCTATCAGAGCTTCAGAAAAGCCCCTTTGGTCTTTAGGGGTTTTTGCTTTTCATTTTTCCTTGCCTGTCTTTTTCTATTTTCCATATGTCTTTTATTAAAAGATAATAAATTGATGAGTTTGCTAAATAATGACTGCTCTCTTCATAGAGCTCTTCCTCATTGAAATTGTGCCTTAAGCATTCCATTTTTAAGAACTTTTCCTCCTTACGCTTACTTCCCTTATAGAATTTTAGTCCATGCAGTCCTTTTTAACTTTTTTTCTGAACCCTTTTAGATATGCACTCTTGGGATCTAGTATGTTATTCCCAATTTTTTTTCTTTTTTTAAAATCATGTACTCTTTTTAAAAAAAACAACAAGAAAACCCTTCTCCTCTGTCTTAAAATTGATACTAAGTATTAGTTCCAAGTCAGAAGAGTGGCAAGGGCTAAGCAATGGCAGTTAAAAGAAAACTTGCCCAGGGTCACACAGCTAGGAAGTATCTGAGGTCAGATCTGAACCCAGGACTTCTCATCTCTAGGTTTGACATTCTTATCTCCTGAGCCACTTAGCTGTTCTTTCTATGATGTACTCTTAAGATGGAGTGATCATTTCTTCAAAAAGTTCCCATCATTTTTATTTAAGCAACTGTTTCTACCTTATTGATCAGAACCAGATCTAAAAGGACAGTGTCCATCCTAAGGCCCTTTACCTTTTGAAGAATGCTATTATTAAAACTTGTCAGGAGTTTAACAGCATTTCTGCTTTCATCAGAAAGCATGCCCCAGATATCTGACTAGTTGCTAGTCACTTCTATTACAGCCCTCTTGGTCTTGGCACCAAGTTTCTGATCTCTGCTAGGCCTGCTAATGGCTACTTGCTTATTGATCTAGGACAAGTAGTCTTTATGGCTGGAACACCAGAAGAAATTGCTCCGTTCATCCATTTTTGCCATTTCCACCTTGCTTTAGGAATGGTACATGTTGTCGAGTGCAGGATTTGGGAACATAAAGGAAGCATTTCTAGTTTACCTAAGCCCTTTATTTTACAGAAAAGAACAAAAAGGTTGAGAGTTAGCTTTCATATCAATTTATTGCACTGATATACTGCTTTCTTGGTGTAGAATAACATATTTGCTTATCTAGTAAGTTGAAATGCTGGTACAGTTGGTTGAAAGTTTGTTTTCTTTAATATTTTAGTGTAAACCCTTTGCTGCCAACTCTCCTACAACCACCAGTCCGAACCCTAACATACTGTAGCCTGAGAAAAGGAAAACGGAAATCGGTAAAGGCCGTCCTCTATAGGTTTCTCCGCCTCCACTGTGGTCTTTGGGTGAGGAAAAAGGTGAGTGTTCCTTTTCCTACCATATGTAGAAAAACACAGTCAGACTAGGTCTACCTGAACAAAGTGAGTCTTAGTTCAGTGACCTTTGATGGAGAGCCAGAAAGGATCCAGGATGCCCTCTGGCCCAAACCCTCCAGCCTTGCTGAAGGTACTTGCCTAAAGTCACATTGAGAATACCTCAGGTCTTCAAACCCCAGAGCCAGGGCCCTTTTGTATAGGACTACTGCTTTTTTTCTTTTTAAATTAATTCTAAGTATCAGTTAAGATCAGAAGAGTGTCAAGGGCTAGGCAATTGGGATTAAATTATTTGCTCAGACTCATACAGTTGGGAAGTTTCTAAGGCCAGATTTGAATCCAGGTCTTCCTGATTCCAGGCCTGGTGTTCTATCCTCTTTGGACTACTGTTTTCTAATGATAACAAGGTTCTCTTTCTGTTATGACTGGGCAAAAATTCCTTTTGAGTCTGGGGGTTGTTTTAATTGTATATTCCTCCAAGCATATTTAATAAATGTTGACTGTGCACAGTATGGTGTCAGGCACTACAGATAAACATTTTAAAGAAGACTTAGATCCTCTCATTAGAGAGGTTAGGTGCAAACTTCCAGAGCTGCCCTGGAAGGTGGCTCCTGCCTCCTCCAGTCCTGCCACAGCTCTTCCCTGACATAGAGCGGTTGTGAGTGTGTCATCATTGATCCATCTCTTGGAGGAGGATCTTTGACCCTGGCCAGGCAGAGCCATGTATGACAAATACACGTAGGCTTTGTCCATGAGCTCCTGCAGAGACCATTATTGACACTAGTTCCGTGGGCATAGCATTCTGTTTAGGCCACATTTCTGATTTCATGGTTTTTCTCATGAGGGATAGTTGGTGCTTTATCCGATAGGCAGGGTCTGCATGTGTGTGCATACTAGCATGTAGACATACATGTACACACATGCACCTTCTGTCTATGTTGCTGGAGGATCCTCTGCAGCCTTGCCTTTAGTACAGGATGAGCCAAGTAATGAATCCAAAGGAACATTGTTTTTTCTGCCTTGAAGAATACATGAACTGTGGCACACATCTGAAGCCCTGGCTGCCTGCTGGAGAGGCTGAGGCTGCAGGATTGCTTGAGCTTGGGCATTCTGAGCTGCTTTGGGGCTATAGCTGAGTGGTGTCCCCTCTTAAGTTTGGCATCATATGGGGAGCCCCAGAATAGGAAGTTGGCTTCCAGGATGTCTTAAGAAGGGTCAGGGGGGCAGCTGGGTAGCTCAGTGGATTGAGAGCCAGGCCTAGAGACTGGAGTTCCTAGGTTCAAATCTGGCCTCAGACACTTCCCAGCTGTGTGACCCTGGGCAAGTCACTTGACCCCCATTGCCTAGCCCTTACCACTCTTCTGCCTTGGAGCCAATACACAATATTGACTCCAAGACGGAAGGTAAAGGTTAAAAAAAAAAAGAAGGGTCAGACCAGCCCAAGTTGGGAAAAGCTTCCTGGATGAAATAAATGAGGTTGTGTTTACCCAGGAATTAGTAGAGCAAGAAAAGAGACTGATACTGATGGTCAGATTCTGTCTCTGCCATGATTGCATCCTCCTCTCCTGCCTCCAGATCTGGAATCTAATTGCTTCTTCCTCCCCTGATTCTCCCCTCCTCCTCCTTCCTGTTAGTTTGTTTATTTGTTTTATTGTCTTGACATTATCTTGCATTACTTTGTATATATTTTGTATTTACCTAGCTCTATACAGACATGTTGTCACTCTCATTGTATCCCCAGTGTATTGCATGTGTAGGCTCTTAATACGTGTTTGTGAATTGAATGGGAACTGTAGAGCAATATAGAAATGTGAATTCATTAATCACTGGTTACCTTAATTCTCTTTCCTTTCCTGACCTCCACTTACATAGGGTGAAACCTACTCTAAGAAATCAACCCTTTGTATAGAAGTCCACATTTAGGAAGGAGAGTAACTAGAGAACCTATTCCCTTTACTGCTATAGGTTCTTTACAAAAGGACTTGTCATTGGTAAGAGGCAAGCTTTGAATGCATTCAACACGATTTAATTTATTCACCTCTTGTTAGGAGCCTCTGGGAATGAAGGCTTGCATGAACCAGCACAACTTGGCCCTAATTTATTTTTTTCATCATTTAGTATAAAAGTTCTTGGAAGTCGGACATTGATTTTGCATTACTATTTCAGGCAGAGTTTGAGGGCAGTAGACCACCCTCTTTGAGACCAACACCACTGCCTGGTGCTGGCATCTCAAGGGCTATTGAACACATTCATTTAATTGAATTTGGGGACAATTGCCAGGTTTGGGATGGTGATATTGGAGAGGTTTATTGGCTCTCCATCTTGATGCAGGGTTTCACCATGAGAACTCCATAGACTGCTGGGCAGAGTATTGAGTCCCAATGGAAATTATTTTTAAGTTGATTGATGATTCCCTATTTGGGTCAGGAAATGACTTGAGCGCTCATTTTGAGCCTAGCTGTATTTGACCTCTTGGACTTAGTTTGGAGAAACGCTATCCCTCGTCATCACAAATTGCGTTCAGAGTGTCTTTGGATCTGTGTCCTTGTCCCTCATACATTGAAGTAGTTGATAAATAGTTAGAATTTGGCAAAACTACCTTGAATTTTAAGGAAATTTCAGTCTTGATTCCCTTTTACCATTTGAAGCTTAAGATATGTTTTCCTATAAAGATTAGTTTGACTAATGGAGAGGACTCCCTAATTATTGGAAAACTGCAGAGATAAAAAAAAGAAATTCTGGGTGTCCATGCAGGCAGCACCCTTGAATGCCTTTCTGTGCTTTCTTCACAGGCTGGTTATAAGAAGAGGCTGTGGAAGAAGAAGCCTGCACGGAGAAAACGCCTGAGAGAACAGGTGTTCTGTAACAAAACACAGAGCAAACTGCTCAACAAAATGACAACTTCTTTCTGGAAGAGGCGGAACTGGTACATTGATGACCCCTTTCAGAAATACCACGATCGCACAAACCTCAGAGTGTAGACCTGACCAGGATGCTTATGCAGGCCTGTCTGGACTCTCCCGTCGTGAGTAGATCTTTTCATCTCCATGCAGAGGTGAAGAAGGCAAATGGTTTAAATAGCAACAGTACAAAACACCAGAATAAATCATACCTATTAACAAATGTCTGTTTATTATTATATTGTAGTTTGTGAAGAGAAAAAGCTCTAGAAGAAATTATATATGTTAAGTACATAGGGTAGATTCACCTTCTTATTAACAACAGGTCATTCTATATAGTCTTTCCTTCAGTAATCATTTAGTAAGGTCCTGCTGCTACATGCTAGGCACCGAGGGTTTAAAGATGGGACAAAAAGGCTCTGCCTTCACAAGGCTTGGATTCTTATTAGGAAAAGCAACATGTACTCAGAAATTTAACAGATGATATGAGGATAAGCTTCCTCTGGATGCTGGGCCTTTGAGCTGAGCTCTGAAGGAAGAAAAGAAGGGATTCTTTTACAGAGTGGGGGAGGAAAAGCATTCCAGACCAAGAGCATAGCCTGGGCAGAAGCATCGAGAGAAGAGGTGGAATATTGGGTGCAGTGTACTTTAAGGCCAGTTTGATTGTCAGGTAGAGTGCATGCAGATGATGTGCAGTAAGCTTGGAAAGGCAGGGGTTAAAAGACCATATTAGTTGCCTTTAATTTTTTCCAGACAACGAAACTAAGCTTTCTCTTTAAATGTGACTTTGTTCATTCAGATCAGGAGGAAAAGGAGGCACAAGTGTTAGACAAGCTGAATTTTAAATTCTTCTCATTAAAGATCAATAGGGCACCCACCTGAGGAGCTGGGGAAATACTTTGGTGCTCCATCTGGTACAAAAAGCCCTGTGACTTTGGATAAACAATATTGACTTTGCTCCATTTTACTTAGCTTTTTGTCAGACTACACTGGACAGGATTATGGAGGGAGAGAAGTGTGAAAGAAACCACTGTTTGAATAGGATTCTCCATTACCATTTAGAGAATGGAGCACATTTTTATGGATCCACCAAAGCAGAAAAGCATTGTGAGCTTAATGCCATCCATTTTCTCCTCACATTCTTTAGAAGAGAATTCTACTCATTTCCCCTGTGATATAGTGCACCAGTTAGGGTGAATGATGAAGGAGTAGCATGTACATGTTTGGGGCAGGTACCTAGCAGATGATCATCAATAAATACTTGCTGAGTGAGTGGGAATTTCTCTTACCAGATTAGGGAGAACTTGCTGTGAGGAGTTATTGTTTGAAGTAGAATAGCAGGGGGTGTGGCAGGGGTAAGGAGGGATCTCCTTATCACCCAGGAACAGAGCTGGATGGAGAGGCCTCAGGCAAGTCAATATTGCTAAAACAGGAAGACTAGCACTATGTTGGTATATTCTAGACTGAAACTACATGGAAGGTTAGGCTGGGACAGACAGTTCCTTCAAACTAAGGGTTACACAGTGAAAAGGATATATTATCAGTTGAGGATCACTCTTCTCAATCCAAAAGGTTGAGCTTGGACAGGACTTATTTTCATTTGTTCAATGACAACTATTTTATTTTATTTATTTATTTTTTAATGACAACTATTTTAAATTGGGATGAGAATCAAGATTTGAGGTGTGGTTGGGTCAAGTGGATGGATGAGCATCTAGTTTTTGGTTTCTTAAATATTTTCAGTTCATCGTACTTCTGAATAACCACCACTCCACAATTTCCCTTATGTCTTCTCTACCATATTTCCCACTGACAGAGGTTCAATAAGAGGGACTTTAGGAGTACTTTGTTTTCTGTCTGATTCAGAATAAGGCAAAGTGAAAAATTGCTCATGAGAACCACAGTTATGTAGACCAACCAATGAAAGGATAAGTTAACATCCCACTCTCCCCATGATAATCAGACATAGTGTGTGTCTCAAACACAGGCCCATCACCTCCTTTACCCATTATTGTCCAAGGAGCATTTTTCCTGTCTCCCCTCTCCCACTACTAATGCTAACTCTTCTTCAAGCTTCCAGCTTCCCTTCCTAAACTAGATGTCAGTTGTTTGGTGTGATTATAACCACTTGGCACATGGGGCTCGCCCAGCTCCTCTTCCCTGCCTGCTGTGCAGGTCATGTTGAGAAAACTTCCATATCTTCAGCCCCCTTCTCCACCAGCTCTGTGTGCCAAGGAAATAGCTGCTGAGTAAGAATTACACCCTCCCAGGTTTCATTTTCTTTGGAACGGATTCAGTTTTCAGTACTGAAATTTTCCTGCTTGGCTAGCTGCATGGAGCTAACTAATTGACCAATTAATAATTATCAGTTGTACTTTACAAGGCATACACTCCGATTGCTAAAAAAAATGAGAATTCTGGCTTGTAGTCACAGGCCAAGCAACCATCTGCCCATGTAAAAAACTAGGGAATAATCATGAAAATCTTTGGTGTATCACAAATTTCCTGGTTCTCTTGCGGCAAGTGCTTAATCATTGTTGAATTGGAGGTAAGTGTTTTTCTTTTCCAAAAAAGACAAGTGTTCCACATTTGCTGATCTTTTCTGTCATGACAGGGGCTGTCAGGCATATGCTTCCTAACAGAGAAAAATAATCACAATTTGTCCTCTCAAGGTAAAAGTGGTATTTTTCAGGAGTGAGCAAGGAACTTGTTTTCAAAAGAATTTGCTGCTATAGAGTTTTGGGGTTTTTTTTTGATACTGGATATTTGGAAATACTTTCATCATATGATTTTGCTGCTAAAAACGACAAATTTCAGTGAATTTTCAAACTGATTATTAAAAATACAAAAATTCCACAACTTCCAATAAGATTGCAAGAACAATTGACATCAGGGAAAATGGGAATTTACTAGCAGATTTTAAGGAAAATGTTTGCAATCATTTTAGTTTTGTTCAATCTCATTTGGGTTTTCTTGGCAAAGATACTGGAGCAGTTTGCCATTTCTTTCTCCAACTTATTTTACAGATGAGGAAACTTGAGACCAGCAGTGTTAAGGACATGCCCAGGGCCACACAGGTAGTAAGTGCCTGATGGTGAATTTGAACTAAGGTCTTCCTTACTCTAGGCCCAGTACACTATCTGCTGAGTCATCCATCTGCCTTGAAAAAATAGTCCAAACATACTCCTACTTCACGGTATTGCTATGGACTGGGGAGATAAATTAATTGTTTAGTTTTTTTAGCTGTGTCCAACCCTTTGTGACTTCGGTTGGGGTTTTCTTAGCAAAGATACTGGAGTGGTTTGCCATTTCCTTCTTCAGCTCATTTGACAGATGAGGAAACTGAGGCAAGCAGAATTAAATGATTTATCCAGGGTCACACATCTTAGAAGTGTCTAAGGCCAGATTTGAATTCAGGAAGATGAATCCTCCTGACTCTGTGCCTGGCACTCTATCCACTGTGCCACTTAACTGTCCAATAATTACATAATTAGTGGATGAAAAAATATCATAGTTCAGAAGTACAGGCAAGGATGTTATCCTATTTGTATCCTTCTGAGGAAACTTAATGTGACGTGCTAGATTTTAAAAATAAACCATAGGGGGCAGCTAGGAGACTCAGTAGATTGAGAGCCAGACCAGGAGACAGGAAGTTCTGGATTCAAATTTGGCCTCAGACACTTCCTAGCTGTGTGACGCAGGGTAAGTCATTTAACCCTCATTGTTTAGCCCTTACCCCTCTTCTGTCTTAGAACCAATACATAGTATTGATTCTAACATGTAAGGTAAGGTTTTTACAAAAACAAAAACCGAGTCATAGATCTAGAACTTGAAGGGACCCTATAGACCAGAGTTCAGTTCTCTCATTTTACAGATTAGGTGACTTGCCCAAAGTTACAGAACTAGGAAGTATCTGAGGCCAGATTTTAACTTAGGTCTTCCTAATTACAAATTGGCACTCTATCCCTATTATATCACCTAGTACATATCATTTTTTAGTGGGTAATTCAATTCTTTAATGACTGACATTCAGAATTTCTTAGATTTTCATCTCTAAGGTATTTGAGCATTTAAATACATTTAGGTAGGGACTTTTAAAAATATGATAAACTTAAAGAACTGTCTGTATCGACATGTAACTAGGTGGCATGGTGGATAGATCACAGGGCCTGGAGTCAGGAAGACCTCAGTTCAAACTTAGCCTCAGATTCTTACTAGCTGGGTGGCTCTGGACACCTCACTTAACCTCTGTTTGCCCCATTTTCCTTTACTGTAAAATGAGGATAATCCCATTACCCATATAAAACACTTATTCCCTCTTTTTCCCATTTCCCTGCCTCGTTCCAAAAGGGTCCTTTTCCTTTGGCATATGTCTGGTGTTACTTGGTTTTCCAAGCATTTTTCCTTCTGTCACCTCATTTTCTCCATAGGGTCAGCCTTATTTAGAAATGGGAAAAGGAAGGAATGAGCAAAGAAATCACTTTGTAAGCTGTTACAAAAGTACCGTTATTAACCCATTTTTAGAGGAATTCTGTTAAGTAATTCAGCTACCTAGTGGCCAAACTGTGGGATGTTGACCCCTTCCCACCATCCAGACACATCAGAATAAAAAAGAAAAAATTCATCTTTCTCTCATTCCCACCATCAAGACGAACTATTGTGTTTTTTAAAGAAAAGGTTAAGACTTTATTCAAGATGAATATATCAAGCAAGACGAAGAACAAAACAGCAGAACTTTGACCTTTGGAATACTGTCATGGACGTCACTCCTGGGTGTTGTTTGGTCTACTACTATTCTATGACAGATTTGTCTACACTGGTTACAAGAAGTCAACTATCATAAATATGCACAGTTACGATCCTTAATTTATCAGCTGTTTCTCCAAGGGTGAATTGTGAGAGTATGACTAGCGAGTGTCCTTTACCATTTCAAATACTGTGCTAGGTACAGAGCAGTGGGTACCCGAAAGATAGAAACCACAGTTGTGGTTGACCAGCATTCTATCACAAGGACAAGGACACTTTACAGTGTAAAAAACACATTTCAAAGACCAGCAGAAGCCAGGACGGAGCCGTACTGGACTACCTCTCCAATTTTATAAGGATTAGACCACTGCCCTCTCCCCACCCACCCCCAACCCCGACCAAATACATGAGCCCAAGGGCGATGAAAAAATATAAGTCAATACATAATCGTTACAGACCTTTGAGCTAGTATTTTGTAAACAACCTGTCTGTAATTCAGCAAATTAAAAACACTGTATTATCTCATTGACAGAGCACATCTCTAAGTGTACATTTGGAGGCATTCACATTTCATGTCAGTCTATACACAAATATACAGCTTATTGGATAAATACACATTTTGCCAGAGATAGGAAAACTTCTCAGTTGTACAGTGAATGTCTGAGAGAGAAACCAACTCCCATATTAACACTTGAAGGAAATTTGAAATCGTCAAGTTTACATTAAGACAGCAGCTTGGACACCTTTTATTATTTTTTTTACTAGAATGAATAGTAATACAGCATATAAGAGAGTTCTTCAAACTTTTTTTTTTGGCATAATTGAGTGCAAATTTGTCAGCTTCTACTTGTCAAAATTTCCTGTTGCATAATAGTGAGGAAAAAAAGCTTGCTCACAATAGGATTTTAATTTCTGCTAAATTTTTTTTGTTTGTTTTTTGTTTTTTTGCAAAAGAAAAAAAAAACCCTGCATAACTTAAGCATGCAAGCTGGGCCCCTCAAAGTTTTTTTTTTTTTTTTTCTGGGCACATTCAATACTTCTGAATATTTCCTAGTTGCTACCTAAAAGGTAAATGTCTTTCTAAAGCATTAAGAGTTTCTATTGATAACTTGCTTGGTACATTTGAGGGAAATCATGTTCCTTTCCAGTAAGATGTGGAAGTATTGTGGCAAGGGAAAATACTCATTGTTCTTCTTTAGAAAACCAGTAGTGCTCAGGGTTTTCTCTTAACTCATTTGGAAGTGCTTTTTAAATTTTTTTTTTTAGGATTCTATAAAATAATGGAGCCAGGGGTCAGACACTGGCAAGCCAACTTCAATGACAAACATTTCTGATCCTGCTAAAATCCAGCCAATTGACCATCTGCCTAGACCCCCTGCTGCAGCTTAACTAGGTTAACAGTGGAACAATCTTGAATAGAGCCTGGTTATATATTTCAGTTGACAACAAGTCTTATGTGGTACATACACTTGTTTCCTAGCCTACGAGACAATTTAAGGGCCAACACAATCATCAGAGCTAAGTGATTGATTAATTGATTTGTGAACACTGCATGCAGAATACATTTACATCTCCAAAGCACAAATACTCAAGACCTACAGCTTCTCCCTCTTCTTCCCTATTCTAGGGATGAAAACACACTACCCTAACACTTACTAAAATGAAAGTTAACCCAAGTTTTCCTCTTTTGTTGGAAAAAAAGATGATGCTCTTAATTCTATACAGTGAGTCTGGACTTCACTCTTATCCCATGGGGCGAGTTCATAAGAAGCATCTCTTACAAGCCACCATGGGCAGAGAAGAGCAACCCTTAGAATTCAGTGGAAAGCCGGATGTAATCGTGTTTTCTAGGAGGAAGTTTTGCCACCAGAACTCTTCCCCAAGTCTTTCTGGTTCTCATCTTCACAGATAAGCAAAAGTGTGTCTAGGATGTATTGGAAAACCTCTCTTAAAAGTCAAAAAGAGGATTCAAGCACCTCTTTTCACATGACACTGATTTCGTGAGCTCTTGTGGCCCAAGTTTCACACTGACAATTGCCTTCCCCCACCCCTCCCATCTCTGTCTGGTGAGGATGGTTTCAGCATGGCTAGCTGTAGGGAAGATGATGGGGAATCATGACCTGGATCTTTTCATCCACTAAGCTTGTTCTGTGCATGAGGCAATCTTACATCCCTGAGAGGCAGGTGCATCCCCAGGAAGCTTTGCAGGGTTAAGGGTCCTGCCTATGGTTACATCAAGCAGAAATGTCAAGGTCCCAACCAAGATACAAGGGTTCCTGGCTCTGAATTCAATGCATAGACCAGGTCTCCTTAAACCCTTAATTGCCTGGTGTTCAGCTCTCTCTTACATCTCGGCTCACTGGGAATGGAAAAGAAAAACTTGGCAGAGAGGGGTGATCACCAGATCTCTCATTCCATCTCTCTATTTTTTTCTGTCCTTACTCATGTAGTGAAATACTTGCCAGATTCCCACTTGGGTTACCTGGAAGCTTTTACAAATTCTGTATGGGAACAAAAATTTCAATGGGTTTGTTGCTTTAAAAAAAGAACAAACCAACCCCGCCCTCCTTTTTTTATTCAGTCTCTTTAAAGAACTATGATGGCCCCTGCAAGCCTGTTTATTTTAACCAAAAAAATATCATAAAATATAAAATACATGATGATCCAAAGTATTCTTATCAAGGAGAGGAGATATTTTTAATTGCTATCGTTTGCATTTATGGAGATTAAAAACTAGGTAAACAACGGATACATTACAAACTTACACCCCAAACATTTCTGTATCTGACAGCAGAGGTGATTTCCCCAATGATGTTCTTCGGTCAAGTTGATGACAATTGAGCTGTGGAAACTACCAGCTTCAGGGGACTTAAAGGCCACCCCTGCTATCCCACCCCATAGCTCCTTCCTCTGGGAAAATTACTTTAAAAAAAAAAAGAGGAAGAGGAGAGAGAGAAGGCCATGAGTACAATGCTGCCCACTCAAAGCACACCCAGCTCCCAGATTTCTAGGTTATTAAGTAAATAGCTCTTTAAGGCAGAGAAGAGGCGTTCTGTGGATCCCGGTGCTGTTGGCTCGTCTCACTCACATGGTTTCAGTGGCAGGGGATGAGGTACATTTCTTCCTGAAGCGAGAACGAAGGGTCCTAGGCGGTGCCTGTTGGGAAGGCCAAAAATAAATAAATGTACACATATAAAATCACTTCATTTTATTCAAGGTCATGAAATGATTGATTGCACACTGGTGGAGGAAGTTTCTACACCATGGAATTCCTTTCACATAGTAAATTGAAGATCCAAGCAAGAGTAATAATCAAGGGAATAAAATGCAACATGGCGGAATAGACAGTGAAGGCTGGCCTCAGAACTAGGAAAAACCAAGTTTTCAGTTCCACTTCTAGCACATTCTGACTCTATGTTCCTGGGCAAATCACCAGGCAACTCTGCAGGATTTAAGAGTGGCTGGGCTGCATCTGCGAAGGGAGTCTATACATGGGGAAATTCCTTTCATTGATGAAATTGTAGCTTCAACCCCCCCAAACAAAACAAAATAAAACAAAAAATGATACTTCCAAGGGAACCACCATCTGTGAGTCTCAGGATTAAAGCTGCCTTTCAGCTTCTGTGGGAGACAAAGACAATGCATTTGTGGAATCACAAAATCTGAGTTGGAAGGGCCCTCCCGGGTCATCTAGTCTGTGAATTTAACATCAATCTGCTCCCCTCTTTAAAAGGAAAGTTTTGAAAATCCATTTGGGTCTCACCCCCTAGCCCTGAGGCTTGTCTATACAAGGAGGACACACCTTGTGGCTCCCTGGCATCCTGAAAGATGCTTGCCTCTTGCCCCACATGATTCCTAACATTGGGATGATTGGTCTGTCCAACCAGGGAGATCCAGAAAAAGTGACACCACCAGGGGAATAAGTTATAGATCAGAGAAGTTTGTCTTCTCCTGGCTAGGAAGCAGCATAGTCTCTCATTGGCATTCCTGGTGGGGCAGTGTGTGGGTCTCTTTTTTTTTTTTTAAACCCTTACCTTCCGTCTTGGAGTCAATATTGTATATTGGCTCCAAGGCAGAAGAGTGGTAAGGGCTAGGCAATGGGGGTCAAGTGACTTGCCCAGGGTTACACAGCTAGGAAGTGGCTGAGGCCAGATTTGAACCTAGGACCTCCCGTCTCTAGGCTTGGCTCTCAATACACTGAGCTACCCAGCTGCCCCAGTGTGTGGGTCTCTTTGCTAGCAAACAGGTCTTAAAATCAGTACTATATACTGGCTCCAAGGCAGAAGAGTGGTAAGGGCTAGGCAATGGGGATTAAGTGACTTGCCCAGGGTCACACAGCTAGGAAGTGTGTTTCTAGGTGTGACTAAATCTACTGAGCTGCCTAGCTGTCCCAATATTATCTCATTTGATCCTTACAACAACTCTGGTAGGTAGGTACTATTATTATCCTCATTTTATGGATAAGTAAACTGAGAAATGGGTTAAATGAAGGGTACCTAATGTGTTTATGGCCATAGAACAGAAATGCCATCCCTTTCTCAAAGAGAGTCTTGCCAGCATGGAGAGAAGCCAGTTTCACTGGAAATAGCCTTTTCTTCTTGATGTAGGTCTTCCTTCCATCCTAAGGTTCCCAGGTATACATACCCAAGTTAGGCTTTGTAATTCAAGACAAATCTTTTTCCTGCTTGCCTTTGGATTTGTGCTGTTATAGCCAGGATGGCATCTTGCCTTGCAGAAAGCATGTCCTTTCCATGGAGTGCACCTCGTGTCTCCACTACCAGCTAGCCCCAGACTCCCCTAGCCCTCCCTAGGGGTTCCTCTGCAGGGTCACCAGTTACTAGGTCTCTTTCTCCAGGGAAGTGTTGGGTGATGTCCCAAGAAGTTGGCCTAGGGGCAGCGCGATGGCTCAGCAGATAGAGTTCTAGGTTTAGAGATGGGAGGTCCTAGGCTCAAATCTGGCCTCAGACACTTGCTGACTGTTTGACCCTGGGCAAGTCACTTAACCCTGATTGTCCAGCCCTTACCACCCTTCTGCCTTGGAATCATCAATATACAGTATTGAGTCTAAGAAGGAAGGTAAAGGTTATATTTAAAAAAGTGGGGCTATTAAATGACAAATCAGAAGAATTAAGAGACACATGGGAAGGTTTGTATGAACTGATACAGAGAAAAGAGCTAGAACCCTGGGAACAACTTACCTGATAATCACAATAACCAATCAACATGCAGTATTAAGTGCCTATAGTATGCCAAGCGCTATGCTTGGCCCTGGAGATCTGAGTCCAAAGAATGAAACACCCCTACTCAGTTTGAAAGACTAAGGGACCCTAGTGGAGGCAATGCACAGGTTCAGAGGATGGATGACTTTCTGTCTCAGAAGAGAGGTGGTGGACCCTAGATGTGAAATGGGCCATTTCCAGACGTTGCCAATTTATTGATTTGTTTAACTTGATGACCGATCTTTTACAAGGTTGAGGGCCACAAGGGAGGGGGAGAGAGTGAGTTAAAGGGAAATGCCAGGTGCTAGAGAAATGGACGTTAATTTAACATAAGAAATACACGAAAGAAAAGAAAAATCCAGAATGGGACACAGAAACAAATTGGATAATTTTATTACCAAAGTCTTAACTTGAATGTGAACTTCTTTTAAAATAAACTATGTAACAGGAGTTTGCAATTTCATATACAGTCCCCTTTTTTTGTGCATATTTGAATATTTATGAGTGTTAGTTATAAGTTTGTAATTAAAAAAAAATTTTATAGGACAGCAGAATTAAGCAGAGTTATCTGTTTCAGATCATCTGAAGTGAGGACAGTGGATAAAGTACTGGGCTTGGAGTCAGGAAGACTCTTCTTCCTGAGTTCAAATCCAGCCTCAGACCCTTGTTAGCTTTGTGACCCTGGGCAAGTCATTTAACCCTGTTTGCCTCAGTTTCCTCATCTACAAAATGAGCTGGAGAAGAAATGAAAACCACTGCAGTATTTCTTCCAAGAAAAGTCCAAATGGGGCCACAACTGGACATAACTGAATGTTTTCAAATGTAATGATTACTATTACTAGCTATACGCATTTTCCTCACAGGATTTATTCTGAGATCTAATGAGGAGACATGCTAGGTATATGGGGAAAAGCTCTGAGTTTGGAGTCAGAGGGCCTGAATTTGAATCTCTGCCCTCATCATTTACTAAAGGTATGACCTTAGATAAGGAAGGTGCTGTCCATGTGACCTGAGGCAAGTCATTTAACTCCCAAAGTAAAGTGCTGGGGTTTGTTTTGTCCATGCCTGGTTGTCTACAGCCCTGTCCTTCACCTGAGACCTTTTCAGGAGATTGTCAACATTAAAACTGTTTTCGTAATAATAATGACATTATTTGCCTATGAAAATACTCCTTTTCCAACTACATATCTGTGTGAGGCCAGATTTTCTTCCTATACTTTTTTCTTTTAAGACCCTCACCTTCCATCTTAGAATTAATACTGTGTATTGGTTCCAAGGCAGAAAAGCAATAACAGCTAGGCAACGGGAGTTAAGTGACTTGCCCAGGGTCACAAAGCTAGGAAGTGTCTGAGGCCAGATTTGAACCCAAGACCTTCTGTTTCCAGGCCTGGATTTCAATCCCACTGAGTCACTCAGCTGGCCCCCTTCTTAGACTTCAACCAAAAGAATATCACAACAGATTGAATGCAGAAGCAGCTAGGAGACTCCAGCTGGCTTAAGCCAGACATTAGAGACATCTGCAAAAATATATAAAACACTGTCACTTTTCTCCCTAAAATTTTTCTTGTTTGGAAAATATTTTTCGTGATATATTTATTCAAAATAATTTTTCATAATACTCTATATGAACATATTCTTACTTACTGATACTATATTAGAAATGGAAACACAACATTTAAATAGCTAATAGAAAGATGTTAATTTAATATTAAATTTGATGTAAATATTATTTACTATCTCTTAGAGAGAAGGCGCTACCCTGCTCAGTAGTTTCATCCTCCCATCAGTGAAATTGCAAATGCAGCCCTTTCCCTAGAATGTTGGCCTCCTCTCCATTCCCACCCCCCCCTTCCCAGGGTGCCAATCTGCAGCAGACTTTGTAAAACAATATATTTTGGGGTATTCCTGCTTGCCCTTTGTGGCCCTCACTCCATTCAAACACACACCTAGATAAGAGGTATAATTCTGCCTTGAAGCCCCTGGTGCCCAGGGTATGTGTGCGTATGATCCAGGACTTAACCCTGCCCCGGGAGGTGGCACCCTCAGAGATGGGGAAGTAGGGGGGGTGGTGCTTGGTGGGCTCTGGGATCGGAGCCAAGACAGCAGATGCAGAATGGGAAAAGGGACTGAGCAAATGGAAGAGGAGATGGGACGTCTGGCTGTAGCGGTGGCCAACAGATCCTGTGAACAGGGCAGGGGTGGGTAAGAAATGTTGGCCTATGGGGAGGGGGCAGCTAGCCAAGATTGCTCCTGCCCAAGGGGGAGACCACTGACCTGGGCTGGGAGTGTTTGAAGAATGGGTTACCTGGTAGTAGGAAGTTCCCAAATTCATAGGTTAAGTTGGAGGGATTTATTCTCTTCAAGACTGTAGACAAGTCTGAATGAGTCACTAACTTCTCTGCACCCCAGGTAACGGGCAGAACTGGTGCTGATCTGCATTGGAAATCACAGGTCTAGTCCAAGACAAGCTCTAGTTAACCCATCAGGGCAGCGGGCAAAGTGTATTCTACAACCTTGACCATGAGCTCCATTGAGATACTTGGGATCTCTCCCACCGAGACACCAGGTACCTCCAGGGGTCTTTCCGTCTTCCGGGGTGCTTTGAACTTGTACATGTAATCCAACAGGTCTTCCTCTTCCTCATCGGAAAATGCCAACGGGTTCTTGTCTCGCTGGGGCTTCCATAACTTCACACCCCCCTCACTCACATCTCCCTCAACCACTTAGAGTCCATTTAACATCTACACAGAGGAAGACAAAGTATGGTGAAGGCAGGCCAGGTGGGCAGCGTTGTCATGCCCAGAAGGAGTGCGACCACACAGGGTTAGACATCATGGCACCACGCTCCACACCACACTCCAGGCAGGGTTAGAAGCTTGAAGTGAGCCCCAAAGAGCCAGAGAAAATCAGGGAATCCTCCCTCCTTCTCAATCTACAGCTACGGAAACAGTCCCTGCGAAGATTTGGTTCTGTGTCTGTCTGTAAATGAGAAAGTCCGACAAGACGATAAAATACCCGCTCTTCCGTTTGGCATTTAGCCTTCATAAATGGGTTCTAGATTCACAGGAAGTGACCCATTTATTATTGCCCAGCCTGGGCATTCCATCTACCACCACTTCGCTTCTGCACAAATGTTCCCGGAATATACTCCCTTAGTGACTTAATTCATCCTCCAGCTCCTACGGGAAGCACCTCCCAATGCCCCCAAATTGTTAGTGGTTCATCCTCCTCGCGTTATCTTGTCTTTATTTATCTGCACATAAGATGGGTTCCTCCATGGCATGTGTGCACTTTGGGGGTAAGGATGGGCTTCATTTTTTCTTCGTATCCCCGGGGCCCAACACAGTGCCTCCTGACCCATAGCAGACTCATAAATGGTTGTTGAATTTAATTCCATTAAGAGACTTGGCCAGAAGTGAAATGGGTTGGTCATTGGCCATTCTTCACTCACATCATCTCTTTTTATGACCAACATCTCCTTGTGGTGTGTTTGTTTTAAACCCTTACCTTCCGTCTTGGAGTCAATACAATGTGTATTGGCTCCTAGGCAGAAGAGTGGTAAGGCTAGGCAATGGGGGTCAAGTGACTTGCCCAGGGTCACACAGCTGGGAAGGGTCTGAGGTCAGATTTGAACTCAGGACTTCCTGTTTCTAGTCTGGCTCTCCATCCACTGAGCTACCCAGCTGTCCCCTGATGGATTCCTTGAAGGGGCCTGTAGTCCAGCTTCCATGGAGCAGTGTATGACATGAATAACTCAACGAAAATGAATGTTTACACTAGTTTGAGTAACAAAGATCAGGGACCAGGAAAGATTTCCTTGGGGATTCCTAACTCTAGTCACATGAGCTACCACCACGTGCTCCTTTAAATGCAGAAAGCGCTGAAGGAA
Organism: Monodelphis domestica; assembly: GCF_027887165.1. Lineage (NCBI taxonomy): Eukaryota > Metazoa > Chordata > Mammalia > Didelphimorphia > Didelphidae > Monodelphis > Monodelphis domestica. The sequence continues at coordinate 724,719,725 of NC_077227.1, read as the reverse complement.
TGTGCTAACATCAGGACGTGCTGTTTAAATGAAGTTAGGATAACGATGAAATATACATTGTTTCCTGCCATAATTGTCATTATTTAATTAGCAGAGAGGGTGCTAGGTTTGGAATCTCATCTGTATGACTTTTGGCTCATTGTTTAATCTCTGTTTGCCTCAGTTTCCTTAACTGTAAAAGAGATATAATAGCATCTGTCGTCCAACGTTGTGATCAGGATAAAATGAGCATTTAGCACATTGTCTGACGCAGTCGGTGATACATAATCATTATCGTTATTATTAGTCCCTTCTTTGGGCCTCAGTTTCCTCATCTGTAAAATGAGGGGGTTAGACTAGATGACCTCTAAGGTCATCTCATCCAGCTCTAAGTCTGCCGTCCTGTCAATGCTATTCTTGTAGTGACCCCCATTTTTCGGATACCCAGCAATAGATCAGTTCCTACTTGTGCTGCTCTTCAGCTGTGCCTGGCTCTTTGTGACCCATTTGGGTGTTTCTTGGAAAGGATGCCAAAGTTCCTTTCCCAGCTCATTTTCCGAGTGAGGGGCAAACAGGGTTAAGTGACTTGCCCAGCGTCACACAGTTAGTACTGGTCTGAGGCTGGATTTGAATGCAGGTCTTCCTGACTCCACTGTGCCACCCAGCTACCCGTAAATTCCTCTCTCTCCCTCCTCGACATTATTTCTACCTCTTCTGTAGTAAAGTATCTCCCACTGGAGTGTGACCTGGTAGTAGAACGCCACGGGGGAAACCCATGGCGGGAAAAGCGTGTATTAAGAGACGGGACCTTTAAGGGTGTGGGCACAATTCTCAAGTTGTAGTCCGCTACCGGCTGTTGCTGTTCCGAGATGCGGCCAGCAGGTGGCAGCACAAGAACACAGCAATGTCAGCCAAGCCCCAGAGCTGGGTGGGGATGGAGCAAAGGATGCGGCCGCCTCCGAAAGGCTGCCAGAGATCCCCAAGGCTTAGCCCGGCGGGTTTTTGCTCCTCTTCCCCAGCGAGAGAGTCAGAGAATTTAGATCTTTCTCCTTTGCCCTGGGCGACTTGGGTGGAGATACAGCGAGATGCATCGAACCCACCAAATGGGGTGATTCTGTCAAGTCATTTTACTAGGAGGGGTGGGGAGGGGTTGAGGAGGGAGACAGAGACGGACACAGAGAGAGAAGGGGGGGAGGGAAGAGGGGAGGGAAAGAGAGAGAAGAGAGAGAGGAGGTGGAGATGGAGGGATGGGGAGGAGAGACAGAGGAGGGGGAGAGAAGAAAGAGGGATAGAGATGCGGGGGTGGAGATGGATGAGAGGGAGCGAGAGAAGGGAACAGAGGAGGGGGGAGAGAGAGAGACAGAGAGTGAGAGAGAGTGAGAGACAGAGAGAGACAGAGAGGGAGAGAGAGAGAAAGAGAGGGAGAGAGAGAGGGAGAGACACAGAGGGAGAGAGACAGAGTGAGAGAGAGAGTGAGAGAGAGAGTGAGAGAGAGAGGAGAGAGTGAGAGAGAGAGAGGAGAGAGAGAGGAAGAGAGAGAGAGGAAGAGAGAGACAGAGAGGGAGAGAGAGAGAAAGAGAGGGAGATAGAGAGGGAGAGACACAGAGGGAGAGAGACAGAGAGTGAGAGAGAGAGAGAGTGAGAGAGAGAGAGAGAGAGAGAGAGAGAGAGAGAGAGAGGAGAGAGAGTGAGAGAGAGAGAAAGAGAGGGAGAGAGAGAGGGAGAGACACAGAGGGAGAGAGACAGAGAGTGAGAGAGAGAGAGGAGAGAGACAGAGACAGAGAGAGAGAGAGAGAGAGAGAGAGAGAGAGAGAGAGAGAGAGAGAGAGAGAGAGAGAGAGAGGAGAGAGAGTGAGAGAGAGAGAAAGAGAGGGAGAGAGAGAGGGAGAGAGACAGAGGGAGAGAGACAGAGAGAGAGAGAGAGTGAGAGAGAGAGGAGAGAGAGACAGAGAGAGAGAGGAAGAGAGAGAGAGGGAGAGAGAGAGACAGAGAGGGAGAGAGAGAGAAAGAGAGGGAGAGAGAGAGGGAGAGACACAGAGGGAGAGAGACAGAGAGTGAGAGAGAGTGAGAGAGAGAGAGAGGAGGGAGACAGAGACAGAGAGAGAGAGTGAGAGAGAGAGAGAGAGAGAGGAGAGAGAGTGAGAGAGAGAGAAAGAGAGGGAGAGAGAGAGGGAGAGACACAGAGGGAGAGAGAGAGGGAGAGAGAGAGAGAGTGAGAGAGAGAGAGTGAGAGAGAGAGAGAGAGAGAGAGAAAGGGAGACTTAAGGCAATCAATGTACGGTGCAAAGGCAGGATCTGAACTCAGGTCCTCTGATTACCAGTCTGGGGTGCTCAGGATACTCTGCTGAGATTTTCCTCCGTCCCCAACAAACCATTTGGAAAGTCACTGCCTAAGCCCAAGTCTCTCTATTTTGGACATTCTGCGTTCGGAGAGAGCACTGGGGCTGGGAAGGAGGCGCACCAGGCCCATGTCCCACCCTAGCTTCTCCTCAGCCCCTCGAGTTAGTGGGCAGCTCTGCCCCGCCCCCTCCCAGGGCCCCCAAAGGAGCAAACAGAATCCATTAGAGCGCAGTTAGTGAGAAGCCAGCCATGCGCAAAGAAGGAACCGCGTGCACGACTGGAGCACTTACAGCAGAGTCCCGTCATATGGACATAGAGGAAAAAAAGAAGACGCTGTTAGCCAAACGAAACCACACAGACGCGCACAGACCCCGAGACAGCCAGAGACCGCCCCCCTCCCCCGCCCGCACACGGAGCGCCTCCCTTTGTTTCTGCTGCCCGGGAGTGACTCTAGAGCCATCTGAGGCAAATCCATCTTTTGGGGGGGCGGCGCAGGGGCTGATTGGGGAGCCTTCTGAGGCCCGGATGCGCTCCTCTTACTTAGTTTTTTTAACGAACAGGAGGAAAAACTGGATTCTGTTGCAGAATCCAGAAAGAAAGGATGCCACATTTCAGTTCTATATTGTGGATGGGAGAAAAAGGGAAACAGAGGCAGATCTGGGGTCACACACACAGGGAGATGCAGACTGAGGCAGAGGGAGACCCCAGAGCCCCTAGGAGGGGAGATGGCAACCAGGAAGGGGCCAAAGCAGAGGCTGCACCACTGTGTTTAGCAACACATCTGCCGTATGAACCCCCTATTGTTCCTCACATACCACACCTCATCTCCTGCCTTCCAGCCTTTGCAATGGCTGTGCCCTGTGTCTGGAATGTTCTGTCCCTTCATCGTTTGTTTGTTTTTTTTAATCTTTACCTTCCATTTTATTTTATTTTTTATTGTTTTACTTTTAAATTCCAAGCATTTATTTGAGCGGCTGGTCTGACAAAGTCAAGCCCATACTCAGTAAACTCCAGTGGATCCAAAACCAAAATCCTGCGGCATTCCAGGCCCTTCTTGCGCAGCTGCCTCCTAGCTTTCCACTCTCCTACTTTGAACCCCAATTAGGCACTCTATGATCTAATGACGGGCTTTCTCGCCTTGAGGAACACCTCAGACAAGGCATTCCGGCTTGTTGGCTCCCCAGCATTCCCGCAAGATCCAGCTCAAATCCCATCCATGCACAGGAAGCCTTTCTTCATTCTAGCCTTCTCTTTGTCCACAGTTTTCCTGCCTGTGTGCATCCTGTCTGTATCTCATTTGTACACCTCTGCTTGCTCCTTTTCTTCTCCCTTAGACTGCAAGCTCCTTGAGGGTAGGGGTTATTTTTTGCCTCAAACATTTTAAATTAATTAATTAATTAAGAATATTTTGCCATGGTTACATGATTCACATACTCTCCCTCCCCCCTCCCAGAGCTGACGAGCAATTCCACTGGGTTATACATGTGTCATTGTTCAAAATAACCTTCCATTTTAGAATCAATACTGTGTGTTGTTCCAAGGCAGAAGAGGAGTAAGGGTGAGGTAATGGGGGTTAAGTGACTTACCCAGGGTCACACAGATAGGAAGTGTCTGAGGCCAAATTGGAACCCAAGATCCTTCTGTCTCCAGGCATGACTCTCTATCCACTGAACCACTTAGCTGCCTCCCCATCCCCTTTACATTTTTTGACAGATATCATTCCTGACATCAAGCCTCAGTTGACCTCTTTGTAACTTCTACCCATTGCTTCTGGTTCTGCCTTCTGGGATCAAACAGAAGCCCTTTAGAAGCAATTGTTATACTAGTTCAAATCCAGGTTCAGATACATACTAGCTGCGTGACCTTGGGCAAGTCACTTAACTTTTGTCTGCCTCAGTTCCTCAACTGTAAAATGGGGATAATAATAGTGCCTACCTCCCAAGGTTGTTGTGAGAATCAGATGAGATCCCATTTGTAAAATAGGACACAAAACCATATTTGTAAAGCATTTAGTTCAGTGCCTGGCACATAGTAGGCACTTAAATGCCTGTTTAAAACAAAAGACTTTCATGACAGCTCTTCAAATACTTTCTGATCTCTATCCTGTCTTCCTTGAGTCTTATCTTTACCAGATTAAAATCTCATGTTCTTCTCATGTCTCCTGTCTACATTAATGTCACCACATCAGCACTAAATACTCAATTCTCATCCCACCAGGGACCCGATTCTAAGGCAGGACAGGTCCAATTAGCCTGGAAAAGAAGGTATCCACAGACCAAATATCTCTCTAGTCCCTGTTTGTTCCTGCCTGAAATTCCACTAAAATATCCTTGGGGGGGCTAAAATTTTATATCATATTAATCATTTACACCTCATAGTTTTAACAGAAGAAATGTGGCCAGTGCAGGATGACCCTGGCATAGGCAAGAGAACTGGGTTCGAGGGGCAGGGATATTTGACAAACTAGACGGACCTATTTGACAGTTGGATTTTGACAATCCAGCCAATCTCTGAATCTTGTCCCGTCCTCCAATCCCCTTCTGGGCTTCTCAGCCTCCCACTTCCCCTGCCCTCCTCCACCATCTCAGCTTCCCTTTCCTGCTCAGTACCCAGAATTTGAGCCACATCTGGTGGCTAGCCTCCCTCGACCCAACTTTTGTTTAAATAATCTGAGGGGCAGCCTCACCTGTGCACCATCTTCAGTGGAACCTCTGACTGCCACCATGTGGGGCAAAATTCAAATCAGAGAGAGGAATTTAAGTGGAAGAGGACCTAGAAAGCTAGCTCTGAAGTCAGGAAGAACTGAGTTCAAGTCTTCCCTCCGACATGACCTAGCTGTGTGATACAAGCACAGTACCTGGTACATGGTGGGAACTCAATGCTTCTAGAAACAAAAGATTCATCGCAGCACTTTTTGTGGCTGGAAAAAGAGTGAGTCTATTGAACTGTGGCTGCCAAGTTACGGTATCATAGGACGGAATCTGACTGCTCCATTAGAAAGGATGAATATGAAGAAGTCAGAAAAGCATGGGAAGAATTCTATGAACTGAGGCAGATGGAAGAAAGTGGGGAAACAACAACAATGTAAATGGAAAGAAGAGAAAAGATGACTGAATGTTGTCTGCACCCTGATGAAGAGGATGATATAATAAGGACTTTCCTGAAAAAGTACAGCTAGGTGGCTCAGTGGATGGAGAACCAGGTCTGGAGGGAGAGTTCAAATGTGACCCCAGGCATTTCCTAGCTGAGTGACCCTGGGTGAGTCACTTAACTCCCATTGCCTGGCCCTTTTGAATCAATACTAAGGTGGAAGGTCAGGTTTAAAAACAAACAAACAGTGTCAGTTGAGAAAGGCAATTCTGAGCAGTTAGCGGAATGATGTGGTCCTCAGATGGAGTGCCACAGGTTCTGAAGGCACCAGAGAGAGGCTGGGAAGGAGTGTAAGAGGGAGGCAGGGGTCTGGATGGGGTGCAGGAAGGGAGAAACAGAAGAGAAAGGAGGGCACGTGGCCCTTGCAGTCTGGCAGCATCCTTTCCTCCATCTGTTCTCCTGGGGCAATGAGCCATCTCAAGCAGCCGGGGATGCTGGTTAGTCCAGCTGTGGCACAGGGCTGGTGGAGGCAGGGGCCAGGACAGGGAGCCAGCTTGGTCATTAGCTCAGTAACCTCACAGCTCCAAATGGTTAGGGCCACGTGGGGAGCCACTGGGGCTGGTGGGGAATGGAGGAGAGGACCCCAGCGGATAGCCTGTTGGAAGGGGTCCCCAAAGCAGGACGAGGCTTGGTCTTGGGGCTCCCCAGCCCCATTCACAATGGAGGCTTTGGGAAAGTCTAGGTTCACTCCCTCTCGGACAGAAAAATCAGGGCTCCAACCCATGGACTATCTCCCAAGCCCGGGCTCGAGTGGACATGCTCGACAGCATCAGTAGGGCTTGGAGAGCCCCCCATTTCCTCTAGCCTCCACCTCCTATGCCCTACCAGAGAACCCAGGACCACCTCAGGGCACTGTAGATGTGCCAGGGAGTTCCCTACTTCTAAGAACACCTCCATCTCCTTCTCCACGACCCAAAGGGATATGGGGAGCCATGGAAGAGCCAGGATTCCCCTTCCTCCCCCAAAGCAGAATACGAAAACCCCAGAGCCGAAAAGGGGCCCCCAGTGGAGGGTTAGAAATGGTACGTCACAGCCATCAGGTCACCACACAGCAGAGAGGATGGACGAGAGGTCCCTCCCACTCACCTTTCCAGGTCCTGCATGAGGAGCAGCAAGTACACACTGCCAAGGAGACAGAACGAATTGGCCATCAGTGATGCTCTGGTGGGCAGATGAGGGGACGTGGAAGTGGGAGACCCATAAAAGAGTGGCAAAAGGGATCGAGTTGGGGTCAGAAGACCCAAGTTCAAATCCTACTTCTATTCTTTATAAGTGCCAAATTATTTCATCTTTTTGGGTGGGCCTCAGTTTCCTAATTAAAATGGGGGCACAGTGCCTCAATCTCGATCTCCTCCTACTCTTGAAATTCTTACTAAACCTTTTACAACCTGAAGTGATAAAGAAATATAATTTCTATAAACACTATCATCCAATATCCCCCAAAGTCCTCTACTGTCGAAATCAAGATCCCAGGACAGTAGAGGACTTCCTTCTTAGGAAATGAGGGTTGAACTTCATAGCCTTGGAGGACCCTTCTGACCCTTCCTTCCATTTATTTTATTATTATTTAGTATAATTATATTTATGTTAAGTACATTAAATAAATAAATATTTATTAAATCTGTCTATTGTATATATATTTCTTTTTTTTTTTTAAACCCTTACCTTCCATCTTGGAGTCAATACTGTGTATTGGCTCCAAGGCAGAAGAGTGGTAAGGGCTAGGCAATGGGGGTCAAGTGACTTGCCCAGGGTCACACAGCTGGGAAGTGTCTGAGATCAAATTTGAACCCAGGACCTCCCGTCTCTAGGCCTGACTCTCAATCCACTGAGCCACCCAGCTGCCCCCTATATATTTCTTTTAAGAGAAATAGATCAGGGTTTCCTCAGAAGATGATTCCACTTCTAAGCTAAACTTAAGCCCAAACTACAACTTCAAGCTGCCTGAGAGCCGCCCCCCCACATTACCCCAGAGAGTGGAGGGAGGAAGTGCTTGCTTTGGGGGGCTGGACAGAGGGATAGGGCATGCAAAAATGTCTTCAGCCACTGTGAAGAGGGGGGATGTAGCAGCAATCCCAGTGCTGGCTGGGCATGCATGCCAGTATTTCGCCAATGCTAGCCTAAGCCCTAGAACCTTTATGGGAAGGCACAGAGGCAGCACGGTACAGTAGATTCTGAGCCAGAGGCCCTGGGCTCGAATTGCACCACTGTCACTGTCCATAGGATTGGAGGCAAGTCATTTAATCTTTCTGGGGCTCAGTTTGCTCATCTGTGAAATGGGGGAGGGAGGTCATGCTAGCTCTCCTCTGAGGTCTCTTCCAGTGCTAAATCTTTGCTCTCCTGGTGCCGCCTCCTCTCCTGTCCCAGCATCATCAAGTGGAAAGGAATCAAGTTTGTTTCTCTTGGCCCCAGAGGGCAGAAGTGCTAGATTTAGCCCGAGTGGAAGGAAAAGCTTTCTAAAAACCCTTCTAGCACAGTAAAAACAAATTCTGGATTATGCGCTGCTTGTTTGGAAGTCCTTTTCTTCCACTCGAGAGTCTCAGTGCCAGCAGTCTGGCTCAGCTTCACCAGAGCTGCTGTTTTCCCGGAGGCTGTTTCTATTTCGAGGCTGTTGGACAGCTGGCAGGAATTCTATACTGTGGCCTCAGTCCTCTCCCCTGGGTCAGCACATTGCCGTGCCCTGCTCTCTTCCACCATTCACCCCCAACCCCAGGTGAGGGGAAAGCCACAAGTCAAAGGGAGCCTGCAGTGGGCACGATCCAGCGGCTGAGCCGTGACTCCTCCAGGGTCCTTCCAGGGCAGCCCCGAGAGGCTCCTGGGAAAGGGAAGGGGGGGACTCTGGACTCTTGATACTAAATGCTATAATAACCCTCGATAACATTTATACAAGCGCTTCGTTGAAAAACAACTTACATACATATCTTAAACCCTTATTTTCTGTCTCAGTAAGGACTCAAGACAGAAGGGGGAAAAAACACAGAAGGGCAAGGTGGATAGGGTTAAGTGACTTGCCCAGGGTCACCCAGCTAGCAAGTGAATGAATCCAGATTTGAACCCAGGTCCTCTTAATTCTAGACTTGGTGCTCTTTAATGTCACCTATCTACCTCCCGTGTGTTTACTTATTATTATTATCCTGTCTTAGAATTAATACTGTATTTATATTGGTTCCAAGGCAGAAGAGTGGTCAGGGCTAGGCAATGGGGATTAAGTGACTTGCTCAGGGTCACACAGCTGGGAAGTATCTGAGGCCACATTTGAACCCAGGACCTCCCATCTCTAGGGCTGGCTCTCAGTCCTCTGAGCTACCCAATTAGCTCTTCATGGCTAATAGGGGCAATTTGGGGTAGTAGATAGAACCAATCTTGAGGCAGGAAGACCTGGGCTCTCTCACCTATTCTGGCTCTGGGACTCTGGGCCAGATGCAACCTCTAAGACTTTAAGTTGCAAAGAGGGTGCCAAGCTGCCCAGGTGAAGGGAGTTTCTTTATCTGGGAGCTCCCTAATTGAATGAAATCCTAGGTCCAGTCCCAGAGGTGACACAATGGCCAGAGTGCCTGGTCTGGAGTCAGGAAGACTCATCTTCAAGAGTTCAAAACTGGCTTCAGACTCTTACTAGCTACGGGACACCAGGCAAGTCATTTCACTTCACCCTGTTGGCCTCAGTTTCCTCATCTGTCAAATGTGGGAAGCCACTCCAGGATCTCTGCCAAGAAAAGCCCCAATGGTTTCATGAAGAGCTGGACACTGGTGGTGTCCAATCCCTGGGCCTCAATCTCCTCCTTTGTAAAATGAGGGAGTTGGACTTTATAGCCTTCAACATCTACGCCCCTATGTTTTGGGGGTGAGCCATCGCTTCTAGTTGGGATGCTGAACGACAACCATTCCTATCCTATCTCTCCTCATCGTGGCTCATGGAGAGCTGACTGGGATGCTCTCTTGGATGATGGAAGGGATTTCCCAAGGACGGTCTTGGCCCCAACAGCCCAAGAGTCACCAGAGCCGCCAACCCTGTCCAGCTTCTACCGTGTGCAGGCTTTGGGTTTGTTTGTTGTTTAAGAGATGTATGTCCAGGGACTTTTGACCCCATGGAAGTTCAAGGAAGCCGTGGAAGGCTGACGAATCACCGATGAAGAGCCATCTGCAAAACTTGGCAGCTGCAGCCCCAGATTTCCTCCCTGAATGGACACAGCAGGAGCAGGAGGACCCAGGAGAGGGAAACTGAAAAGCCAGATCCAGAGTTAGGAAAGCAAGGCTGCTCCGAGAGCAGGGGCGGCCAAGGCTCATCAGTCACCGTGTCTGTCTAGGCTTTCTTCTCTCTCAGCTGGAAGGATGAGTCAGGAGCAGGCTGGTGGGCCGCTTGATACCATTTATGTCTAAAAATCACCCTGAGCCCTAGCCAGCTTTGGCAGACACTCGCTGCTAGGGGAGGCTCGTCCCCCTTTGCCTTCCACTCCAAGACACTGCTCGTGCTTGAGAAAGCCAGCATTTGGAGCTGACTTGGCTTTCCTTGCCCAGCTAGGCCCATCGCCCCTTCCCCTCTGGGATCCCCCACTTCCCCAGCAAGGAAGACAAGAGCTGTCGCCGTGTCCTTCTCATCTACCCACTCTCAGAATAAAGAGGAAGCCCAAGACCATGGAAAGAGAGCTGAATTGGAAGTCAAATGCCAGCGTTCCAGATCACTGTCTGTGTTGTCCTTAGTGGTATCTGACCCCTGGGCCTCAGTTTCCCCCTCTGTAAATGGAAGGGGGTTGGACTTTAAGGCCTTTCAGCTAGAATCCTTCTATGATCCTCTTGAATGATTTAATTCTGAATCTCATTTTACAGAAGAGGAAACTGAGGCCCAGGGATTGGAAACCACTAAGGACGTCGTAGGCAGTGAATCGGAACACTGGAATTTGAACTAGTTCTTCCATTTCCAATTTAGATCTTTACATGGCTCCGGACTTCCTCTTTATCCTTAGGTGGGTAAGATGAGAAGGACACAACTCTTGTCCTCCATGGTTCAGGCAAGGGGACTGAGTGTGTGTGTGTGTGATGGGACTAGCTGGGCAAAGGAAAGCTAAGTCACCCTAAAATATCAGGATTCCCCAGTCTCTTCCAACAACCACCCGGATAAGGAAAACACCCTCTAGTCCTCATCCCCCTCACCACGAATAGAACTACGCCCCAAGTGACAAAGAAAGAAGAAAAGGACGCGTACAAAGATATTTATCGCGGCTCTGTTTTGTGGTGGCAAAAAGCTGGAGCCCAAGAGGATCCCCGTCCTTTAGAGAACAGTCAGACAAATCCTGATTCAGGAATGGGATGGAATATTTCCGTGCTGGAAGAAATAAAAAGGGGATGGATCCAGAGAGCCCCGAGAAGACTTGTATGCACCGATGCAGAGTGACATGCGAAGAACCAGGGGAAGAAAGCGTGGCTTTGGCCAGGCCTTTCAGGGAGTCCAATCACTCTTAGATTGTCTCTCCTGGATCTGTTTTCCAGGTTAGTTGAAAACAAATAGCTCTGCAGGATTTCAGGCTGACCAGGATTCCAGGGGATGGATGATGAAGCCTGTGCCTGGATCCTAACAGAGAGAAACTTGGTACCGGTCAAGACGTGCATTTTTGGACATGGCCAATGTGGAAAACTGGTTTGCTTGACCATGTCTATTTGTTACAAGGGGGGGCAGCTGGGTAGCTCAGAGGATTGAGAGCCAGGCTTAGAGACGGAAGGTCCTGGGTTCAAAGCTGACCTCAGACACTGTGTGACCCTGGGCAAGTCACTTCACCCCCATCTCCTAGCCCTTACCACTCTTCCACCTTAAAACCAATACACAGTACTGATTCTGAGACAGAAGGTGAGGATTTAAAAACAATATGTGTTACCAGGCTTTTGTTTTTCTTTATTTCTTTTACATTGGACCTGGGGAAGGGAGGAAGGAGAGATAATTTGTTATTCGGTTGTTTCAGTCATGCCCAACTCTTTGTGATCCCGTTTTCTTGGCAAGACCCCTGCCATTTCCTTCTCCAGCTCATTTTACAGATGAGGAAACTGAGGCCAACAGAGTTAAGTGACTTGCCCAGGGTCACACCGCTAGTAATACATATTTGTTAAATTAAAAATAAAATAAAATGGGTAGAAAAAACAATTTTGCCCAAGGTTGACCCAACTTCCCTTGGATTTCCTGCCAATAATGTTACTGTTTGTTTGGTAAATGTAAAGATTATTGTGGTGGTGGTGGGGGGGGAAGGAACCAGGCTCAGTATTGATGGTGTGATGGCTGCTTTTTGGAGGTTCTGGATGGATGTTTTATAATACCTTAGAAGGAGGTATAGGGGGCAGCTGGGTAGCACAGTGGATTGAGAACCAGTCCTAGAGACGGGAGGTCCTAGGTTCAAATCTGGCCTCAGCCACTTCCCAGCTGTGTGACCCTGGGCAAGTCACTTGATCCCCATTGCCTAGCCCTTACCACTCTTCTGCCTTGGAGCCAATACACAGTATTGACTCCAAGATGGAAGGTAAGGGTTTAAAAAAAAAAAAAGAAGGAGGTATAAGTCATAGGATCACGACTACTACTACTACTACTACTACTACTACTACTACTACTACTACCACTACTACCACTACCACCACTACTACTACTACCATCACTACTACTACTTCTTCTACTACTACTACTAGCAACAACAATAATAAAAGTTTGCCAAGTGATTGACAAATATTATCTGGTTTTAGGGAGGCAGGTACTATTATTAATACCCATTTTAGAGATGAGGAAACTGAGGCAGACAAGGGTTAAGTGACTTGCCTAGGGTCACACGGCTTATAAGTGTCTAAGATGACATTTGCACTCAGGTCTTCCCAACTCCAGACTTGGCCCTTTAGGCAACGTGCCAGCTAGCTTCCTTGACACAGCCTGGCCTGGTGAAGCTCAGACCCTTCCAAATGGGAATTTGGGGCCGTCCTGGCCCCCCACTTCAGAGGAGAGGATTGTGCTGATGCGGAAAGAGTCCTGGTGTGAGCTCAGGCACCCTCCCCACTAGCAGAGGGGCTGCACTAGATGGTGTCCAGCCTCCCGTCCGGGGCTCGTCCCAGCACCTCGGGTTGCCCCGGAGAGGCGCGCGTGTCTCTTCCTAGCCCAGGCCAGAGATGGTTTACTTTGGGCTGCTGCCATGACAAGCGATTCTGTCCTTGTATGGTTCCTGCCCGGGGCCAGGTGGGACAGTTGCCACCGGCCAGGCTCAGAGAATTCCCAGGATGCCAGGCTGCTGGGCAGAGCTGCCAAAGGCACTTTCCTCCAGACCTCTGCAGGCGTCTTGACTTAGGGAAGCCAGTATGTGACAGAACCCACATCTGCAACTGTATCCTCATCTAAAGTGGGGATGATCACAGCACCTTCCTGACAGAATTGTGCCCATTTTACAGAGGAGGAAACTGAGGCAGGCGGCTAGCAGAGCTAGTAAGGAATGGAACTGGGAGGTGAAGCCAGGTTTCTTGACTCCATACTTGGGGTTTTTCTACTCTGGAAGCTGGGGAGAAGGTCAGCTGGGGTAGAGACAGCAGTGGGACCAGACGGAGAAACCAGACTTCTCAGGATGCTGGGTGGGAAAGAGCAAGGTGTGGGCAAAGAAGAGGCTGAACTCTGAAGGGGCATTTGAGGAGCCTAATGGTTAGGGCATTGGACCTGAAGTCAGGAACCCCCTGCATTCAAGTCCTGCCTCAGATAGTTCCTGGCTGTGTGGTGCCTTAATGGCTCTGTGTCTCAGTTTTCCCATCTATAAAATGGGGATGGGAGTAATGAGAAGAGCTAGCATTTACATAATGCTTTAAGGTGGGCAAAGTGTTTCATGAATCTTATTTAGCCCTTACAACTAACCTAGGGAAGAGGTGCTATTATTATCCCCATTTTTACAGATTAGAAACTGGCACAAAGAGCCTCGGTGACTTGCCCAGAGTCCCATAGCTAGTAGATTTCTGAGGCTGGATTTGAACTCAGAGCTTCCAGGCTCCCAGTATAACACTCCATTCACTGTGCCAGCCTGTAAAAGCACCTCCTTCACTTGGTCATCAGGGAGATCAAAAGAGACATGAGGAAAGTTCTTTGTGTCCTTAAAGTGCTATATAAATGCTAGCTATTTATTATTATTATTGCTCTAATTTGCCAACATCAACACCAAGAAACGTTTATTAAGTACCTGTGTGAAAGGTACTAATTGGGCTCCAATTTTGGGGACACATAATAGGTCTCGGTCTCTCTAGGCAGCTGGTGGCACAATGAGTACAGAGTTGGGACTGCAGTCAGGAAGACCCGAGTTCAAATTTAGCCTCAGACACATACTAGCAAGGTGACCTTAGGCCTCATTTAACTTTTGTCTGCCTCTGTTTCATCACCTGTAAAATGGGGATAACAACAGTACCTATCTCCCAGGGTGGTTGTGAGCACCCACAAGGTAATGTGTGTAAAGTGTTTGGCACAGTGCCTGGTGCATAGTAGGTGCTGTAGAAGTTTTTATATCTTTCCCCTGCCCTCAAGGAGAGTATGTTCTATTTGGGGCTACACATGCCCTAGAGTAAATAGCGAATGGAGAGGCTGTACAGCAGAGAGAGGCCTGGCCAGGAAGTCCCCAAGATCTGAGTTCAAGGTCTTCTGATTTCAAGTCACTGTACCTCTTATTTTCCCTGACAACTCTCTAAAACTGCCAATTGCCTATAAATTGCCGATCTACTTTGGTGGAAAGAGTTTTTACACTGAGAAGTTCCTTTGCAGGTGAAATCACATTTTTAGATCAAAAATCAATCCCCCCCAAAAGAAAATAAAATTTTATATAAACATGTACTATTAACACATAAATTATGTGAAAGAGAAAGGAAGAGAGAGAGGGGGGAGAGGGACGGGGGTGAGAGAGGAGAGAGAAAGGGAGAGAGAGAGAGAGAGAGAGAGAGAGAGAGAGAGAGAGAGAGAGAGAGAGAAAGAGAGAGACAGAGAGAAAGAGAGAGACAGAGAGACAGAGATAGAGACAGAGAGACAGAGAGAGAGAGAGGGAGAGAGAGGGAGAGAGAGAAAAAGAGAAAGAGAGAGAGAGAGAGAGAGAGAGAGAGAGAGAGAGAGAGAGAGAGAGAGAGAGAGAGAGACAGAGAGAGGGGGGGGAGAGAGAGAGAGAGAGAGAGAGAGAGAGAGAGAAGAAAGAGAGAAAGAGAGAGAGAGAGGGAGAGAAGGAGAGAGAGGGAAAGAGAGAGGGAGGGAGAGAGAGAGAGAAATCTATATTACTAAGTTACTGAGGATTTTGCTGCATCAAAAAGGACAGAGAAGATTTCAAAGGCATTAGGGTTGTTTTCCCAAGAAGATGTGATTCCCACAAGTGAAATCCTTTGTGGGGTCCCCCCCATGCCTCATAATCAGAGTGCCAGATTTGGTCCTTTGTGGGTTTTGGGGGGAAGGCCACCAGGATCCACCCCCTGCCCTCAACATAAGTCTTTCTCCTTGAAATTGAAAACACGGCCTAAAATTCCCACCATGATGTCATGGTCGGCGTCGACTCAAGTTGGGCACATTGGCCAATCCGCTGGGAATGGGCTCTTTCCCGACAGCCGGAATCAGTTTATCAGAGAAGCTGACACTTCCTGTACAGAGAGGATGTCACAGGGGGGGCAAGGGGACTGTCAGTTGGGATGGAGGGAAAATGGGAAACCGCCTCTCTAGTTGAGCATCGAATAAGATACCTGAGCCCCTGGGTGTCCTTAGAATGGGGCTCTAGGAGAAGGATCTGGGGTGCCAAAGTGGGAGAGGAGGACTCAGAAGCCACAACATGACCCAGAGGCCAGCCTTGCTTTTCTGTCTCTCCTGTCCTAACCTTCCAGCTTCATCCAGGCTGCTTTTGTGTCCTCTCTGTCCAATAGGAAGATAGTCCCAGGCCAAAGCTCAGTCCTTTCTAGCCCAAAGCATTTCCAGGGACCTTCCAAACATGATTTCTTTTCTGATGATGGCCCCGGACTCCTTACCCTCAGAGTGGGCTCTTCATCCTGTGTTGGGCTAGAATAATCCATTTCAAAAGGCTGGGAGCCAAGTCAGGCTCCGCTTTGGGCCGCTTCTCCTCCCCAGTTACCCTTGAACTTGCATCCAGTGAGATGAAAGAACCCATTTCAGGAGAGAAGAGGAATCGGGCTCCACCTACCTGAACTTCCAGCACTCTCAGACGCGCTTCTGGACATCTTGGGTTGACTGTGTTTGCCGCTGGTCCGCACAGTGGCTGAGGGAGGTGGGCCAGAGGGGACAGGGGCCCCGTCACCACGGATGGTAGTGAGGTCTTGCATGCTGAAGCTTCTGAGCCTCTCCGATAAGGCACCTTGTCCCTAGGTTCAATAAGGAAACAAGAAGGAGAGAGCAGTCACATCTCTGAGTCAAGCAAGCTCCCCAGGGTTGGAGCTTCTGGCCAGGGTACCACCGCATGGCAACCTCAGAAGAGCTGCAGGTCTTCGATGCTGATAGTGATGAGATCTGGGCTCTCCATGTGTTAGGGAGCGACAGAGACGTCCAAGTGGAAAGAGAGTGGATCTAAAGAAGAGGCTACCAGGAGACAGCTCAGAACTCAACATATAACAAAACAACATTTTTTTAAAATTTAAAAATTATAAAAACAAGCAAAGAGGAGGAGGCTATCAAAGATGGAAGGAATCAATTTCTCAAGTCCCTGTTAGAGTTATAACTAGGAATTCTTATTTTAGGGAAAACTGAGTTGAAAAAATGTTACAGTGTAACTCCAAATAGCATGCTATTTAATTCAGTAGTTAAACATTGGGAAAAAAAGATTAGTGTGAAGATGGGATTAACTCTCCCTGGCCCATTTTTAGATTTAATCACCAGAAGTGTGTATTTACTCCATTTATCCTTAAGGGGGGGGGGATCTGTGACCCACTTGTGTATGGTAGTGGGTGACCAATCAGAGTTAACTGACTGCCCCCTGGGCAGTCCTATGCAAAGGTATAGCTGCAATTGGTCCATGTAAAGTGGAAGGAAGGCACAGGAAGTGACGAAAGGAAAGGTCTTTAAAAATGGCAAAAACTTCCTGTGACCAGTGCTTTTGCCTTGGAACTTGTAAACCTTAAAATTCCTTAGACTTATAAATGTTGGAAATTTCACCATTGGGGTATTTCATACTTGGAAAATTTCTTACTGATAGTCTATTGGAATGTGAACCCCATTGGCATGGGAGGTTCCTCCACCTCCCTTCTTAAGATTACTTTAGGACAGAAACCTTTTGCTGAACAATGGAAAGGACTTTGACCTATGCTTAAGCATAGAACAGGAATTTCTTTGAGTCATGATTGATTTTAGAATTGATACAATGGAGATACTTGGAATCAATCTCCACCCTACTCAGTCCTAACAGGATTGAGGAAGGGCTGCAGCATAGATCAAAATTTAATTATTCCAATCTCTACCCTACTCAGGTTAACAGGATTTAGGAAGGGCTGTAGAAAAGGATCAAAGATTTAATTATTTGAAAATATGACCTTCAACAGACATGTGCAAAGCCAGAGACCTCTGGGTGGTCCTGGGTTAAGTTAGAGCCACCATTGGCACAGGGAAATTGATGGACAGGTGATTGGTAGATGTGAGGACTGAGGGGAGGGAACTTGGATGGTTTCCTTAAAGAGAGAGGGCTCTGAAGACTCATGGTGGTGGTTGAGGAGTTTGTCTGAGTGGTTGGAGTGTGCTCTGAGAAGCTTGCTCTGAAGGAAGCTGAAGGTGGGGGCCTCTGAGACTGTTTCTCCATTTTGGTCACGTGAGTAATAGGGACTGATCTCTTTTCTTTGCCCCAGCTATCTAAGGGCTTGGGCCTTTTGGCCCAGCCTAAACAGAGGGGGTATTTAAGCCCTATTCCCTTCTCTCCCCTTTATCTCTCTCTCTTTCTCTCTCTCTCTCTCTATCTCTAATTCCTTTCTTCCTCCTATTGTAATTAAACTCCATAAAAGATTTACTGCTGACTTGAGTTTTCATTTAGGAATTACATATCTGAATTCCTTGGCGACCTTAAATTAATATATATCAGTCTTTTAAAGTGATTTCCTTGTCACAACTTGACCTTGAAGGAGCTCCAGCTTGGGGACCTCAGAAAGATCTTTGATTTCTCTTTAGAACTACCACATGGATGAGTGAAAAAGGCTGACTCCCTTTCCTGGCTTTTCTGGAGGTACAAGCCTCTGGAGAGGCCTTTCCTCTTGGAGGAGGCCTTGTGGCTAGAACCCTTGTTTAATCAACCTCTGGGACCCCTGTGCTGGGGCCTCTGAAGCCCTGCCTGGTTCAGACTGGGCTGGAGTAATTATGGACTCTCCTTTATTTCCTTACTTTCACTCTTTCTCCTTTTGTAAATAAACTACTATAAAAAAGTTTGCCTTAGTTTCCTCATCTCTCAAACAAACTGGAGAAAGAAATGGCAAACCACTCCAGTATCTTGGCCAAGAAAACTGAAACAACTGAACAACATTTTCCTGCCTCTAAGCTCAGGGTGCTGTCTGCTATGCCACCCAGCTATAGTCTCCGATTTTAAATAAAATAATCAGCCTCAAACTTTAATAAAGTAATAATAGCTATAAAAAAGTCATTCTGACTTGAGATCTATTCATTTTGGCAACCACACTCATATATTTAGTCCTACCTTTTTATTTTAACCCTTACATTCGCACCAACAAGGCTACATGGATATAATACAGCCAGCTAATGGGAACCTTAACTACCAATCAAACTAGTAAGAAATGTGCACTAAATGTACTGGAATGGGCTGTTCTCTGCCCCATTCTTCCCTGGATTTGTCTCAGGCCCAAGTATAAGGGCACAACAATGAGATGTCATGGTGACTGGATCTTAAGATGGTGAAAATACTGACTTGGAGCAAAGCTAGGGGAGAGGAAGTAGGTGGGGGCCCATGGCACAGATGATATAAAACTAAGACACACCATTGCAGAAAGAGCCCTCTGCCCCCAAATCATAGAATCATTGATTCCAAAGAGGCCATCAAGCCTAACACCCTTATTTTACAAATAAGGAAACACACCAAGGCAGATTAAGCGTCTTCCCCTGGGTCATAAAGGTGTTAACTGTTTAAGGTAGGATTCAAACTCAGAGTTTTCCAAGTTAGCCACTAGCTGGCAGCTCCCTGGGACAAAGTACCAGTCAGTCAATCAACTAGTATTTAGTAAGTGCCTATTCTGGTGCCAGGCACTATGCTAAAAGTTGGAGATACAAAGCAAAGCAAAGACAGTCCCTGCCCTCAAGGCTCTCATAGACTAATGTAGGAGACAACATATAAACAACTATGTGTAAACAAGACAGAGACAAATTAAATTGAGGATAATCTTAGAGGGAAGCCCCTTAGATTAAGGAGGACTGGAAAAGACTTCTGGGAGAAGGTAGGACTGAAATGAGAATTGAAGGAAGCCAGGGAATCCAGGAGTAGAGATGAAGAGGGAGGGCATTCCAGGAATGAGGGACAACCAGGAAAAATGCTTCGTAAGGAAGCCAGTGTCTCTGGATCCACAGAGCGTGTGGAGGGGAGAAGGGTGTAGGAAGACTGGAAAGGTCGGAGGGAGATAGGCTATGAAGGGTTTGGGAAGCCTGGAGAGTTTAGCAAGCCATTGATGTTTACTGAATAGAGGGGATGACACTGTCAGGCCCACATTTTAGGAAGATAAATTTGACAGCTGACGATGGATTGGCAAGAAGAGTGGTAAGGCAGAGAGACCAACCAGCAGGATAGTTACAGAGCTGGGGTGCAAGCTGATGAGAGCCTCCATCAGGGTCCTGGCAAAATCAGAGAAGAGAAGGCACCAAATAAAAGAGATGTAATGAACGTAGAAATGGCAGAACTTGACTGCTGATTGTTTATGGTGGGTAAGAAAGATTGAGGATTCCAGAACCTAAATTGTGAGCCTGGGGACTGGGAGGAGAAGGATGCCTTCCACAGTAATAGGGAAGATAGCAAAGGGGGATTTGGGGAGAAAGATACTAAGTTTCATTTTGGACATGATGAGTTTAAATGTCAATAGTACATACAGTAGGAGATGTCTAAAAGGTAGTTGGAAATGTGAGATTGGAGGTTAAGAGAGAGGTTAGGGCTGGACAAGTAGATCTGAGAATGATCTGCATAGAGATGAAACATCATAGGAACTAATGAGATCATCAAATGAAATAGTACAGAAGAGAAAAGGGTCCAGAACAGAATCTTGGGGAACCCCCAGTGTTAGCAGGTCTGATTTGAATGCAAATTCCCTAAAGGAGATGGAAGAGTGCTCAGAGAGGTAGAAGGAGAATCAGAAGAAAGTAGTGTCCCAGAAACCTCCAGAGAAGAGACTACCAAGGAGAAAAGGATGATCAATAATGTCAAAGGCTGCAGGGAGATCAAAAAATATGAGAAAAGTTCATCAGATTTGGCACTTAAGAGATTGTAATCGCTTTGAAAAAAAAAGATTTGGTTGAATGATGATGTCAAAAGACAGATTGCATTGAGTTAAGAAGAGAATGAGAAGAAAGCAAGTGGAGGAATCCATTATAGACAGCCTCCTCATGGAGTTGGGCCACAAAAGGGAGAAATGATATTAGAAGATGGCTAGCAGGGATGGATGGATGGATGGATGGACGGATCAAAGAAAGGTTCTTTGAGATTTGGAGAGACATGGGCATGTTAATAGGTAGAAGGGAAGCAGCCAGTAGACAGTGAGTGATTGAAGATTAGGGAGAGAAGAAGAATAATACAGAGGCAGTCTGCTGGAGATGGGATAGAATGGGATCTCTCGTGTGAAAGAGGGGTTCACCTTGGCAAGGAAAAGGGCTTCCTCTTCATACAAAACAGGAGTAGCAGGAGGAAATCGTAGCAGATGGCACCTGAGTCATGCGAGATGAGGAAGAGGAGAAGATGGAGTTTCTGAGGTCCATGAAACAGCTCCCTGAGTATTTGTCATACCCATCTTACTTGATTTCAGCCTCCTTGAGGCAAGAACTACGTCATTTAAAATCTTGGAATCTGTTGAAACTGCTGGAGGTGAGAACACTTCCAGCACCAAGAAGTGACATCTTGAGAGGGAGAAAGAAATCTACGCAAAACAGACCCAAAGAACTCATTGAAAAGAAGAGTTTAGAAATATTCTTCCATATGTGAATAGACATCACGGCTTACAGCCTTTGACAAGTCATTGGCCAGAATGGCCAACTTGAATGATCACACAAAGGCTTCACTGGGTTTAATTAGGAAGACATCAAAGCATGGAATAATAACAACAGTTAATATTCATATAACACTTTAAGGTTTGCAAAAACTTTACATGCACTTTCTCATTTGATCCTCACAACTCCTTGAAATAAATTTATGTTAGTATTATCTCATTTTATAGATGAAGAAACTGAGGCCAAGAGAAATTACGTGGCTTGCCCAGGGTCACACAGCTAGGAAGGGACTAAAGTAAGATTTGAACCCAGAGTTCTTGACCCCAAGCCCAGCACTCAGTCCACTGTGAAATATCTCTTACATCAAAAATAAGGTACTGATACTTCAATAGACCCATAATTGCTTCAAGGAAGGTACTCTGTCCCAAACTCTTGACCCCAACTCATCCGTGAGCACCTCTAACTTGTGTGACTCTTGCCAATATCCTTCCCTAAATCCTCCAAAGAGGGTGCATGTCTTCATGCAAGTTGGGGACCTTGCCTTGCTGATTCTCTTGAGAGCAACAAACAACGGGGCACGTGGGCTGCCCACTGGTGAGCCCACAGGAAAGTGAGGACACCAAACAGTTACAGCAAAATGAAAACGTTGCACAGTGTTGCTCTGTGAAACATCTGATGATGCTTCATAAATCCATAGTTCCTGCAGCCTCCTCCCTAAGTAAGAAAAATACTAATAGTTTGTACACGTATACTAATAATATCATATACACATATCATATAGAACTTCAAGGCTCCATAATACAGTGATATATAGGCAGATATGTGTACGTATGTGTATTTATATGCGATTACATAGGAATGCATATATTTGTATGCACATGAATCACATATGTAAATGTACATGTGTATACATCATCTCACAACAACAACAATAAGAGCTAGCTATTTATAAATTGCTTTAAGGTTGGCAAACATCTCATCTTATCCTCCGAACAGCCCTGGGCAATAGGTGCTACTATTTCCCCCTTTTTATAGATGGGGAAACTGAGGCAGGCAGAGGTAAAGTGATTTTTCCCAGGGTCACACAGCTGGTAAGTGTCTAGGCTGAATTTGAATTCATGGCTTCCTAACTTCTGACTCTGCTGTCTTATCTAGCTGCCAGATCCATAAGAAATGCCTCAGATCTGTATGTCTGAACTTCCCAATATTATTATTATTATTATTATTATTATTATTATTATTATTATCCCTCACCTTCCATCTTGGAATCAATACTGAGTATTGGTTTTAAGGGAGAAGAGTAATGAGGGCTAGGCAATGGGGGTAAGTGACTTGCCCAGGGTCACACAGCTAGGAAGTGTCTGAGATGAGATTTGAACCCAGGACCTCTCATCTCTGGGTCTGACTCTCAATCCACTGAGCTACCCAGCTGCCCCCTCCCCAACAATATTATAACCAGCCAACAGGAGAAGATGGTGTTTGATTGAATCAACTATTTTTCTGCATATATACTAAAGAACCCTACAACAACTGGTTGGTTGATTACAAATGGAAGGAGGTCATGTAGTCTACGGAGAGATCCAGTCCTGGACTTGGAGTCAATTAATCAGTCAATCAAGCAACCATTAGCATTTATGCTTCCTTTGTGCTAGGCACTGTGCTGAGTAAACTCTGGGGCTACAAAAAAATAAAAGAATCCTGATAGTTGCTAGTCATGTGATCCCAAGAATGTCAGAGAACCGCACCAGACAGCTAGTACAGCCTTTATTTAGAAAAGAATCTTTTTTATAACATTCTCAACCAGCGATCATCCATTCTTCCTCTGAAGTCCTCCAAGGACAGGGAGCTCATTACCTCGTGAGTCAGCACATTCCCTCTCTAATAGAGCAAAACATTAGCTTTTCCTTACATCAAGCCTAAACTTTCCTTTTAGGAACCAGGGACCAAACAGACCAAAGCTAAGCCCTTTCCCACATGACAGTCCTGTGGATGCCTGAAGACAGCTGTCCTGCCTTCACCGTGTCTTCTCAAGGCTCAGGGCCCCCCATTCTTTCAACAGATCCTTCTGTGACATGGACTCAAGGGTTTTCAGCCTCCTGGTGGCCCTCCTCTTTGTGCTGATCCCCTCTAAACTGTGATCTCCTAGAATGTGAATCCCTTGAAGGCAGAGATTGTATTTGCCTTTGTCTTAGCACAGTCCATTCATTCATTTCAATCACTTTATTTCTTTATACCTCAGCTTCCTTATTTATAAAATGGGATTAATAATACCTATAAAGTCTAGCTCATAGGACTGTCAGGAGCCTCAAATGAGAGACCTAAAAAGCTTTATAGGAGAGAGCTAGATTGGCTCAGTGGAGAGAGCCAGGTCTGGAGATGGAAGGTCCTGGATTCAAATCTTGCCTCAGATACTTCCTAGCTGGGTGACTCTGGGCAAGTCACCTTACCCCCATTGTCTAGCCCTTACCACTCTTTTACCCTGGAACCAGTACTTAGTATGGACTCCAAGACAGAAGGTAAGGGTTAAAGATTAAGTTAAAAAATGCTTTAGAAAGTACTTTAACTCATTGGCTAATTATAACCATAGCAGATGTTCATTGACTTGACCAAGGTGACACCACTAATGAGTAGGAGAACCAGAATTTGAATCCTGGTTCTGACTCAAGCCTAATACTCTTTTTACCACCCTCCATCTCTAGTCAGTGAATCAGAACAGTCCTTTATCAGCACTAAAGTTCTATGACTTCTAGAAATGGAGAGACAGCACCATGTAATTGATATAACACTGATCTTGGAGGAAGGAAGTCCTTGGTTTAAATTCTGCCTCAGATCCTTCCTAGCTCTGTGACTCTGGGTAGGCTATTTTCTCTCAGCCTCAGTTTCCTCACTGGTTAAATGAAGGTATTGATTCAAAGGTCCTTAAGATTCCTTCCAGCTCTATCTACAATCTGAGGATTCTCTCTAAATGTAATCGGTGGCTGCCACTCGAACCCAGGAATGGCTCAACTCATCCATGAAAATAATGGTGAAGGATCTTACCAAGAAAAGTCCCCTGAAAACCAAACACCCAACGTTGCCCTATTTCCCAAGAAAGGTTCTATAAAAAGAGGTTAGTATTTCCTTTCCAAATTCATTGATCATTTACCTTCTGTCTCTAGCACATGCTCTAAGCTGGTACCCAGCATGCTCCAAATCCACATGCTGGAGAAAGACCAAGGCCTGCTTTATAAAAGAAACTGGATTTCCAAAGACAAAGGCAATAATACTGAGAGTTTGCCAGGACGAAGCCAAGGGCCAAATTTAGTTCATTCATCAGGCATCAAATCCTTCAGGAGTTAATCAGATGTTAGATGGTACCAAATCAGTAGGTGGAAGGCCTTGGAGAGAGGACCCAAAGGGATTTCAGCTTTCTGTTCCAAAAATTCTTTTAACACACACACACATGGGCATCAGGACAAGAGAGGTCCTTGTCCTGATTGAAACCATGTGCTCATGGACAGAGGCAGCTGACTAGACTCGGTGAGTTTGGAGTTAGTCACACTTCTTTATGAGGTTACCTGCCCTTCTCTGGGGTCCAAATATGAGACAAAATCAAAGAGCCGGGCAACCTGACGGAGGGGAAAAAAAACAATCATTGGTGTTGTTCCAACAACATGGCGCTAGAAGGAGCCACATTGACCTCTTGACATTTAGTCATCTACAGACTTTTGAATATTTCCAAGCACTGGGTACTGGGAGAGATAAGAAGCTCTATAAGGCATCATCCCTTTTCCTAAGAAGTTTATGGTCTAGGAGGGGAGATGGGCTCCATATACATGAAACAAGGCAGTACAAAGAACTTTGGGTTTGAAATCAGAAAGACCAGGGTGTGAATCTCAGATCTTCCCTCTTACTGTCTTGGGCACATTATTTAAAGTGGATCTCAATTTTCTTATTTCTAAAATGAAAGGGTCAACCACATGATGATCTCCAAGGATCCTTCTGGTGCTATGTCTATGATTCTACTCATAAGCAAGTCAAGACATCACCGATGATATCATTGGACCTTTTTGAAAATGAAGGATGAACAACAACAATTAATAAATTAATGCAATAAAGGAAGAAAGGTTATCACAGACTAGTGCCAAGCTAGAAGGGTTTCTTAGAGAAGATGGGATGTGAGTTCACTAGGATTTGAACAGAAAAGGGGAAGAAAGGCACCCTGGGAAAGGCAAGTAGCATCAGCAGAAATGAGCAAAGAAAAAGCATATTCCAGATGCCTGGGAAAGAGTTTGTTTGGGAGAGAAGCAAGTAATTGTGCTAGAAATTTGGGGCCTAATTATGAAGGGCCTTGAAGGTCAGGTGAAGGAGTTTGAACTTTAATCAATGGGCAATGGCAAAAGGCTTTGGAATGGGGGACCAATGTGATCAAAATAGGGTTTTAGGCAGATGTTAGTGAGCAGGATGGATTGGAATTACAGATCTTGCAAAAGTTGGGAGTGGGGTGGGGCAGGAAATAGGCCTATTTGTACAAAAATATTTATTGCAGCTCTTTTTGTGGTAGCAGAGAATTAGAAATTGAGAAGTTGTCCATCAACCAGGGAAAGACTGAACAAATTGTGGCACATGATAATTATGGAATAGTATTGTGCAAGCAGGATGATTTCAGAAAAAGCTCGAAAGACTTACATGAACTGATGCAAAGTGAATTAAGCAGAACTCAAAGGAACATTGTACACAGTGACAACAATATTTTTTGATGAGCGACTATGAATGACCTTGTCATTCTCAGCAACGTAGGGATCTAAGACAATCCCAGAGATTCGTGATGGAAAATGCCATCTACTCCCCCAGAAAGAACTGATGGCATCTGAATGCAGCCTGAAACATTCTAGATTTCATTTTCTTTCTTCTTTTTTTCCATTTGACAACTTCCACAAAATGACTAATATCCAAAAATGTTTTACATGATTACAAATGTAAAATTGATAAAATATTTTATTATTGATTGTCTCAGGGAGGGGAGAGGTCAGGGAGGTTTAGAAGAAGGAAGAGAATTTGGAACTCAAAACTTTAAAAAAAGAATGTTAAAAATGGTTTTTACATGTAATTGGGGCAAATAATTATTAAAAAAAGGAATTTCAGATCTTGGAGGAAGAGAAGACAGAAGACTGCTGTAGCAGTCTAGGTATAAGAAAGTAAAGACCTCAACCATGTTGGTAGCAGGGGATAGAGCAGGTAACCAATAAATTACTATTATTATTAATTATATTGGGGCAGCTAGGTAGTGCAGTGGATAGAGTGCCAGGCCTGGAGTCAGGAAGACTCCTCTTCTTGAGTTCAAATCTGGCTTGAGACATTTACTAGCTGTGTGACCTTATACAAGTCACTTAATCTTGTTTGCCTCAGTTTCCTCATCTGCAAAATGAGCTAGAGAAGGAAATGGCAAACCACTTCAGTATTTCTGTGAGAAAACACCAAATGGGGTCATGAAGAGTCAGACATGACTGAACAACAAGAAGATACCATCAGAGTCCAGGCCCATCATACCTGACAAGGACATAGCAACTCAGCTTTCTCTGGCTCATTTTACAGATGGGAAAACTGAGGTAAATAGGGTGAAGTGACTTGCCAGTGTCATATACCTAGGAAATGTCTGAAACTAGATTTGAACTCAGGAAGAGTATTCCCGACTCCAGACCCAGAGCCTATTCATTGCACCACCTAGTTGCCCTTTTGTATCTCTACCAAGTGCCCATCAATCTATCAATCAATCAATATTTATTAAGTGCCTACTATGTGCCAGGCACTATGCTAAGCTCTGGGGATACAAAAAGAGGGAAAAGATAGTCCTTGCCTTCAGGGAGCTCACAATTGAATGGGGAAGACAACAAGCAAACAAATATGTACAAAACAAGAATTTTAAAAGAGAAAGCACTAGAATTAAGAGGGGTTGGGGGGCACCTAGGTGGACAGAGGGTCAGGCCCAGAGACAGGAGGTCCTGGGTTCAAATGTGACCTCAGACATTTCCTAGCTGTGTGACCCTGGACAAGTCACTTGACCCCCATTGCTTAGCCCTCACCACTCTTCTGCCTTGGAACCAATAAGTAGTCTCAATTCTAAGACAGAAGGTCAAGGTTTAAAAAAATACTTATTAAACTGAATTGTGGCAGGGAAGGAGGTCAATGTAGGCAAAGGAGACAAGGGACTGTGAGGTCTGATGGAAGTCACCAGGGTGGACATTAGTTACTGAGGATGATGCCGTGCTATGAAGCAGAGGGGAAAATGGGATCCAGGCACTTCAACTCATTGCAGAAATGGCCATGGATGCTGCAAGTCCCAGCCTAGCCCAGCATGGAAGGGAACATCAAACTCTCCCATTTCAGATTTCCCAAGGGAAACTCGAGTCATCTGTCAGTCATTTCTTGTGCAGAGTTGCTGAACTGACATTAGGAAGTTACAAGCAGCAGAAAGAAAGAGGGTCATGATAACAATGATTCATATTTAAAGAACTCTGAAAGATTTACAAAGGAGCTATCTGAAAACCCCCGTGAAGTTTATAGTTCAAATATTTACCAGATGAGGAAACAGTACCAGGAGTTCTGTGGCTTCATGAACGACCTATATCAAATGGCTTGCTATCTGAGGAAGGAGGGAGGGGAAGAATGTGGACATTTTGAAAATTTGAAAATTTCAAATTTTTAAATGAAAAGTTTAGAAAATTTTCAAAATTTAAAATTAAAATTCAAAATTTCAAAATGAAATAAAAAATTTTACATTTAATTGGGGAAAATAAAATATTACTTTTAAAAAAGTGCTGTGACTTGTCCAAGGTCACCCAGCGTGTAGATGTTGGAACCAAGACTCTAACCTAGGTACCTAGACTCCAAGTCGTTAGACTTGTCCAGTTCAGAAAGCAAAGAGAAAGGCACCAAATGCCATGTTGAAATGTGGGTTTGATGGATCCAGTGCTAGGAAACATTCTTTGAGCCCCTCTTCCATCCTGGCCCAGGGTCTAGAAGCTTACTGACTTTCTTTCCCCCTGAATGGCCATTAGTGGTAGAGCCCTGACCTCCAAGACCCAGTTGAGGGTTTGGTTTTTATCCATGACTGTCCTCCTGGACAATGGACTGCTCTCCCAAAGGCCTTGATAACTCTCAAGTTTCACATTCAATGAGATATTCCTGGGCCCAGAGAATTGCCACCCTGGGCTATACTAGTGACTTATCCTGCAGAGTCTACTGACCTCTGGGACCTGGATCTCAGAATAGGAATGTCCCCAGCTCCCACTGTTATGCCCATTTGTGTTCTTGTTCTGCCTTGTACCCTCTGGGGATCAGAACTCCCTTCTGGTTCTTTCAGCCCTGAGTTTCCCCGCTCACTTAAGGAGATGGAAGAAGCCACTGGAGTAATTGAGTGAAGGGATTGGCGCAGCAATTATCAAGAGGTTGTGCTTGTTTACAGCTTCATGGAGAACTAAAAAAAATCAGTTTACCTACTCCATTTTTCTTCTCTTAGGTAGGTCTGGACTCAATGAACTGTAGTATTATAGGAAAAGGCATCATTGCATAGTGGGTAGAGTCAGAAAGACCTCAGTTGAATGCTTGATAAAGACACTACTGCTATAAGACCTTGAGTGTGGAGTCAACTAGGTGGCTCAGCTCTAAGTTTAGTGATGAGAGGTCTTGGGTTCAAATATGGCCTCAGACACTTCCTAGCTGTGTGACCCTGGGAAAGTCACTTAATCCCCTTTGCCTAGCTGTTGTCGTTCTTTATACACACTGTAATCTTTATATACAGTAAAATACATGATATTTTAAAAATACACATTATGTACATTAAAACACACAGTTCTAAGAATGGAAGGTAATTTTTAAAAACAAATAAATCAATAAAAACTTAAAAAGATCCTGGGTGAATTACTGAAAGCCCTCTGGGACCAGTGACTTGCCCCAGGTTTGTGCTCAATATTTGTGTGACTTTGGGTAAGACAAGTTCACCTTTTAGAGTTTGTTTTTAACCTGTAAGTGCAGAATAATAGCAGCACCTACCACATAGGGTTGTAAGAAATAAATGAGAAAACACAAGGCTCTGCAAATCTGAAGGCACAGTCTAAAGCTCTAAAATAAAGTGGAGAAAGGTCCATTCCTAGAGGCACGCTGTATAAATAGGTCAGTCACTCCCAGAGGGCTTTCTCTGTCCAATGACCACATAAGGTTGCCATGAATGGAGACCATGGACAGTGTCAACAAGAGCAAACAACTAGGACAGAAACTCAGGACAGCAAGGACTGCTTTGCTTTTCTATTTGTATCCCCAGCACTTAGCTGAGGATATTTCTTTGTTGTTGTTCAGTTGTGTCTGACTCTTGGTGACATCATTTGGGGTTTTCTTCCCAAATATACTGGAGTGGTTTGCCTTTTCTGTCTCCAGCTCATTTTACAGATGAGGAAACTGAGGTTAACAGGGTGAAGTGACTTGCCTAGGGTCACATAGCTAACCTTTTTCAGCTCATTTGACAGATGAGGAAACTGAGGCCAACTGGGTGAAGTGTCTTGCCCAGAGTCACATAACTAATATCTGAAGTCACATTTGAACTCGGAAAGAAGTCTTCCAGATTCCATGCCTAGCATTCTATCCACTCTATCAAGTAACTGTCCTCTGAGATTATCTTCCACCTCTTTTTTAAAAAAAAAATCCTTTTGTTTTAGAATCAACACTAAGCATTGGTTTTAAGGTAGAAGAGTGATAAGGGCTAGACAATTGGGGGAAGTGATTTGCCCAGGATCACACAGCTAGGAAGTGTCTGAGGCCAGATTTGAACCCAGGTCCAGGTATTCTTGTCTCCAGGTCTGGAGGAGGCCAGACTCTCTATCCACTGAAATACCTAGTCACCCCTCCTTCCATCTACTCTTAAAATACCTGTTTATATATGCATTTTCCCCTCTCTCCTCAATAGAATGTAAGCTCCTTGAGGCCAGAGACCATCTTTCTTTTTCCCCTTTTGTATTTGTATCCTTATCCCTTAGTGCATTGCCTGGCAACTGAGCTTCATACATCCTTTTCCTCCTTCCCTCCAATCCTTCCCTTCTTCTTTTCCATAGCATGTCATTTGCTTTAACTGAACTAGACTCAAAATGGACATACTCTGAGGAACTGACCCAAGAATAAGAGATTCTTAGACCTAGAGCTGGTAGAACCTTCAGAGGCCAACTAGATCAGCTCCATCTTTTTTTTTTTAAAGATAGGAAGGAAACCTATAGGGAGAGATGAAGTAATGCTCCTGAGATCATATAGGCATTAAGTAGGAGAGCTGGCATCTGAACACAGTTCTTCTCAGTCCAAACCCAGTATTTCTTTCTACTTTCCCATGCTACTTCAGGGTGGAAACACTTCCTACCCTTCCATCTTTGTTTTCAGATCATCAAACAACTGCCTTAAAGAAAAACTGAGAGCCAGGCCTTGAGATGGTAGGTCCTGGGTTCAAATCTGGCCTCAGACACTTCCTAGATGTGATTTTTAGATTTTCTCCATTTTGCTTAGTTTAGCCCCCAGGAATGTATACACCCATACTACACTGGCATGTGCTAGCAAGTGACAAATCAGAAACAACTGACTGTCCCTTGGGCTGTCCTAAGCCAAGCTTGAGCCACCATTGGCACATGTGAGACTCAGGAAGTGATGCGGAGAGCTGCCTTTGGACTTCTCATCACTTCCTGTGAGCAGGCCTGGGTGCTAGTTGACCCTGGAACTTGAGCCTGGAGGAGTTCCCTCAGACAGCTTCCTTGAGATGGTCGTGTGGTGAGTGATAAGACTGACTCCCTTTTCCCTTGGCTCTCTGGGGAGGTCTTTTGGCCAAGGCCTTTGAACTCCTGCCTGGCTCAGCCTGATCTGGAGCAGTTTGAATTAACTCCTTTTCTCTCTCTCTCTTAATTTCTTCCACCTATTGTAAATAAATCACCATAAAATTCCATTCTGATTTGAGTGCTTCATTGGGATTTAGAAATTAAATCCTTGGCAACCAATTAAATTTATATTCAGTCTCAACCCTAAATTTACAGCTTCACAGTCTGGCTAATCTATGAAGGTTGTGACTAGTGCCCTCAAAATTCCCTGAATTTTCTTTCCTCTTACTCTACTTCCTCCTCACTTAGTCAGTCTTTTTAACAGCTAAATTGGCTTCAAAACACAGCTGCTAGATCAGGTGAGTATAAAACATTTCTTTGTCTCTTTTCTCCTTAAATTGAATGGAAAAACAGCCATTTTTCTTTTTAACTTTAAGCGGCAGGGCCCTGGGGTCTTAGCTGGGGAAGCTGTTTCTAAATAGGGAACAAACAATCCAATTAGCTAACCCTTGATGATAAACAGTGAGGAAACTCTGGAAAAGGAACCCTTGCTTCAATCTCTAGCAACAAAAACTAGATCACCAGAGTAAAGGTAGTGAGTTAGCTTAAAACCCATTTTCCTGCTTTTCAGCCTGTAGGTTTTAAAATTTGAGTGGGCTTTGCTCAAAGCAAATGCAAGTTAGGCTGAGGGAATAAGGAAAGACCACTTGTGACCCCTTCCAAACTTAGTTTTAAAAAGAGCCTCTGCCTCAGGCAAAAGGCTTTGTGTTGTCTACCCCTTCACACCTAGGAATTTGAACTGATTAGGCTATGCATAAAAGCCACACCTAACTGCCTAGCCAAAAAGAAAGAAAAGAAAATTTACAACAAAATAAGACCCTTGGCAGTAGAACCATCTACTGACAAAAGGCAAAATTACAGGCAACTTAATGTTTGACTTTAGGAATATATATGGTTATAGCCAGTTCACAACTTACTTAACAACTGGCTTATCAGCTCCATGACCAAATTTGTAAATGTATTATTCCTTGTCTCTCTGAAATGGCTCATTCCAGAGGACTTATGGCTATGTCTAATCGCTGCACTACTCCTCCTTGGGATTTTACATGTTGGAGCTGTAATATTGTATCTAATTTTCTCTAAGAGAGCCCTAGAAAAAGGCTGGACATTATAAATTTTTTCTAATCATAGTAGATCAACTGACCAGATGGCTGGAAGCATTTCCTACAACCCAAGCCACAGCGGCTTTTGTTGCTAAGGTGCTTTTAAAAGAAATTATTCCTTGCTTTGGCCTGCCAGCACATATTGATTCTGATAGAGGAAGTCATTTTACTGATTCTGTTCTAAGTCATATATATTCTTGCTTGGGGATAACTCCCAAATTCCATGTTCCATATCATCCCCAAAACTCAGGCCAAGTTGAAAGAATGAACAGAGAACTTAAAAGTATGTTTGGCAAATTATGCACTGAGACACATCTAAAATGGCCTGAAATTCTCCCTCTGGCCCTATTTTATCTTAGAAGCAGGCCTAGAGGAGACTTACATATTTCACCATTTGAGATGCTTTTTGGACATCCACCTATACAGGCTAAGCCTTTCTCCCCTGCATATACATCACTATTAGGGGGAGATACTTGTATTGCTTCCTATATACAGGAATTACAGCACAAACTGCATGAACTCCATGAATCTGGAGCTTCAGTACAAGCTGGACCACTAGGCTTTTCACTTCACGACCTCAACCCAGGAGACAAGGTGTATATAAAGAACGTCCAATGTACTGGAGCAACTCAGCCTTCCTGGGAAGGGCCATTCCAAATAATGTTAACTATTCCAACATCTATAAAAATTGGAGAGAAGGACTGTGGGATTCATTTCTCACATGTAAAGAGAGAATCTTCTATTGAAACTGATTGACTGTATCCTGTACATGCAGTGGAGATAATAATCCATTGACAAGTGGATGCTTTTTTTTTTAACACATTGAATGCCTGAATTTTTTTTCTCTTTTCTCCTTTTCCTTATTTTTTTCTTTTCTTTTCTTTTGATTAGAATATTTGATTTTTCCCTTTTCTCATTTCTTGTACTTAAGGTACATAAATCAATATTAATTTTTATTCTACAATAATATAAGTTAAAAAAAATATATATATATATACACTTGCTATAATATTAATGCATACCCAAACAACTCTAGACTGTGGGAACCTGCCATTAATTGATAATTGTTATGGAACTGTGATTAATATTTGTGTCTGATTCTAGGAAATGGGATAAAAAAGGAGCACAGACTTAACCTGAATAGTGCCAAGAAGAGCCCACAGCTCAAAACAAGAAATAAACCAATCCAGGTAGAATTGATGCACTTCTAAACCAATACAAAGGACTTGAACTTAGTGTGAGACTCGAGGTTGTGATGCTTGACATATGTTAAGACATAGGCCTTCCTTGTATCCACATTCTTTGTGAAAATATGTACAGACAAGTACCAAAGTTTGGCTATCATCCTGGCTCCCTCTATCCCTGAGAATGAAGGTAAAATCAGACCAGGGAATGATACTTCCCTACCAAAATAAAAATCTGGTCCTTTTTTCTCTCTTAATAGTATGGCAACTTCCTGTAAGTGGGTAAGTGAAATATTACTGCATTCTGTGCTACAGACTTGTGGGATTAGAAATTACTTTAATTGGACCCTAATACAAGGGCCTATTAGAAATTTATTCTTGCTTACTCGAAATTTTATATACAAAGATTTTCGATATTTTGATATTCTTTAAAATTTTTTTTGAATTTTTTGAATTCTTTAAAAAAAAGGTTTAATTTTCTTCAATTCTTTTTTTCTTTCTTTTTGATAATTTGACTCACACACCCCATAACTAAACTTTGCATCCTGAGCTGAACTGGGTGTTTCTCAAACACCCTCTTCAGGGGGGATTGTATTTTTATAAAATCAAAGATTTAAATTTTTTGTTTGAGAAAGATCTTCAGTGAAGAAGCTTGCTAACTCCTAAAATCCAGAGAATGAACTGTTTGCAGAAAGCACCTAAAACCTTACACTATCAGGAAGATCCAGAATGAACTTTGGGGTGTGGTTGATTGAACTGAAGGTTGATTAAACATTTATTTTGAATGTACACTTTTATACCAAAAGGGGACTGCCCCCTAATTGGCTTTTGTCAATGTGCCTAGCAAAACATTGGTTTTGCTGTATCTCTCTCTTCTATTTCCCTCTTATCTCTTAACTATTGTAGTTTTCCTCTTAGAAGTTAAAATTTTGTATGCACCTGCAGTTAGAAAATTTTGGGATGCAGAATGCTTATGTTTAGTGATCAATTGGGGAGACTAGTCAGTTCCCCAATCATCATCAGGAGGATTGTGACTTTTTAGATTTTCTCCATTTTGCTTAGTCTAG
Organism: Monodelphis domestica; assembly: GCF_027887165.1. Lineage (NCBI taxonomy): Eukaryota > Metazoa > Chordata > Mammalia > Didelphimorphia > Didelphidae > Monodelphis > Monodelphis domestica. Next base: position 724,685,879 of record NC_077227.1, on the reverse strand, counting down.
TCCCCAGGAATGTATACACCCATACTACACTGGCATGTGCTAGCAAGTGACAAATCAGAAACAACTGACTGTCTCCCCAGATGTCCTAAGCCAAGCTTGAGCCACCATTGGAACATTTGAGACTCAGGAAATGATGTAGAGAGCTGCCTTTGGAGTTCTCGTCGCTTCCTGTGATGCACCAGGCCTGGGTGCTAGTTGACCCTGGAACTTGAGCCTGGAGGAGCTCCCTCAGACAGCTTCCTTGAGAAGGTCACGTGGTGAGTGATAAGGTGACTCCCCTTTCCCTTGGCTCTCTGGGGAGGTCCTTTGGCCAAGGCCTTTGAACTCCTGCCTGGCTCAGCCTGATCTGGAGCAGTTTGAATTAACTCCTTTTCTCTCTCTCTCTCTCTCTCTCTCTCTCTCTCTCTCTCTCTCTCTCTCTCTCTCTCTCTCTCTCTCTCTCTCTCTCTCTCTCTCTCTCTCTCTCTTAATTTCTTCCTCCTATTGTAAATAAATCACCATAAAATTCCATTCTGATTTGAGTGCTTCATTGGGATTTAGAAATTAAATCCCTGGCAATAAATTAAATTTATATTCAGTCTCAACCCTAAATTTACCCTTTACACTGTGGGACCCTGGGCAAGTCACTTAACCGCCATTGTCTAGTCCCTACCACTCTTTTTTCTTGGAACCAATACAGAATATTGATTCTAAGGCAGAAAGGTAAGGGTTTAAAAAGAAAAAAAGAAAAACTGGTCAGCAGATTTTCTAAAACAAGTAATTTGGACTGTTTCCTCACACTCGCAGACCTCTACTCTTCTTTGAGTTCAATTAGTTCATCCTTTACTCTCTCTGCCATAGGGTCAAATGAAGTCTCCATGAGTTAAAGACCATGAAGAGGAAAGATTCAGAGAACTAACAACTGAGCTAGAAACTCAGGGATGCATTCTTGGCCCTGATTCCACTCTCAGATGAAGTTTTGTGTATTCATTTGTGGTTGTTCAGTTATTTCTTATTCTTTGTGACCCTAATTTTGGGTTTTCTTGGCAGAGATACTAGAGTGGTTTGCCATTTCCTTCTCTGGTTCATTATACAGCTGAAGAAACTGAGGCCAAGAGGGTGAAGCAACTTGCCTAGAGTCACACTATTAGTGTCTGAGACCAGATTTGAACTCATGAAGATGAGTCTTCCTGATTCCAAGTCCAGGGCTGTTATCCATCTGCCTATGTATTAATCTAGTCATCTGCAAAATGAGTCTGAGAAAAGGGACTTTGCATATTGAATCACTGTGAGAACCTAAACGCAGGACCCAGGAATTATGTTGCAAATAGCCAAACAGTGAATTGATGGGGGGATGTGATGAAACACTTCCTAGCTATTTAAACTCTTCCTTAATTCAGTTTAATCCGCTATTCTGGGGTATCAAGTATACTTTTTGTAGCTTCCAGCTATTTTGGAAGGCAGTTTGTAACCAAAAAAAACAAAACAAAACAAAACACATTTGTACTTAAACCTTCTGGTTGGAGCACAGGTTGCTATGGTAGCATTGGAAAAGAATGCTCCCTTCACTTTCATGTGGTACCCTACAAGTTGGGCATAAAGGAAGGAGAAACCTGGAACACATTATTGATATGGGTTGAGGAATTCTGGGATTGGAGAAAAGACAATCTTGGGGTTCAATCTAATGGCACTCATGTGGCTATGTAACTAATTTGTCTTTGTTTTTTTAAAGCAGCCATGTGGATGGGGAGGAGAACTAGAACAGAAGTATTATTTTTCCTCATCCTTCCTTAAAAGATTCCTCCTTACACCAAGGGTGGGAATGGGATGGAAGGAACAGGGAGTGAACCAAGGTTAATAATAACTACCATTTATGTAGCACCTACTATGTGCCAGGCCCTTTATAAATATTATCTTATTTGTTCCTCACAATCCTGGGAAGGAGGTGCTATTATTATATCCATTGTACAGATGAAGAAACTGAGGCAATTAAGAGCTAATAATAGCTAACATTTATTCAGTAGTGGTTATGTGCCAAGAACTGTGCTAAGTGTTTTATAATTATTCAGTTTTCACAACAATCTTGGGAGGTAGATGGTGTTATTATCCTCATTTTGTAGATGAGAAAACTTGTATAAACAGAGATTAAGTGACTTGCCCAGGGTCATCTGGCTAGTACGAAGATGAGGGGAGATTTAAACTCAGCTCTTTCTGACTCCAAAGTTAGTGCTCCATCTATGGTACCATTTAACTGACCCAAGACAGGATGGAAGAAAGAGTACTAATGCCTATCCTTTGATTGTAATTCTGTCTTTTCTAAGAGAAGAGAAACAAGGGATCTTGACCACAAATTGGTCTGAAGATTTAAAGTATCGTACTCATGAATGTACAGTAGAGATGTTTTTTGATTCAAAATACAAGGATTTGCTGTGAATGATTACAATAATATCAATCAAAAGAATATGTAAACAAAGTAGAAGGCTGCATAATTAATCATTGCAATGATGAGTCCTGGCCCTGGAGAAGAGATGCGGAAAGTGAACCTTCCTCCTGTGGTTAGAGAGCTAGGGGATTGTGGGTATGGAATGTGGCACCATTCAGGCACCCTGACTGTGCTGATTTTACTTAATTGTTTTCCTCTGTTACAAGGGAAGGCTTGGTGGGTAGAGGGTAGAGGATGAGTGTGAGTGTGAGAAAATATCCAGCAATGTCTGCTAAAGCAAAAGATATCTATAAAACTTTAAATAAAATTTTCCATGAGCCAAAAAAAAAAAAGCCATATACTTGAGTCTGGGATTGAAGTAAGAATGACTGTTAATAGTTAAGGAAAAGCAAAAAAGGAACCTTATTCTAAGTAGATGATAATTTTAAGAACTTGTTCTTTCGAGCTTTGGCTTCATTCTTCAATGGTTTTGTTCAGCTATGTGCATATTCACATTTTCTATTTTTAAAGGCACAATTAAGTGGAAAAGCATGTTACTATCCCTGCCTGTTAAGCACAGCTACTAGAAGTCTAGTTTGGAAGGGGACATAATTAAGATACTATTAATCAACCTGGTAGCAGTTCATCCTAACTTCAGAGAGGGTATAAATGACTAGTCAAAATAAATAAATAGAAAGGAAGGAAGGAAGGAAGGAAGGAAGGAAGGAAGGAAGGAAGGAAGGAAGGAAGGAAGGAAGGAAGGAAAGAAGAAGGGAAGGAGGGAGGGAAGGAAGGAAGAAAGGGAGAAAGGAGGGAAGGGAAGAAGGAAGGAAGGAGGGAAGGGAGAAAACGAAGGGAAGAAGGAAGGAGGGAAGAAGGGAAGGAGGGAGGGAGGGAAGGAAGAAAGGAAGGAGGGAAGGAAAGAAGGAATGACAGAAGGAAGAAAGGAAGGAGGAAAGAAGGAAGGAGGATTAGGAAGGGAAGGAAAAGAAGAAGGGAGGAAGGAAAGAAAGGAAGAAAAGGGAAAAGACAGAAGGAAGGAAGGAACGAAAGGAAGATATAAATGCCTAATAGACTTATTTAAGTAAAGTAATAAAAGTTAGTGTTGCAAGATTAGAGATGTTCTACAAGTGATGTGAATTCTAGTATGAAGTGTGTGTGTATCAAGATGGACTTTCACCCAGAGCTTAGGGAGTGGAGCTCAGTTAATTGTTGTACTTTGTACAAAACCACAGAGTCCAGAGAATAAGATAGTACTTGTACCTTTCATTTCTTTCCCTTGTTTTCTCTCTATTACTAGCATTTCTAAAATGACGTCAAATGCATTTATTGGAAAAGTTTCTAGTGAGAGAGGGAGAGTCACTGTCAAAGAAGAAAGAGCTGATGAAGTATAGGAGACAAAATGTGTCAGAGAAGAAGCAAAATAGTTGAACAAATGATTTGAAGGAGACAATAGTGGTTTTGTGGATTAGTAAGCAGCATTTATTAATCATCTGTTAGGTGCTGAGCTCTAGGACAACAGGATGGGCAAACGTTATCTCTGATGTCGAGATTACAGTCTTAGCAAAGAAATAGATGGATTCAATTAATTCGTTAAACATTCATTAGTGAGGAGTATGGGTAAAGCGATGTGAGAGGAGCTGTTAGACCTGAGCTTGGTGACCATGGAAATCTAGTTCTTTCCATAGTTGGAATTATGGATTCATGGCTGAAAAGGAGTCAACTTGCTTACCTTCTCCAGGTAGAGGCAGCAGAGCTGATGCTAAGGACCTCCGTGTACCTGGGAGGGTTGGGCTTACAAGAAAGGAGGGTCAATTTCAGGCTGGGTGAGGAGAAAGGTACCCATCCCAGTGAAGGAACAAGTTCCTTGCAAGTGACAAGAAGAAGCTCTGGGCCCTGGGCTGTTTGACCCTGCTTTGAATGACTTGGAGGAAGGCTTTGGTGACCCTCTTATTAAATGTGCAGAGGACACCAAATTAGGAAGGACAGCTAACATCCTGCACAGCAGAGCCAGGATTCAAGACAAAGTAGGACAATGGACCAAATCTAAGAATGTTAGATTTATCCCTGTTCAATTTCAAATCTCATGCAGAGATTCAAAAAACCAATTTCATAGGTTCAGGTAGAAGCGTGGTTTGACAGGAGCTTATCTGAAAAAGATCTAGGGGGTTCAGTGGACCACGAGATCAAAAGGAGCCATCAGGGTGATGTGGCAGCCCCCTTCCCTGCCAAAAAAAGCTGATGTACTCTTAGGCTGCATTGAGGCACAGCTTTTAGGATTAGGAGGACATGGGCCTGTGTGTTTTGTTCTGGTCCGACCCCATCAGTGCTGGGCAATACGGTTTAGATGAGAGCAATAAACAGGAGGACATCCAGAGGAAAGCAACCAGAATGGGGAAGGGGCCCAAGGGCCTCTGAACTGGTGTGAGGTTCAATAGAAGGAAATGAGGATTTCTAGCTTAGAGAAGATAAGACTCTACAGGGACATGACATAGCTTTGTTCATGGATCTGAATGACATGACTGTCTTTTCTGCCTTGGCCCCAGAACGTTGAGTTCAGAGCCAGAAGGGGCAGTGGGTGGCAAAGAGGCCAATTTAGATTTGATCTTAAGAAAATGCCAGTAAATCACCCTTTGGGATAAAAGTGGGAGGAGCTGCCGTGAGAGCCAGTAAGTTTCTCTTCTCTGAAGGTTTCAAGAGAAGGCCACACGATCTCAGGTTGGATGATGATCTGGGGTGGAGTGATGGCCACCAAGATCTCCTCCAGGTCCGAGATCCCATGATCCTTGGCCCTTGAAAAGGAGATGGGGCTGCCTGGCCTCTGAATGAAACTAGAGCTAAGAAAAAAAGGGGCTAAAAACCTTGGTGGGTTCTTCCCCAGGCCCAATGATTTGCCTTTGACAGCCAGACCCATGAGAATATCCCAAAGTCAGAATAAGGGAAGATTGTTCTAACTAGAGCCAGTGAGTTTTAGAAGGGAAGCAGACTTAACAGCAAGAGTGGCCTTAAAAAAAATGGCAGGTATTGGTCTCACTCCCTCCTCTCATGCAGGGGCTGAGATGTCTTCCTCAAGTCTTGGAAATGAAGGGTGTGGGAGGTGATGGGAGGCATAGACACAGAGAGATCAAGTCCAAAGTAGCTCATCCTCTACTTTCACTGTCAAGAAAATGGACTCACACCCCAGTCAGGAACTCCATCAAATATAATCTTTTATAGTAAGAACCAAATGAAGGATGGGGATCCCTCTTTGAAGTTTCCCTCTCTTCCCTCTCCCTCCAATCTCGGTTCAAGGCAACAGGTACTCAGAAAGCGCGGTTATGTGTCTAGCCCTGCTCTCTTATTCAGAAAGGGAAGTCATGGGTTTTATCAAGGGGTATCTATTGCTGAGTTGTGGGTGGGTATCATGGGAGAAGGGAGGAGGCAGTGTCAAGTTCTGAAAATGAGTCAGGGTGCGAGGTCCACACAATTTCCCCAAGAGCTCCGTGGGCTATACTAATACTAATACTAAAAAAATATTCTAGTACTATTTAAATATTGATAGAAAATCTATTATATGGGTTGATTCTCTGGGACAGAAAGGAGAAGAAATTTCAGGAAAATTGCAGATAATATAAAACCAAAAGAAGTTACTACATTTTTTAAAAAAACCCTCATCTTCCATCTTGGAATCAATATTGTGTATTGGTTCCAAGGCAGAAGAGAGTGGTAAGGGCTAGGCAATGGGGGTAAGTGACTTGCCCAGGATCACACAGCTAGGAAGTATCTGAGACCAGATTTGAACCCAGGACATCCTATCTCTGGGCCTGGCTCTCAATCCACTGAGCTACCCAGCTGCCCCCTAAGTTACTACCATTTTTAAAAAATTGGTTGAAAAGGGATGGGAAGGAATAGTTTTTATTTAGTGTGCCAGGACAGGAGTTGAAGGGCATTCAATATCCCAAAGATTCAAGCAAATCCAACCACAAATCTCTAATTCCTAACCCCTGGTAGGAGTGTAGGCAGCTGGCAGAAAGCATGGAACCCCTAGGAGAGGGATAGAAACCTTTGAAGGGGGGCCATCTGGCATGAAGCCAGAGGACCGTGAGGCATGGAGCTGGGAGGTGCGAAATGTCTCCTAAAGGAGAAAGCACATCCATGATATCAGCACCATGAGGCAAAGTCCCAGTTGCCCCCCTCTAGTTCCCACTGTCTCCCACACTTATATTCCTAGGGCATTAAGCTGGACAGGAAGGCTCTTTCCTTAGGAGGAAAGGAATATAGCCAATCAGATGGGGAGGTTTCAAGGCTACATATCTGCCCTTAACCCATTGGGCTGCTCACAGTTGTGCAAGGAGTCTAAGTACTCCTCTCTATGAGTAGTCATTGCCGTGATTAACTCTGATCTGCTGCTATGGACTCAGTCCCTGCTCTCTTTCTGTGTGTGTGTGCACACGCGTGTATGCGTGCTCCTTGGTGCTTTACCAAAAAGGAAGGGATTGTTTTTAGAAAAGAAGATGTTCTCTTCTCTTTTCAGGGAACCATTTGAAGGGAGGAGAAATCAAGGCACACGATACAGAAGGTTTTATAATAACCACCTGAATTTAGCAGAAAGCTTTTGCCACTACATTTGTTTGACTTAACAGAAACTAATTCCAAGCTAAGTTACAACTTGATGTATATGATCCTTGGGAAGTTTCCGCCATGTTTTGTTCGCATGATGGAGTTTTTTCTTAGAGTGTGCCATTCCTTTTAGACTGTGGCTTGGATTGGAGAGAAGCCTTGGCCCAAGAATAGGTGAGGGTTGTAGGGTTTCCTCAGCTAAAGGACCCTCCCCCAGGGGATGAGAGGGCTGTCCCCCGGAGTCTCTCTGAAAGACTGGTGGTGGCTCATTAGGTGCTGCTGTTGGCCAAGGATCTACCGAGACCATCCGGGGGTTCGAGTTTGAAGCAGACCTGGAAAAGGATGACCCCTGCAAAAGTTACTTTCAGAATAAACATGAGCAAACACAGAAAAGAAAGAGGTAGGCTAGAGAACTGAGAAAACGTTGAATAAGTATGTAACTAAATTCTGGCAGGGTCTGCGACTTCCCTAGTGAGGAAATCCCTTCCACACACACACAGGTTAGCAACGCATCTGTCTATAAGGCAAGGATTAGAGAACTAGTTTGCCCAAGACCCTGAGAGATCCTGTGACTTATGAGGGTTACACAGCCAGTATTTGCCAGAGGCAAGACTTGACATCAGGTCGTTGCCTCTTTTGCAAAAAGAAGATTAAAAGATGAAGATGCAAAAAACATATTTCACACAAAAATTAGAAGATAATTTTTTTGTGTCAACAATCATGCCCAACTCTTTGTGACCCCATTTGGGGCTTTCTTGGCAAAGATACTGGAGTGATTGGCCATTTCCTTTTCCAGTTCATTTCCCAAATGAGGAAACTGATTCAAACAGGGTTAAATGACTTGGTCAGGGTCACATAGCTAGCAAGTGCCTGAAGATGGATTTGATTTCAGGTCTTTCTGACTCCAGGTCAGGCATTTTATCCATGGCACCACCTAATTGCCCAAGAAGAGAATAGCAATTTTTATTAGGAATATGAGGGGGGCAGAGGAAGGGGAAGGCCAGGGGAATGTTATTGATTTTCTGGATATTTATTTGGGAAGGTTGGATTCACAGACTTGGAATTTTAAAACTCTTTAAGTTCTAATCTCCACTTGTCTTAACTGAAGTAGAGTATGATAAGCCTGGGGACCAGGGATGGCCCCAAATAGAAGAAACTCTAAATGGATTCCCATTTGCTACTATTCTTAACAACTCCTATTACCATTATCTGCAAGGGGATTCCTCTCTTAAGACTCTAGAACTCATACCATTTTCCTATTCATTCCTCCTAAGGAATTCTTCTTCCCTATCCCAACCAAATTGACCAGCTATCTTGAAGTACATGATTATGAGATGACAGTTTGGGTAGTGTAGAAATCTCACAACTGTGGAATGAGAGGATCTGGGTTCAAATCTTCCTATTACTCTTTTTGAATAGTTTGCCTGAGTTCAAGTGCCAGGTCCAGGCTGAGTTCTCTCAGTCTCTCAGCATCCTTAACCAAGCCCCTGAAGGAGTCAAGTATTTCTTTACCTCTAAACATTGGCCATTAGGTCACAGCTGCACCCCCTGCAGTTCCCAATCTAACATTGAAACCTGGACTCCAATAAAAAAAATCATAAATCAATCCAGAACTGGCAGGGACCTAAGAGGCCATGTACTTCAAGCACTGGTTTTCACAGTAGATTCTGAAGTAAGCTGGCTTGTGCAATGTTGCATAGGCCATAAGCACCAGAGGAGGAATTTGAAACCAGGTCCTCTGACTCCAGAACTAGGGGTCATTCCATTATATCTAATTCATACACCTTCCCTTTCTCTCAAAAATGCCCTAAAACAAGCCTCTCTTCCCTCCCTCTCTCCCTCCTGAACTATTCAGATTTTACTTGGGCCTCCTGAACTAATCTGGCTCCCAAATTTCTTTAGCCTTCTGTCTACTATGGCCCAGTGCTCCAAGGTTAGATTCCAATCTACTCTAAGCAGTTTAAGTGTTATACCTTCTTAATACCACCATGCTCCCCCTTTCTCACTCTCCTTTGTATATCCTAAGCTGACAATTAAATTCGGTTCAAGTCAACTCATTTCAACTTAATTCAACTCTACTCAACTCAGTCCAATCCAATTCAATCAAATCCAACCCAACTCAACTCAATCGAATCCAACTCAACTCAACTCAGTCCAATCCAACTCAACTCAGCTTAATTCAATTCAACTCTACTCAGCTCAGTTCAACTCTACTCAGCTCAATGCAGCTCAGTTCAACTCAACTCAATTCAATCCAGCTCAACTCAGCTTAATTCAATTCAACTCTACTCAGCTCAGTTCAACTCTACTCAGCTCAATGCAGCTCAGTTCAACTCAACTCAATTCAATCCAGCTCAAGTCAACTCAGTCCAATCCAACTCAACTCAACCCAATCCAGCTCAACTCAGCTTAATTCAATTCAACTCTACTCAGCTCAGTTCAACTCTACTCAGCTCAATGCAGCTCAGTTCAACTCAACTCAATTCAATCCAGCTCAACTCAGCTTAATTCAATTCAACTCTACTCAGCTCAGTTCAACTCTACTCATCTCAATTCATCTCAGCTCAACTCAACTCAACCCAATCCAGCTCAACTCAGCTTAATTCAATTCAACTCTACTCAGCTCAGTTCAACTCTACTCAGCTCAATGCGGCTCAGTTCAACTCAACTCAATTCAATCCAGCTCAAGTCAACTCAGTCCAATCCAACTAAACTCAACCCAATCCAGCTCAACTCAGCTTAATTCAATTCAACTCTACTCAGCTCAGTTCAACTCTACTCAGCTCAATTCATCTCAGCTCAACTCAACTCAATTCAATCCAGCTCAACTCAGCTTAATTCAATTCAACTCTACTCAGCTCAGTTCAACTCAACTCAATCCAATCCAACTCAACTCAACTCAACCCAATCCAGCTCAACTCAGCTTAATTCAATTCAACTCTACTCAGCTCAGTTCAACTCTACTCAGCTCAATTCAGCTCAGTTCAACTCAACTCAATCCAATCCAACTCAACTCAACTCAACCCAATCCAACTCAACTCAATTCAGCTCAGCTCAGTTCACCTCAACTCAATCCAATCCAACTCAACTCAATTCAGCTCACTTCAGTTCAGTTCAACTCAACTCAGCTCAATTCAGCTCAGTTCAGTTCAATTCAAATCAGTCTCATTCATTTAAACTCAAATCAATTCAGATCAATTAAATTCAATCCAACTCAACTCAATTCAATTCAGCAAGCCTATAATAATGCTCATAAAGACCATTATGTGCTGGGCACTGGGGGTTCTAAGATGAAATAGAGACAGACTGCCCTGGCCATTTAGAAGCTTACCTTCTAGCTCATCTCCAGGCCAAAAAAAACACAAAATCAAAATCTAGCACCTTAATGGCTGGCATCAGCCATGCTGGAAATCTCCCAAACCTCAAAGAAGCATTAGGAATGGGGACAAGGGGTGGGGTAGGGATGATGTTTATATAATCCACAGAGAAAAGATTGCTAGATTTGGAATCAGAGGACTTTGCTGGATTGGCATCCCAGCTCTGTCACTCAATACCCTTGTGACCTTGAACAAGTGCTTAAACCTCTCTGGGTCTCAGTTTACTGATTTGTAAGATGAGACAATTGGACTAGATGACTTTGAAAGTGCATTCCAACAAGTCTAAAACTATGACCATATTATTGAAAGAGTATTTTTAATTGCTGTAAAAATGGGGGAAAAGGCAACATAACAAAGAGAGTGAGGAAAGCAAAAGAGCCAAGGAGGCACCATGGAACAGTAGAGAGCTGGTTTTGGAGTCAAGTAGATCTGGATTCAAATACTGCTATGTGACCCTGGGTAACACCTCTCAGCTTCAGTTTTCATATCTATAAAATGGATGGAGATGTGAAATTCGATGACCTTTGAGGTCTCTAGTTGTAAAACTATGATCCAGTGATAGTGATTATGATGCTAATCATACAAATAACTGGTATATAATTATAACTAAGCTTGGAATTGGAAGAGGGATGAGAAACTATACCTCCCTCATTTCAGTGTAGAAGTGTAATGTTGTATATATGGTGCCTGGATGTCAGAAACAGTGAATATGTTGATTAGTTTCCTTCCAGTCTTTGTAATCTTTGTTAATGGAGGAATGGCTTGTTGGATAGGAGAGGCAATAAGAGACATATTTGTAACTGAATATGATATAAAAATATGTCTGGGAGGTATCAGTTGGCTCAGGGGACAGAGCCAGATGTGGAATCAGGAGATACTGGGTTCAAATCTAGCCTCAGAGATTTCCTAGCTGTATGACCCTGGACAAGTCACTTAACTCTCATTGCCTAGCCTTAACCACTCTTCTGCATTGGAGTCAATACACAGTACTGATTCTAAGGCAGAAGGTAAAGGTTTTTATTTAAAAATGAGATTAAAATAATATTAAGATTTCCCAGAATTTTCTATGTGCATCATCCCCTTTGCTCCTCATGACTCCATGAGTTAGATGCATTCATTGCCTCCATTTCATAGAAGAGAAAACTGAAAATTGGTGTCTAAGGTCATAGGGTTTGTAAGTAGTCAAGGGTGAGATTAGAACCCAGGTTTGCCTGACTTCAAGTCCCCAAATCTTATCCACTGAAGATTATTGAATATTGAGTATTCTGTTAAGAGGTCCAAAGAGACCTGACAAGAGAAAAGATAAAGAGAAACTCTTTGGTGCCCTCTTCTCCGCTCTCTTCTTCCCTCCTCCAAGCTTGGAGGCTCAGAGCCTTTTGGTTCTGATTTCCTTCTTATCTGTTCAGTCCCTTGGTCTTGGGGCTCACGCATTCATTCCTTTTCCCTAGTTATTGTGATGCCCAGCTGGGGAAAGAAAGGCAAACCCCTTTTTCTTCCCTCCCTGCACCCCCCACTCTCTTAGACCCCCAGCTTAAGGGCTTCCTCCCCCCCCCCCCCCCAGGTCCACTTCTCTAAGAGCTAGAGGATGTACTGGCTCTATAGTTGTGACCAAAGAACGCTGAGCCAATGGGCAGGGGGGAACAGCTCAGGAAGCCTGGCAGGACAGAGCAGGGCAACTCTGCCCGGCTCAGCTCTGGGGTTACCTTGGAAGCAGCCATCACAGCGGCGGTGGCCGCAACGTTCAGCCCTCGCTTCCCAAAGTGCACGAGGGCATCATAGCTCCGGTCTTTGGCTTGGACCAGGCAATCATCAATTTCCTGTCAAACAAAAAGCACACTAAGCCAGGTTTTACATGCCTTCACCTCCCCCTCCATCCCCTCTTCCCTGGGTTCCACCTGGTAGATCACAGTGAAGTCCTGGCTGAGATAGGGAGAAATCGTGCTGGATCTGAAGCTGGAGGACCTGGCTTTCCTGCTAGCTGACACTTAGCTTCCCTGGGCCTCAGTTTCCTGCTCTGTAAAATGAGGGGGCTGGGCTGTATTATCCTAAATCCTGTAACTTCTCCCCACCTTGTTCAATTCAATTGAGGGAGCATTTATTAAGCACCTGCTCTGTGCCAGGTGCTGTGCCAGGCTCTGGGAATAGAAAGACACCAATGAAATCGTCCCTGCCCTCAAGCAGTTTCTCGTCTACTAGACGCAGAACTACAAGTACTCACAAACTATAAAATAATCTAGAATATTCACATCTGTCGTCGGTGAAGACCGGCAGTTCCTGGAGGGTGAGGGCTGGTTTTTGTAAAGTTCACCAAGCACCTAGCGCTCATGCATCATAGACTTAAAAAAATTGATTTCGATTTGGAGGGTGAAGGAAAGAAAATGGCAGAAGTGGGACAGAAGAAGTGGGACAGAGTAACCTGGTAAATGTTTAACAACTCCATCCCTGGGGGGATGTATGGGGAATATATGCACCACACACTTTGAAGTTAGCTCTGCGTTTTGACATTTTCTCCATAATGATCTTAATTCTAGATAATCAACAACAACAAAAATCAAGTTCTTGGGGGCAGCTGGGTGGTTCTGGATTGAGAGCCAGGCCTAGAGATGGGAAGTCCTAGGTTCAAATTTGACCTCAGACACTTCCTAGCTGTGTGACCCTGGGCAAGTCACTTGATCCCCATCACTTAGGCCTTACAGCTCTTCTGCCTTGGAAGCAATACACAGGATTGATTCTAAGATGGAAGGTAAGGTTTTTTTTAAAAAATCAAGTTCTAATTTGCCTGTCATTTTCTAAGGTATAAATGCTCAGATGGAAAATTTAACAATTGGCTTTCCCGTCTAGGTAGAAGTGTTTTAAATGAGCAGCCAGAAAGCAAACACACAGACACATCCCTATGCAACATGGACAAGTTAAGGTGGCATTTGTCACCTGTTTCCCAGCAAGGCTCTCTAGAGCAACAGCTAGAAAGAATAGAGCTATGCCATCTTCATGCAATGTTGTGTGCCAGGAAGGGATGGTGTTTGCAGTGGAACCAATTGTGAGCCAGGTGCCAGGAGGCTGAGTTTCTACTGATTCCCACCTTGCTGCTACTTCCTAGGCAATGTGACCATGGATGAGTCACTCTGTCTCTCTCTAACCTTTGGGTTTCTCTCTTCCAGATAAAGGATATGGGCATGATGACTCCTAATGTTCTTTCAGTTCAATAAAATCCAACAAGGACTCATTAAGTGCCAGCTGTGTGTCAGGCATTAAGAATATAAAGACAAAATGGAATAATCTCTGCCCTCAAGGAGCTTATACTCTATCGGAGGAGCCCTAACATGCTATGGTCATATGATCACATTGGTTCTCATAATAGATTTCTTTTTTTTTTTTAAACCCTTACCTTCCATCTTAGAATAAATCTTGTATATTTGTTCTAAGGAAGAAGCATGATAAGGGTTAGGCTATGGGGGAGAAGTGACTTGTCCAGAGTCACACAGCTAGGAAAGGTCTGAGGTCAAATTTGAACCCAAGACCTCCCATCTCTGGGTCTGGCTTTCAATCCACTGAGCCATCCAGCTGCCCCCTCTCATAATAGCTTTCTATTTATGTTGAGGAGGGAACCAAAGGCAGAAGGTTCATCTGTAACAAAGAGACAGACAGATTGATATAGATGATATACAGGTGATGATGATGGACAGATGATAATGTGAATCTTGAAATTTCTCAGACTTGTGAATGTTAAAAAATTCCCCATTGGGGAATTCTCCATTGGGACAATTCCCTATTGGGACCTTTCCCCATGTAAAAAATGTGAGAACTCTACTTAGATCAGAAATGTGAAGAACTCTACTCCACCCGTACTTAAGACTGCTTTAGGGGAGAAAACTCCTTGCTGAACAATGAAAAATACTTACACCCATACTTAAGCCATGCCTATTTTTAGAATTAATTACAAAGGGGTGCTAAGTACCTATAAAGGTCAGGCAACTTGTGAGCTTACAAGGAGCAAAGAGGAAAAAACTTACTCAAAGATTCTAGTCTACTCAGGTGTGAATTACTAAAAGGATTAGTCTACTCAGGTGTGAATTCAGAATGGGCTGTCCTTTGGAAAACGTCTACTGTGATTGGTAGATGGAAGAACTTAGGGGAGGTGACATAGGAGAAAACCCCCTATATAAGAAAAGGACAGTCTGTTGAAGGACACAGTCTCTTGAGAACAGTCTCTAAGAAGGCTGTTAGAAGGAGAGTGCTCTAATGAGGAGTCTCTTGGGAAAGGCTCTTGAGGATAGTCAGAAGAATCTCTCTCTGGAGAAGGATGGTTGGCTGAACTGTTGTCTATATTCTTGCTTGGACAGATCTTGTGGTGAGTGATTAAGGACTGACTGATCTCTCTCTAAAGACTCAGGTCTAGGCCATGTTGGCTTAAGGCCCTTCAAACTTATTCCTTTCTTACTCTTTCTCTCTTTCTTTAATTCCTCATTGTATTATTAATTAAAGTCTCTATAAAACCCAGTTGACTTGGGTATATTCAAAATTGGGAATATTTCCCTGGCGACCACCTTATATATTGATTTAAAAACAAGACACTGTAGTGAAAACACATTTTCTTCGGTCACAATTTACTCATCCGCTCTTAAATCTATCACAATTTATATCTTCCACTATTTTAATCACTACAGATTACAACCTCAACTATTTTAACTCTTACAGTTTATGGTTCCCATTCTTTTAAATGCCACAATAGCTAGATGTGAAATGGGTAGATAGAGGGTAGACAGATGGATAGGGAAGTGAAGGAGACAAAGATGGATGGATAGGTTGGTAGATGGATAGATGATAGGTGACAGATGATGGATGAGATAGGTGAGAGATAATGATGGTAAGAGATAAAAGATGGTAGGTCGATGGAGAGATATGTGCTAGAGACAGATAGATGGCTAGATTGATAATGGCTAGATGGATGAGATGAATAGATGATCCTAAGAATGATAGAACTAGACAGATAGATGGATAGACAGACGATACATGGGTGATAGAGACAGACAAAGGATGGATCGATTGAGGATAGATGATAGAGGGATAATCAATAGATGGATGAGATAGATGACAGCCAGAGACAGATAAATAGATAGATTAGATAGAGACCCAACCTGTGATTTCATGGACCCAGGAACTTTTAGAAGAGGAAGTTTCCTCTACCAATGTGGGACAGCACCACCTCTATAATTTTTAGAGATTGCCTAGAACCCGGGGTCAAATAGAGAAGAAGCCACTTATCAGTACACATGGATCCCTGCTGTCCTCATATTGATGTAGACTAAAATGTAATGTTATCTATGTTTTATTATATTTTTACTTATTGTGTTAAATATTTCCCAATTATATTTTCATCTTTTTCCTGTGACACTGTGGCTGATATTTCTGGTCTAGTGCCCCTAGAGGCTGAGTGATTTAGTCACTATGTTCCAGAAGCAGTGTGAACCTAGGTCTTCTTGGATCGACGGACAACTAACTCTCTTTTGAGCACACTAAGTCATGTGTTACTCACCTCCCACGTGTGTGTGTCAGGAAACAACACCGTTCATAGGATTATAGGTTTTATAACTAAAAGGGACTTGGGAGATTGTCGAGTTCAAATTGAAAGAGAGAGACCCAATGAGATGGAGTGCTTTGCCCAGGGGTCACACACATAATAAGTCGCAGAGGCAGGATGAGAGCCCAGATCCCCTGACTTCACATCTAGAGCTTTTTCCTATAAACTCTGTTCTTCATTTAATGAAAACAGAACCAGAGGGAGAAAGCAGAATGGGTACAAGGACACTGAAGAAGTTAACGGTAAAGATCAACACATGACCAAGGCCCCTGGTTCCATTCAGGTGCACTCTGGGACCTATTTTGGAGTTCTGGATTTGTTCTGATCAAATGTTTCAAAAACATGCTGGTTCCATTGTGGTTTCAACTGGTCTACCTGGTAGTTTGGGGAAGGCTTGGGTTCAATTCCCAGGGCAGTAAAATGATATCTCCATATTAGGGTTCCTTCGGGTTGGATAGTTCAGTACATTGAAGACTGATGACTGGATCTGGGGCAGTTCATGTTTCTAGGTTCTAGTTCCTAGTCACTTAATAGGATACTAGCTGTGTGACCCTGGCCAAGTTACTCTTCTATTTCTACAAGGCAGTTGGTGGCACAGTGGGTATAGCAGTGAGGTTGAAGTCAGGAAGACCTGAGTTCAAATCTATCCTGAGACACTTACTAGTTGTGACCTCAGGTAAGTTAACCTTTGCCTCAGTTTCCTCAACTGTTAAATAGAGAATGATTATAGCACCTACTTCCTAGGACTGTCATGTAGATCAAATGAGATAGCATCTATAAAGCACTTAACACAGTGCCTCAGTTTCCTCAACTGTTAAATACAGAATGATAATAGCACCTACTTCCTAGGACTGTCATGTAAATCAAATGAGATAGCATCTATAAAGCACTTAACACAGTGCCGGGCGCACAGTAGGCACTATATAAGTGCTTATTCCCTTTCCCTCTCCTGTAACATGCCTACCTCCCAGGATTGCTTGTGAAGATCAAATGAGATAATATTTGTAAAGCATTGTCTATTAAACTGATGGTAGATGGGTGAAGAATAGATAATGGTGAGGAGAGAAATGGTGAACAGGTGAAGAGATGAATGGCAGGTCCAATGGCTAGAGAGGTGATAGAGGGACAGCAGGATGGACAAAGGGAAAGATGAAAGCTAGGTGAATTGATGGCAGATAATACTGATGTCCATTAAACGTGGGCATGACCAAGAACATCCTGAGCTCCATTTGTTGCCCTTCCTCTGACCGCTTAACTCTGGTGAGAGCCCTGGTGATGCATGGCAACCTGTGACTCTAGGAGACACTGGATCTGCTTCAGGTCCCTCCAAGAGACAGCAGAAAAAAGGGATGGTGGGGGCAGCTGGGTAGCTCAGTGGATGGAGAGCCAAGCCTCGAGATGGGAGGTCCTGGGCTCAAATCTGGCCTCAGACACTTCCCAGCTGGGTGACCTTGGGCAAGTCACTTAACCCCCATTGCCTAGCCCTTACCATTCTTCTGCCTTGGAACCAATACACAGTGTTGATTCTAAGACAGAAGATAAGGGTTTAAAAAAATGATTCTGAGAAGGGTCCCCGGCACCAGAAAGATTCAGAAGCCTTGTTCTAGAGATTAGCAAGCTTTGAGGTAACAGGTATGTTTTTGTTTATTTTTGTAAGAGTTAAAGACTCCTCCTCCACTTCCTCCAGTAGTAACTAGTACCTCTTTCTACTAATAACTAGCATTTATATGACACTTTAGGGTGTATAAATATCTCATTTGACCCTCACAACAACTCTGGGAGGGAGATGCTATTAATTATACCCATTTTACAGATGAGGAAACAGAGGTTAAATGGCTTACTCAAGGTCACACAGGTAGTAAGGGGGTTGAGGAGGAAGAAGGGGAGAGAATAAGCATTTAAAATGGTACTTACTATGTGCCAGGCACTATGTTAAGCTCTTTTTTAAACCTCACCTTCTGTCTTAGAATCAATACTTGATTCTAAGAATCAATACTTGATTCTAAGACAGAAGAGTGGTAAGGGCCAGGCAGTGGGGGTTAAGTGACTTTCTGAGGGTGACACAGCTAGAAAGTGACTAAGACCAGATTTGAACCCAGACTCTCCAGTCTCCAGGCTTGGTTCTTTAACCCACTGAGCCAAAAAGCTTTCCCCATAAGCTCTTTCTATAAATATCTCATTTGATCCTCACAACAAGCCTGAAAGGCAGGTACTATTATTATCTGCATTTTACACTGAAGGAAACTGAGGCAAACAGAGGTTCAGTGCCTTGCCCAGGCTCACATAGCTAATAAGTGTTTAAGGCCAGATTTCAACTCTGGTCTTCCTGAGGTACTATTATTATTACAATTTTATAGTTAAAGAAACTGAGGCAAACAGAGGTTCAGTGACTTGGCCAGGGTCTTTCAGCTAGTAAATGTCTGAAGCCATATTTCAACTCTAGTCTTCTTGACTTCAGACTGAATCCTCTATCCAATGCCCCACAAAGCTGTTCTTTCGGGAAATGATCATTTATTAAGCACCTTCTAGGTGCTAGGCATTACGCTAAGCACTTTACAAAGGTAGGCTCATTTGAGATAGTCAAGTGGCTGAGGCAGGAATTAGGTTTTTCCTAACTCCAAACCCAACTCTGTGTATCCTGAGCCACCCAGCTACCAAACGAACCCTTCTAGAGTCAGAAGATCTGGGTTCAAATCCTGCCTCTGATGCTTTATTCCTGAGTGACCATGAGCATATCTGTCAACGTCACTGAGCCTGCGACTTCATCTGCAAAATGGAGGAGATGGACTAGATGACTGGTGAGGTCTTGGAAGCTCAAAGTCTATGATGTCCAATGCTATCGGTTCAAAGCAGCTTTGGAGAATCTCTTCCTTGGGGAGGGGAAGGGGTTGGTTGACCAGAGAAGCTCTCGAGCAGGACCTTCCTACTCCATAAACACACGGAGAGCAATTTTCCTCTGATGACTGTTTGGGCTGTGTCCCAGTGGTCTTGGTGTGTTCTATTACCATTCTCCTTAATACAATGATTTCTTTGTTTTTATTTTTTAATTTTTATTTTAAGGAAAGTGACTATATTTATTGATCTGCCATAATATAAAGTAATTGTAATTATAGATGAAAAATACTTTGATGGAATATTTGTAATACGGTGATTTCTTTTTTTAAATTTTTTATTTTAAGGAAAGTGACTATTTATTTATCTGCCATAATATAAAGTAATTTTAAATATATATGAAAAATACTTTGATAGAATATTTGTAATACAACGATTTCTTTTTAAAAAATTTTTATTTTAAGGAAAGTGACTATATTTATTGATCTGCCATAATATAAAGTAATTGTAATTATAAATGAAAAATACTTTGATAGAATATTTGTAATACAACGATTTCTTTTTTTTTAATTTTTATTTTAAGGAAAGTGACTATTTATTTATCTGCCATAATATAAAGTAATTTTAAATATATATGAAAAATACTTTGATAGAATATTTGTAATACAACGATTTCTTTTTAAAAAATTTTTATTTTAAGGAAAGTGACTATATTTATTGATCTGCCATAATATAAAGTAATTGTAATTATAAATGAAAAATATTTTGATAGAATATTTGTAATATAAGGATTTCTTTTTTTTAATTTTTATTTTAAGGAAAGTGACTATTTATTTATCTGCCATAATATAAAGTAATTTTAAATATATATGAAAAATACTTTGATAGAATATTTGTAATACAACGATTTCTTTTTAAAAAATTTTTATTTTACGGAAAGTGACTATATTTATTGATCTGCCATAATATAAAGTAATTGTAATTATAAATGAAAAATACTTTGATAGAATATTTGTAATATAAGGATTTCTTTTTTTTAATTTTTATTTTAAGGAAAGTGACTATTTATTTATCTGCCATAATATAAAGTAATTTTAAATATATATGAAAAATACTTTGATAGAATATTTGTAATACAATGATTTCTTTTTAAAAAATTTTTATTTTAAGGAAAGTGACTATATTTATTGATCTGCCATAATATAAAGTAATTGTAATTATAAATGAAAAATACTTTGATAGAATATTTGTAATATAAGGATTTCTTTTTTTTTAATTTTTATTTTAAGGAAAGTGACTATTTATTTATCTGCCATAATATAAAGTAATTTTAAATATATATGAAAAATACTTTGATAGAATATTTGTAATACAACGATTTCTTTTTAAAAAATTTTTATTTTAAGGAAAGTGACTATATTTATTGATCTGCCATAATATAAAGTAATTGTAATTATAAATGAAAAATACTTTGATAGAATATTTGTAATATAAGGATTTCTTTTTTTTAATTTTTATTTTAAGGAAAGTGACTATTTATGTCATAATATAAAGTAATTTTAAATATATATGAAAAATACTTTGATAGAATATTTGTAATACAACGATTTCTTTTTAAAAAATTTTTATTTTAAGGAAAGTGACTATATTTATTGATCTGCCATAATTTAAAGTAATTGTAATTATAAATGAAAAATACTTTGATAGAATATTTGTAATACAACGATTTCTTTTAAAAATTTTTTATTTTAAGGAAAATGACTATATTTATTGATCTGCCATAATATAAAGTAATTGTAATTATAAATGAAAAATACTTTGATGGCATATTTGTAATATGATTTCTTATTCCCATCCCCTTTCTCGGTAAAAGAAGCCTCTCGCCAGTGTGTCGGCTAGTCCTCTCCGCTCCTCCTCCCAGCCAACTCCCTCCCCAGTGACGACTCTTACAGGAAGGCAAACCAATTACCTTTTCTTTTGAAGACAGCGTAGGATGCACAAACTTCCTGTAGAGGAGGCTGGAGCCCTTTGTGTAAGGAGACAGCAACCAGGCCACGAAGGCTATTTTGAGTTCATAATAGAAGGGGAACCTGGAGATGGTTAGGAAAACAGGCATTCAGTGAAAGGGCCACCCCCAGAAGGCTCCCATCCTGCCCCTCTCGCAGATTCCCCCATATGTGCCCAGCGCAGACACCAGGAAGCTCTGGCGGCTGCCTCTTGCCCTCTGTCCTGGCCACCCCAGTCGCCTTTTCCTCAAGATTCCTCGAAAAAGCTTTGCCACCCAAGCTCAGGGGATCATCGCCATGCTCACATTGCCTCCCCAAGAGCGGGGGGGGGGGGGGGGGGGGGGGGGGGGCGGTGCTCCAGATGAAGGCTCCGAGCGCTCCAGACCACCGCACCAGTCTGATTTCCTGCTGCTCTATATTCCCAGGAAAACTGGGCTGAGAGCTATTTCGGGAGCACAACCATCAGCCCCCCACTCAAGCCTTCCCCCCAGGCCCAGATGAAGACTGCTCATGCAGGGCAATCCTGAGGGACTTCTGGGACAGAGAGCGCTCTCCACCTCCAGGGAAAGAACTGTGGATGCAGATCAAGAAAGATGACTTTTCCCTTCAGCTTATTTGGGGTTTTATTTGGGGAGTTTGGTTTGATATGATTATTCGCTTACAAAAATAAACAACAAGGGAAGCTGTTTTCATGATAAGACACGGAGAACCCAGATGGAATGGCTCACCATCTCCGGAAAGGAGAGAGGGAGAGCATTTGGATCAGAGAACTTCAGGAAATTTAGGGGGAAAATTGTTACTACATGTAACTGGCAAAAATAAAATATCTTTACAAAAGAGAAAAAAAGACCGGTCTTTAGCCTTTAAAAATCTGTCCTTGAGGGGGCAACGGGGTAGCTCAGTTGATAGAGAGCCAGGCCTAGAGAAGGGAGTTCAAACGTGGCCTCAGACACTTCCCAGCAGTGTGACTCTGGGCAAGTCACTTGACCCCCATTGCCTAGCCCTTACTGCTCTTCTGCCTTGGAACCAACATGCAGTAATGATTCTAAGATGAAAGGAAAGGGTTTAAAAAAAATCCATCCTTGACCTCACCTCTCTGACTCCTGATCTTCTTCCAAGCTGCAGTGACAGCTTCTCCAGGAAGCCTTCCCTGATCCCCACCTTCCTAGTGTTCATGCTCCCATCCCCCTTTAATGGCCTCAAGTCTATGTGTTTATGTGTCTGTTGCCTCATCCCCATGGAATGTCAGTTTATCCTGGAGGCCACAAACTGGCTTCTTCCCATTCTAGTTCTTCCTCCGCAGATGCCAACCACTTCTAAGCACAGGGCTGACCCTGATTGCTGCATCGCTGCCTCCAGCGAGAGCTAAGCATCGGCTCAACAGCTAGAGGACCTCCTAGCTCGCCACTCCAGGGAGCCCTCGGCAAGAGCGTCCTGGGCAGTTCTGGGGAGATCTGGTTCAGGGAGGCCTCCCAGGTTCCCTGATTTCAGGGCCAGCAAGTCAAGGCATCTTTTCGCATCGGCCAGCTCTTGCCACATCCCCTCCCTGTCTCCTTTTGCCTGAACCCTTCCTCCCTCATTATGGAGAAAGCATATATGTTTTGTTCTTTTATTCCTTCTGGGAGTCTAGCCTGCATGTGTCAGGGGCTTCCTTGCTGGTGAAGTCTGATGATTAGGGTTCTTCATATTGCTGCATCACTTGCACTCTCCTCAATAAATAGCAATGGCTCCCTATTGCTTCCAGAGTAAAATAGGAACTGTGCTCTTTCTTTCTCTCTTTCTCTCTCTCTTTCTCTCTCTCTCTCTTTCTCTTTCTTTCTCTCTCTCTTTCTTTCTCTCTCTCTCTTTCTCTTTCTCTCTCTCTCTTTTTTCTCTCTCTCTTTCTTCCTCTCTTTTTTTCTCTTTCTCTCTTTCTTTTTCTCTCTCTTTCTTTCTTCCTTATCTTTCACCTTAGAATCACTACTCTGTGTTGGTTCTAAGACAGAAGAGTGGTCAGGGCTAGGCATTGGGGGTCAAGTGACTTGCCCAGGGTCACCCAGTTAGGAAGTGTCTGAGATCAGATTTGAACCCAGGACCTGCTGTCTCTAGGCCTGGCTCTCTATACACGAAACAATCTCATTGCCCCTTCCTTCCTTCCTTCCTTCCTTCCTTCCTTCCTTCCTTCCTTCCTTCCTTCCTTCCTTCCTTCCTTCCTTCCTCTCTCTCTTTTCTCTCTCTTTCTCTCCCTCTTTCTCTCTCTCTCTTTTCCTTATTTATTTTTATGTTTATGTATTTATATTTATTTATTTTAAAACCTTTACCTTCCATCTTGGAATCAATACTGTGTATTGGTTCCAAGGCAGAAGAGTGGTAAGGACTGGGCAATGGGGGTTAAGTGACTTTCCCAGGGTCACATAGCTGATAAGTGTCTGAGTTCAGATTCAAATCCAGGACCTCCCATCTCTAGGCCTGGCTCTCCATCCACTCAGCTACCCGCTGCCCCCTCTGTTTATTTTTTAAAGTCATTTACAACCTGATTCCAATGGACACCTCCAGTCTCATTATATATCATTCTGCTTCCTACAACTAGGTGATAGAGTGACTCAAGCTTGGGGCCTAGAGTCAGGAGGGCTAGGGTTGAAATCTGAGCATTTACTAGCTGTGTGATCCTGGGCAAGTCACTTCCCCTTTTTCTGGCTCCAGTTTCTCAATTCTAAAATGCGGATAAACATAGGACCTAATCTCTAGGGTTGTGGTGAGGACCAAATGAGAAAAGATTTCCAAAGTGCTTACCATCGATCTTGGCATATAGTAGGTGCTTCATAAAGGCATGTTTCCTTCCCTCCTCTACTCAACAGCTTGCCAAACTGGTCTTCTCTCTTTTCTTCCCACACAACACTGAGGACTCATCTTCCTGTCTTTGCAGGGCACCCCCTACCCCCCATGCCTGGACTGTTATCCCTCCTCTCCTCTGGCTCAAAGAATCACTCAGCAGAAGCCCTGCTGTCTCCCTGAGCTCTCATGCTGCCCCCATCTCCAGCGTTCTCTCTTCCCAATGGCGGGCAGCTTGGCTTCTTTGGCTTCCTTTTGGGTTTATTCTGCACCCATGTGTGCAGGGCACACATGTCCAGGCACAACAGAGTGCTGGTTCCTCCGGTTCCAGAATCCTTTCATGTTGGAGCCTGGCTCCTGCCTTCAGCACCCAGGACAGGGCTTTGGGATCCTTAAAGCTCTGGGTGTCCAGAGCCACACAGCAGGTCCTTAATGGGTGTTTGTGGCTCCATTGACTTTTGTTTGTGTATTCCTGATGCTGCCTACAGGAAGGGCGCTTAACTTGTCCAATTGAATTCAAAGAAGGCAGTACCAAAGAATGGTGAGGCTAGGGTTCAGATTCTAGCCTGTGCCCCTGACTCGTTGGGTCAGCCAGTCTCTGTGCCTCAGTTTCCTCATTTTTGAAAGGGAAACTATACATTTTACACATTTCTCAAGCACATCACTCCCCCTTGCACAAGCACAAACTCACATACATGTGCCCCCCCCATTTTCTTTGTCTGTGAAGCCACAGCATCTCCGGGAAGCTGGGGAGTGGAATGTGTCTGGAGAAGAGCCTGGCCTCCCCTGGACCATCCATCCATCCATTCTTGGCTCAGCTGTTCTGGGCGCCATCTTCCCGTTCTTTCTGGGAAGATGAGGCCAGAGGAAGGTGAGCAGTTGGGGCCCCAGATGGGGACTTTCTAGGGATGAGGGAGCATCCCAAGGCCAGGATCTTCCTTGGCCCTCTGCACCCAGCTCAAGCCACTAGGAAACCGAGGATAAACCTTGACACCCTCCTCCGTCTAGCCAATGGACATTGAAAGAGTGGCTTCTCCCTCCCTTTTCCTAGCCAGGTCAGAGTTAGAACAATCCTGGGAGATCAGTCCATTCTGCTACCCCACATGCACACCTATTTTTAGACCAGGAAGCTGAGGCCCAGAGAAATTAAGGGACCTCCCACAAGTCACCAAGTGCCTAAGTGGAAGAGAGAGGATTTGAACCCTGGTCTGCCGACTCTCATCCTGGAGCTCCCTCGAGTTCTACTATAAATCGCTGCTCCAAATGCTTTGCTGATTTTCAGAAATACTCCCTGAGGGGGCAGCTGGGTGGCTCAGTGGATGGAGAGCCTGAAAACAGCAAGTCCTGGGTTCAAGTTTGACCTCAGATACTTCCTAGCTGTGGGACCCTGGGCGAGTGCTTAATTAACCCCAATTTCCTTGCCCTTACTGCTCTTCTGCCTTGGAAAAGATACTTACTTAGTATCAATTCTTTTTTAGAAATCCTTCTGTATTAGAATCAATACTATGTATCGTTTCTAAGACTGAAGAGTGGTAACTAGGCAATGGAGGCTAAATGACTTGTCCAGGGTCACAAAGGTAGGAAATATCTGAGATTCTATTTGAACCCAGAACTTCCTATTCCCAGGCCTGGCTCCTTATCCACCAGGCCACCTTGCTGCCCCTTTTAGTATGGATTCTAAGACAGAATGTAAAAAAAAAATGCCCTGTTGGTGCAACTACAAATGGATTCATCCATTCTGGAAAGAAATTTGGAATGATGAAGGAAGGATAGAAATAAACATTTCTGAAGCACCTACTATGTGCCAGGCATTGTGCTAAGGGATTTACACATATTTCTCCTTTGATCCTCATAACAACCTGAGAAAGAGGTAGTTATTATAAACCCCATTTTAGATTTGGGGAAACTGAGACAGAGGTTGAATGACTTGCCCGGGGACACTGGGGGCAGATCTAAACTGGAGTTTTCTTGACTCTAGACCCTTTTCTCCACTGTAGGTAGCATAGAGACCTCCAAAGTTTGAAAACTATGCCTGGACTTTGACCTAGTGATAGTTTAGACATATATCCCAGAGATATCGAAGAAAGAGAAAATGGGCCTAAATGTACAAAAATATTATTTACTGTGGCTCTAGCTATGGTAGCAAAAAACCAGAAATGGAGGGGGTACCCGTCAGTTGGAATTGACTACACATCATGGCGGGCGAATGGAATGGAACGCCATTGGGCTAAAAGAAATGACAAAAGGCAGAGTGAAGGAAGCAACACCAGGAGAACAATTTCTGCCACAACCACATGTTTGTAAAGCAAACAAGGTCGAAAGCATCAAGGACTCTGACCAACGCAGAGAGCCGCCATGATTGTATAGGCTCAAGATGGAGCCTGCCCCCAGCTCCTGACTGAGAAGGATTCGGGATGCAGACGGAGCCCGGCTTTTTGGACATGGCCAGTGAAGGATCTGTTTGGCTTGCCCGGGCATTTCTGTCCCAAGAGTTTTGCTGTTCTTTCTCTTTTTTCCAACAGGGGACGAGGGAAGCTGGGAGGCCTCAGAAATCAGGTTTTGTTCATTGGTCAAAAATTTAATGAAAAAAAGGCATGTCTCCTATTTCATCTTTGGTCCCCTCCAACGTGGCAAAGACTTCAGGTAGGTCTGATTCTCTCCTGGTTTTCAGAGCTTAGGAAAAGCCGGTGTGTTTCCAGAAGCTCATTCAGAAACTCAAGTCCAGCCACTGGGTGGGGGTGAAGAGAGAACCCGGAGCCTCAGATCTGGGCTCCAACAACCTTCCTCGAGCCCCTGCAGACTCTCTGGGGGATCCCTGGGCTCACAGCCCTGGAGCTGAGCTATCATCAAAGGAACCTGGGTGACCGGCTTGCTCAGCTTGGTGTATTTCCTCCAGCACCAAGTGGAAAGCGAGTCACGGTAGCTGGACCAGGCTGAGCCAGGACCTCGGGTTACAGCCAGCCATTGTGAGAGTTGGTGCTTTGCTGATACACATCGATGGAGGAGAAAGCCAAGCATCAAACTAGGCAGTAACTCCCAAGGAAATGCTCCTCGGCCAACTGCAGGGAACACTTGGGACAAGGGAGAAGGAAGCCACAGCCTCTCCATTCCTGATCCTCCCAGGAAACAGCGATTGCTGGATTTGGAACCAAAGGACCTGGTTTGGATCCTAGCTCTGCCAATTACAACCTATGTGATTGTGAGTCACTTCCCTTGATGGGCCTCAGTTTTTTCATCTGTAAAATGGGGAGAAGGGGAAGAATTCCAACTCAATCTATACTTTGAACAGGTAGAAGAGAGAGAAAACAGCTTCGTTTGTGTATGTTTAAAAGGGGGATAATGATGCCTGATTTATTTGCCATTTTTGCTTTAGAACCGGTAGGACCTTAGAGGTCATCTAGTCCAATCCCCTCATTTTGCAGATGAAGAAACTGAGGCACAGAGGTGAAATAACAGAGTACTTAGCAGTCCAAAGAACATATTCTCCATTCGTTGGTTGTCTTATTTCTTTGATATCAACTTTGATTTTCCTTTTTTCCTTCTATTAAGTTTTATTTTGTCTTTCTGAATCAAATTTCTGGGTAGAAAAACCACTCAGCCTGACTTGAGATTGAGTTCTTCCTTAACAACAGGTAAAAACATCCAACGCCAGGAGCACATCTGAAAACGTATGCAACATTTTGCCCTAGTAGACCTCCACCTCTCTGATTCAGAGGAGAAAGGTACAGTCTATACATCCCCAAGCAGGACTGAGCCCATAAGTCAAGGGAGAACCTTGGTAGAAAAAGACTGTCCTAGAGGCGAACGCAATGGTCCAAAACCGAGACCTGCCGATGTTCGGCAGTTCCAAAAGAACTTCATGCAGATGACACCAGGCACAAGACCCTGTAGCAGGTAGAGGGCACTGTGCCTGAGACCAAAAGATCCAGGCTCAAAGCCCACCTTTGTAAAATTGAGATTTGAACTCTGGACTTCAATCCCCACAAGTCCTTGCTCCACTTCCCCAAAATGCTTTGTAATCTCACAGAATTCTGAGGTGGGCGAGATCGAGAAGGTACTTAAGCTGATTGCAAAGGCTTTTGAGCTCTCTTTTTGGACTTCCGTTTTGGAGCAGACGTGGCTCTTTCCATAATGTAGGTGAGGTCTTGTCTAGGCTTCTGGCCTAGGCACGTTTTCCTTATCCTGTATTTCTTTTAATCCTTAACTTTTAATAAACCTCTAAAAATATAATACTCCTTGCAGAGAGAAACTAATTTCTACCTGCCTCAGTCTCCCCTAAATTTTAATCTTTACACCTTGGATATGTACTAGCTATGTGATCTTGAGTAAGTCAAGGTCAAACTGGTGCCTCAGTTTCTTCCCCTGTAAAATGATGGGATTACGTCCTATGGCCTCTGAGGTCTTTTCTATCTCTCATCCACAATCCTACAATTGGGTGTTATTTTCTGGTTCAACATGCTCTCTCCCTTTCCTCCTCTTCACACTGGCACAGTAAGTAATTGCTTCTGGCCTCACCAAAAAATGTTCCTAATCACCATTCTTCCCTCCGCCCTCACTCCCCCATCACTCACCAGCAAAGAAAGATATCCGTGAATGTCTCTGCTGTTGTAAAAAGTGCAAATATAATCCAGTACATCATCCATTTTACCTGTCGGGAGAGAAAACAATCAGCCTGATGAGAAGAGGGATGGAGGCTTCGTCCGACCTCCCACCACATCAGACCGGCCAAAAGCTCAGGCAGCCTTCCAGGCCAAGGTTGGCTCCCCCCTTCCCATCCCTCAGACTCCTCTCCAAAGACAGATCTGGTTCTGAGCTGGTTTTCAAAGCCTGGGGGAAAAGCCAACATGTTTTCAGAGTCCATTCAGAAACTCAAGCCCAGCCCTCAGGTGGAGGTTGGGGGAACTCTGAGGATCCAGGACTGGCTCCGGCAACATTCTGAGAGCCATGGTAGACTCCCTGGGGGAAGCCTAAGTCCAGAGCCCTGGCGCTGAGCTACAATCAAAGTAACCGGGTTGGATTGCTGACTGGTACATTGGCCTCACTCCAGGATGTGGATGAAGCTGGGACGCCACTTCTCCCAGAGGCTGGATGGGGCTTCCCAACCTCTCATACCAAGATCCTTTTATTCTAGCCTTATAAGTCAGGTCTTTAATGAACCCCTGGAGCAATTAGCTTCAAAGGGGCTCCAAGACTTTCACTCTCTTGGAGGGGAAGGGTCCTAAACTTGGGCTCCCTTCTTCCCGTCCCACACCACTATCCAACTGCATCTTCCACATGGTTTCTGGAGGAGGGACTGCCAAAACCGGTATCAGGACAAAGACTTCTGATGCTTCCTATAGAACCACTGGCACATAATTTAACCTTCCAGAGCCGGGTGCCTCCTCTGTATAAAGAGAATAATATTACCTAGTAACATGGTACTTTGAATTGCTACTTAATGCAACAAGTGTTTTAACACTTTCAGTATTTTGAGAAGTAACATGATATAGGGGAGGGTACTGGACCTGATTTCAGATCCTGATTCTGCCACTTACTGAGCTTACTGACTTTCCAGCTGTGGGACCTCTAGCCCTCAGTTTCCTCATCTATAAAATGGGGATAATAATAATAATTCCTGTCTCACAGGGTATTTTGAGAGAATAAATGAATCAATGTGTTCACAAACCTAAAAGTACTCTATAAATGTTACCCAATATTATAATTGTGTCACTTCCCTATTTAGAAATTTTCAGTGGTTTTAAGGAGGTCTCTAGGATAAAATCTAAATGCCTTAGTTTGGCATTCGATGCTTTCCACAAATTGGCTCCTGTGTATTTTTCTAGTTTAATCTCCTGTAGTGAGGTGGTAAAATGGATACAACATTCTTACAGTCAGGAAATTCATGTTTTTCAGTCATGTCTGACCCCTTATGATCCTGTCTGGGTTTTCTTGGCAAAGATACTGGAGTGGCTTGCCATTTCCTTCTGCAGTTCATTTGATAGATGAGGAAACTGAATCAAGCAGGGTTAAGTGACTTGCCCAGAGTCACACAGCCAGGAAGCATCTGAAGTCAGATTCGAGCTCAAGTTTTTCTGGCTACAGGCCCAGGGCTCTATCCACTGTGTTACACAGCTACCTTCCTGCAGTCAGGAAGACATGAGTTCAAATTCAGCATCAGATACTTAATAGCTATGTGAACCTGGGAGAGTCACTTAACTTCTATCTTCCTCTTTTTTTTTTTGTCTGTAAAATGGGGATAATAAGGGAACCTACCTTGCAGGGTTGGAAATGAAGTATT
The DNA here is from genome assembly GCF_027887165.1 of Monodelphis domestica. Lineage (NCBI taxonomy): Eukaryota > Metazoa > Chordata > Mammalia > Didelphimorphia > Didelphidae > Monodelphis > Monodelphis domestica. The sequence continues at coordinate 724,655,998 of NC_077227.1, read as the reverse complement.
TGTAAACCTTTAAGTTCTATATAAATGCTAGTGATCATAATTATTATTACTTTTCTCTTGAGAAGCAATATTCTTATAGTGGATGAACTGCTGGGTTTGGAGTCAAGAAAACCTAGATTCAAATCCTGTCACAGGCACTTATAGACTGTGGGATCCTGGGTACGTCTCTTAGCCTTTCTGAGCCTCAGTTTCCTTATCTGTAAAGTAAGGGGTTTAGAGCCTCTAAATTCCATTAGAGCGCTAAATCAGACACCATTATATAAACTATGCTCCATGGAACCAAACTCTTTGCTACTCCCTTCTTCATGACTCATTTCTGTGCCTCTTTTCCTCTGCTTATGCCATCCCTCCCACCAGGATGCCCTTTCCCCTTATATCATCATTTTGATTCTCTTTTGAATTCCAATGGCTCTATATGTGGGGAGAAAGTGGATTTGGGGAAATGGCTTCAGTTTCATTCTTGGGATCTACCTTGATTTCTATTCTAAGAAAACACTCCTTTTGCATTATTATGATGCAATGAATGTGGAAATGGTGGCTTGTAAGCGATAGAATATGGACCCACACAGACTAAAGGTACCTGCAGGAAGTTTTCAGGGATGCTATATTTGCCCTTCTCGTGTGCCTTTCGGGAGGAGGGAAAGGCTTATTATTATTATTATTATCATCATTATTATTATTACATCTTTTACCTTTCTAACACACTGATTTCCATATACGCCTTCCCTTCTCCCCACCATCAAATCTTCCATTATAACAGAAAAAAAAATTAAACTCAATATGACAGTTCACCAGAAACAATCAGTGCATCAATGGTGCCTGACAGCATATACAAAATTCCATCCTCATAAGTCTCACTCCTCCAAATCAATCAATAAACATGTATCAAGCACCAATAGTAAGTCAATGTGCCAAGTGCTGGGGATACACAAAGAGCCAAAAGGCAGTCCCTGCCCTCAAGGAGCTTACAGGCAAATGGGGAAACAATAAGCAAACAAATATATACAAAGCAAGTTATAGACAGGATAAAACAGAAGTAATGAGCAGAGGGAAGGTTCTAGAATTAAGGGGAGTCAGGGAAGGAGGGAAAGGAGGGAAGTGCCAAGGTTGGTCGTTATAACCACACACAATTCCATTTTGTTATACTGAATTTTCACCTGCCTCTTTTACGTTGTGGATAGTGTCTTTCTAGTTTCGCTTATTTCTCTCTGTTATCAGTTCACATAATTCTTCCCAGATTTTTCAGAATTTTTGATGTTTGTCATATTTTCACAGCGTGGTAATATATCTAGCCAATTGACATGAATTTATTAAGTGCTTAGTATATCTCAGGCACTTTGCTAAGAAACAGGGAAACAAAGACAAGCCAGTTCCTGCCTTCAGGTAGCTTACATTCTTTTTTTTTTAACCCTTACTTTCTGTTTTAGAATCAATACTGGGTATTGGTTCTAAGGCAGAAGAGTGGTAAGGGCTAGGCAATGAGGCTGAAGTGACTTACCCAGGGTCACACAGCTAGGAAGTATCTGAGACCAGATTTGAACTCAGGAACTCCTGTCTCTAGGCCTGGCTCTCCATCCACTGAGCCACCTAGCTGCCGGCCCAGGTTATCTTACATTCTAATAGGAGAGAAAACCTGGATATAAATAGGCAGATACAAGAACTGTGCAGAAGAGATTGCAGACAACCTCAGAGGAGAAAGCCCTAGCACCTAGGGAAACCAGGAATGACCTCCCATAAAAGGGAGAACCAAAGACGAGTCATAAAGGACTCCATTGCATTTATATACCCCAGTTTGTTTAACTTTTCTCCAAATAATGGGCACTCATTTTGTTTTGATCTCCTTGCTACCACACAAATCCTGCTAGTCATATTTGGATCTTGTTCAGTCATTTCTCAATCATGTCTGACTCTTTGTGACCCCATTTGGGTTTTTTGGGCAGAAACTGGAGTAGTTTGCCATTTCCTTGATTTGCTTGACAGATAAGGAAAGTGAGGCAAACAGAATTAAATGACTTGCCCAGGGTCATTCATCGAGTAGGTGCCTAATGCCAGATTTGAACTCAAGACAAGTCTTCCTGACTCCAGATCTGGTGTTGTATCCATTACACACCTAATATGTATGGAGAGAATTTCCTTCTGTCTGATCTAGCCCAGGAATGGGTTAGAGGGTGAAGATACTTCAATTACTTTTTTCCTCTCCCAAACACTTTCCACATTTGGAAATTTGCATTCTAGTTATCGGTGCACTGGTTTTCTCCCTCCTGTCACACTGTTGACATGCTGAGAGCAGAGACTGCCTTGTTCTCCTCTATAATCCCAAGGTACCAAGGCTAAGGTCTTCCATGACTAGCAGTATGGCAGTGGTCAGAGGGCTACTGAACGTGGAATCAGAAAGACCTACATTCCACTCCTGTCTCTCCCTAGCTGTGCAACAATGGGCAACCTCTCTTCACCTATAAAATGTAGGCAGTTAGGTAGCTCAGTGACTAGAGCACGGAGTCTGGAGTCAGGAAGACCTGAGTTTAAATCCAGCCTCAGACACTTCTCAGCTATGTGACCCTGGACAAGTCACTTAACCCCCATTGCCTAGCCCTTACTACTCTTCTGCCTTGGAACCACTATACAGTATTGATTCCAAGACAGAAGGTAAAGGTTTAAAAAAAAAAAAGATACTAAATATTGGAAGAAAAGTGATAAGGGCTAGGCAATTGGGGCTAAGTGACTTGTGCAGAGTCACAGAGCTGGGAAGTGTCTGAGCCACATTCGAACCCAGGACCTCCCATCTCCAGGCTTGGCTCTCTATCCACTGAGCCTCCCAGCTGCCCCCATCCAAGCTATTAATAGTTACTCAATAAAGAGTAGGGTAAAAAGGGACAGCTCAGAAATTCAACGAGCATCAAGGAAATTATTGTTGTGGTTGAGTCATTTCAGTCGTTTGCCTCTTTGAGATCCCATTGGGGGGTTTCCTGGCAGAGATACTGGAGTGCTTTGTCATCTCCTTCTCCAGCTCCAGGTGAGCCGAGCACCTGGACCATTCCACCCCAGTTAGGACGGATGAGGTCCTTTGGAAAAAGGGGGGAGATCTGAACACAGCAGGGACAGTGTCAGGGCAGGGAGCATTGGGGAAGGAGGGAAAGGGAAAGGGAGAGGAGAAAAACCATATATATACACATATATGTGTGTAAAAAATCAGATAAGACATAAATGCAAAGTCCTAAATATATTTAATACATACAAAGCAAGTAGAAGCCATATGAAATACCTATTTGGCCATTCCCAGAAGTTCAGAGGTGGAGGGCCTCTACTCTAAGCCATATCTGAATAAGCTTCCCCTGTAGAGGCCATCGAACCAGGACCTCTGCTCCCAGCCTCTCCTAAGGGGAGCTAGTCACCTCGAGGCACTCCTTGCCACTGAGGCAGCTGGTGTCCTTAGGAAGGACATCCAAGCTCAGTCTGCTTCTTTGCGGTGTTCACCCATCCTGCTCCTGGTTCTGCCCTCTGAGGCCAGGCAGAACCAGGCAAATCCCTCTACCAGGTGGCAGACCCAAAGGATATTAGTGCCTCATGAAAATCAAATGACGTTTAGGTTTTTATCTCAGGCTCAAAATAACAACCATCACCTTGGAGTGGTTCCTGTATCAAAGTTTTGTCATCTATTGATATGCAGAGGATTAATTCAACCATATTTATTAAGCATCTGTTACAGCCCAGGCACCAGCCAACTCTAGGTGCTTTGGGTACAAAGGCAAAACCCAGAATGATGCCTGCCCTCAAGGAGCTTCCATTCTCCTGGGAAGAGAGCAGGATACAGCAGGAGCCCAGGTAAGTCAATCCAACCGCAGATACAAGCGATTCAAAGAAAGAGGAAGCACAAACAACTTGGGAGAAAGCAAGACAAACCTTGAAGGATGTAAGTGATTATAGCTTAGCCCAATGCCTAGAACACAGGAAGCACTTAATGCTTTTTTGTTGACTTGACCCAATGTGGAAGTGAGGAAGAAGTAGGACACCAAAGGTTCAAAGATACAGAGACAGGAAATAGAATTTGATCTAAGGGGAGTATCTAGCAGGCAAGTTTAACTGGAATGGAAGTGTGTGATGGGAAATGATATTTAATTCTAGGTAAAAATGTCAAATTTTAAAATTTAATTTTATGATTTAATTTTATTTCTATGATATATTTCTATAATTCTATTTCCTTACTTGAAAATAATTTTAGAACTATATATGTAAATGGAGTTTAGATCTTTTTGGTGTATCCCTAATAGTGTCCACCAAATTGCTCTGGACAAAGTAGGGTCTTAATAAACATTTTAATATTGATTAGTTATATTTAATAATAATTTAAATATTAATCATAGTGATAATAATGAATATTAAAATAATATCTGGTTTCATTGGTTTGCACACCTTCAGTAAATAAGGGGTACCAGACTATTTGACACTCAGGAGAGACCTTGTCATTCCCATTGGTCTGGTTCCCAATTTAAATCCCTTTTCATTTCAGTCTTCAAGTCAGTTTCCTGCCTGGGCAGAAGATGCATTGACCAGGCAATACGAACAGCCAGTACAAATAAGCATCCTGCATCCTGGCTTACAAGTCAGGCTCTTGTGTGAAACTGATGAGTGGGGACCCATTCATCAAAGTCTGTTCACCTGCACAGCTGAGAATAGAACCTACCCTGTGTATAATGTTATTTCCTATAACCCTGCCTGCCATGAAGCTCATCCTCAAAAAGACACAGTCCTCACATTACTCCCTGGCTAACAAAAAAAGATAAATATGAGGCAGCTAGATGGCACACTGGGTAGAGCTCCAGACCTGTAGCTGGGAAGACATGGGTTCAAATCTGACTTGTGATACTTCTTAGCTATGTGACCTTAGGCAAGTCATTTAACCCCCATTGCCTAGCCCATGCTACTTTTCTGTCTTATTTTTATTTACTATTTACTTATTACTAAGACAGAAAGTAAAGGCTTAAAAAATGGGAAAGGAAGCAGGACTGAAAGAAATTAAGAATCATGAGACTGGATGCTCTAAACTTAGATTTTCATACCCCTTGGTCCATCATTCTGCAACAAAAATTAGTTGGGCCTTCAACTGGACATTGGTGGAACAGTCCTACCTAGGTGAAGCCCACGACCATCAAAAACTTCCATGTCCAAAGCCCCTCATAAAGCAATTTCCTCAGCAGCTTCCTCTGAAGTAGGTAGTGTTATTATCCCATTAATGATCAATCAATCAATCAACAAACATTCATTAAGTGCCTACTATGTACCAGATGCTGAGCTAGGTGCTTGGGGATACAAATACAAAGACTAAAACAAATCCTACCCTCATAAAACTTACATTCAAGCAACAAATACTTTTAAAATGCCTACTATGTTCCAGGAACTCTACATTTCCCCCTTCTGCTGGGGATACAAATATAAGAGATGAAACAACCCAACATTCAAAGATCTTACATTTAGTTAACAAGCTTTTATTAATTATCTACTCCAGGTAAAGTGCTGGAGGTACAAAGACTTAAGTTTACATTCTATGAGAAGGAAGGAGAAAAGGCCAAGACGAGGTGGAGAAGCTGGTTTGGGATATGTCGTCTCTCGTTGGTCCTCAGATGCTGGTATCAAAGAGCTACCCAAGGCAAGTAGAGGCAGGGCTTGGAGTGCCCTGTTTCATCACAGAGGGGTAACCTGTGCCCCTGCTTGCCCTGTTTATCTCCTTGAATTGTCTTTCGTGGGTCCCAGGAGATCATTCGCGGAAAGAGACGAGACTGGCAAAGCAATTTTTAGTGATCCTGGCATGAAAAATTCATTACCTTTCACATACATCATTTAGTGCCAATCACAAGCCACACCATGGGGATAGAGACACTTTTATAATGGTATGGGGGGGGTCTTCTTCCTGTCTTCCTTTCTTTGCCCTTGTGATTAAGACTTCTGGGGAGAAAGGGGAAGTTAGGTGGCATAGTGGATGGGGTATAAGACCTGGAGATGGGAGGTCCTGGATTCAAATGTGGCCTCAGATACTTCCTAGCTGTATGACCCTGGACAAGTCACTTAACCCCAATTGCCTAACCCTTACCACTCTTCTGCCCTGGAACCAATACTTAGTATGGAATCTAAGACAGAAGAAGAGAATTAAAAAGGATTACTTACATATTCCTTAATGTCCTTTGACTTTACTGCCTTGTAAGAATAATACGCAGGATAAAGGGTGCCAAACAGGAGCCTGGAGAGAAAAGAGAAACAAAGAGAATCTGGGTGAATGGTTTTAGTCTTGTCCCAGAGAAGATATTTCCCTTCCCCTCCAAGAAAAGAGCAATAGCCAGGATAGATGACTACAATGACAACAATGATGACGATGACGAAGACAACAACAACATCATCAACATCAACAACAAACCAAACAACAACAACAACAGCTCATATTTTATAGAAGGGGTTTTAAGGTTTATGGGATGCTTTTTACTAAGTGATGTCACCCTACGGATCGCCCTGTGTTATGCCCAGGATGCTATATTGTTCATGTAAACTGTGGGGTACAGGAGACCCCAGTAGGGCAACAGGGAGCAATTTGACAAGTGCTAATTAAGTGCTGATACGCACCAACTCTAGGTGCAGTATTAGGCTTGGAAAAAGAAGACTTGAGTTAAGTCTCTGACCCTTACTAGGCTGTGACCCTGGGCAAAACACTTCTCTCTCTACCTCAGTTTCCTCATCTGTAAAATGGGGATCTACTCCAAAGGGGTGTTTGGAGAACCCAATTAAATGACAAATGTAAAGGGGTTTGCAAACCTTAAAGTTCTCTATAAAAGTTAGTTCTCATTAGCCATGATGGGTAAGAGGCTCTGAAGACAAAACCCAGTCTGTGAGACCCTTAAGGAATTTATACTCTACGTGGGTAGACAAACACACACACACACACACACACACACACACATTTAAGTATATACAAAATGTATTTGCAGAGCACATCTGGCATAATATTGTTCTTATTGTTCAGTCTTTTTTAGTCACTTTATTAAGGGATTTTAAAAATATCTTATTTATAAGATAACAAATAAATTTTATTTTATACATTTCATAAACAAATTTATTAAATAAAATAAAAAGTTTAAATAAATTAAATGATAAATAAAATTTATTAAATAAAAAATTCATTTTTATAAAATTTATAAATAAATTAAATAATAAAGTTTATTAGATAAATTTCATTCTCAAAATAAATTAAATGATAAATAAAACTTATTAAATAACAAATTTCATTCTCTAAATAAATTAAATAATAAAGTTTATTAGATAACAAACTTCATTCTCTAAATAAATTAAATGATAAATAAAATTTATTAAATAATAAAACACTTTATTTTATACATTTTATAAATTACACAAGAAATAAATTTTATTAAATAATTTTTTTTTGTAAGTGCCAGGAACTCTACAAGAGACTGAGAACACATTTTCAGGTCTGTGATCTCATCACTGTCAGTTCTTTTACCAGCTGTGCTGATGACAATCCTTCTACCCATCTTCTTTCCCCCTGGGCAATTCTTGTCCAGGTCTTTTGATACATCCTCAACCTCCATGGTCCTCAGTTTCCTCATCTGTAAAACGCCAGAGTTGGACTGCTGTTGTTGCACAGTTGTTTCAGTTGTATCGGACTCTTGGTGACCCCATTTGGAGTTTTCTTGGCAACAATATTGGAGGGGTTTGCCATTTCCCTCTCCAGCTCATTTGACAGATGAGGAAACTGAGGCTGAGAGGCTTCCATGTTTTTCCCAGGGTCATACAGCAGCTAGGAAGTGCCTGAATATCAGGCTTTCTGATGGTACGCTCTCACGTGCCACCTGGCTGCCCTGGCACAGAGCAGATATTTAGTTAATACTTACTGATTGTTTGTTATTAATTGGGGGGGTCACCCCGCCCCCCCAGAGCAGAGGCCTCCTATGGCACCTGAACTGAATGGGCTCCAGGAGGCAGGAAGAGGGGGGTGGGAAAGAAGGGCATTATAGGCACGGGGAACAGGTGTGGAGGTGGGAGGGAGAATGTCCAGGAGGGGAAACAGTAGCCGCCGATCGAAATACAAAATGAGAGTAATTGTACCAACTGATGATCAAGAGAGACCCAGTTAATCCCAGGCAGTTGCTATTGCCTTGCCCCATTCCCCAGAGCTCACTACCATTTGCTGCCAAGGCACAGCAAAAGACTCCTAACCAGAAGCCACAGCTAACAAATGCCTTCACTGGCTGCCCTCCCCATGTGTCACTAGCTAGAATGCTTCTGGGTGGGTGAGGTGAGCAGCCTGCCTCTTCCGCCTAACCAACTGTTAGCACCTCTTTGGTGTATAGTGAGAAATTCTCGAACCCCTAAAACGACATTACCCAAAATTCCTTTCTGTATTACCCAGAATCCTTTTCCCTTTTCCTGAGCCCTCAGGTTTTGCGTACTTGTATCTAAGTGGGCTGTGACTCTTCCCACGCACTCTTCTTCCTCACAGCTCTCTCCGTTGCCCTAGCCTTTTTACTTTCCCTTTGCTTCAAGTTAAATATTTAATAAATATTACTAAATATAACACTTGGAGTATTGGACATTAATTTTAATATTTACATCAGTGAAAATGGCCTGAACAAGGCTGGAAGCGAGGCACACAAGAGCAGCCTTTGGGGGCTCAGAGATACTTTGGGTTATCTAATCCAACCGGATGGCAGCCAGGGGTGCAGTGGATAGAGGGCCAGATCTGGAGTCAGGAAGACCTGAGTACAAATCTAACTAACTGTGTGACCCTGGGCAAGTCACTTAACCCTGTTGGCCTTAGTTTCCTCATTGATCAAAATGAGCTGGAGAAGGAAATGACAAACCACTCCAATATTTTTGCCAAGAAAACTACACATGTGGGTCACCAAAAGTTGGGCATGACCAAAACAACTGAACAATAACAACAATCGAACCCCAACATTTTATAGATAAGGAAAATGAGGACCACAGAGGCAGAGAATTTACAAAAAGACAGACAAGAGCTGCTCAGGAGGAGAGGAGATGGGTAGAGGGGCTGCCATCAGCACAGATGGCAAAAAGAATCCACTGTAACAAGATCATAAACCTAAGGAAGCATTTCCAGGCCCTTGCAGAGCTCCTGGCGCATAGTAGGTATTCAAGAAATGTTTGTCAAATCAATTCAATTATGTACTAGCTGTGTATAGAGAAGAGTGTCAGGCCCTGGGGAGAAATACAAAGCTCAGATCCTACATAGCCTCTGCCCTCTCACAGCTTCCAATATGGTAGACAGTATGAAACATACACAAAAGACTTAGTTCTTTTTTTAATTTGAGAATTACAAAACAAAGTGCTATGAATGGGAGTATGTGGCAGCAAAGGATTTTAATAGGCGTAATCATGGAAGGCTTCATGGCATTTGAGCAGGTCTTAAAAGCATGGGTCAGTATGATCAAAAGGCATAAAATCAGGAAAATGTGGGGTATGTCTATGGGACCCCAGGGGATCCTGGGATCAGCTTGTGTGGCGGCAGCACAATAACCCAGAAGGTAACTGACCTTATCTTGGGGAGGGTGGGTGGCACAGCAGAAAGAGTCCCAGCTCTGGAGTCAGAGGACCTGGGTTCAAATTCTGCCTCTGATGCTATGAGATCCTAGCTATGAGGCAGGTTCCTTCACCTCCCCTGACCTCAGTTTACTCACTGGCAAAATGAGCGAGTTGGATGAGATGACCTTGGAGGTCCATTCCAGAGCCATGATCCTAAGTCACTTAGCTTCCCTTGGGCTTAGTTTCCTTGCCTATAATGTGAGGGATTGGACCAAAATGGTCCCTGAGGTCCTTCTAGCCCTCGATCCATGGACTTGGCTTGGTTAGTCACAGAATTTTAAAAATGGGAGTGGTGAGATTAGAGCTTTACACCTAACAGTCTACTGAAGGGTGGCTTCGAGTGGTGAAAGCAGAGGCAGAAAGACTGGTTAGGAAGCTGACCACTCAGGTATGTGGAATTCAGCACCATGGCTGGCTCCTAGCCTTGGGCAGCCTGTCCCCCTGCCTGGAATGTACTCCCTGTTCATCCTCTTCCTTCAAGGCTCTGCCCAGGTACCAAATCCTCCTCCTCCAAGACCTTCAAGATCTTCCTCCACCACCATTGGCTTCTCCTTCTTTATAT